>NC_139220.1:338306040-338428741 GCF_055691185.1 Crinia signifera | reverse complement strand
TTCCTTTGCGGTGAGAGTCGCCGGGTCCCAGCAGGTCCCGGCGGCTCCCCCCTCCCTCTCACACCCGGCGCTGCTGCGCCGGGCTCTCCTCCTCCCTGCACCCGGAAGAGGATCAGTGCAGGGAGGAGGTCACAGGTCCGAGCAGCACTGCGCTGTGCTGCCCGGACAGAGGTAAGGGGGCGATGCGAGTCGGCGCGGGGCGGCGGAGGGTTGCAATAGAAGCCCATTGGCTTCTATGGGGCATCGCCAGATTTTTCTGGCGATGCCCCCCGCCGCGGTAACCCGGCGGGGGATGCTTACAGCATCCCAAAATGCGGTAAAAACCCCGATAACAGGGTTTTTACCGCAGAATCTCCCCCATAATTAGCTCCACCTGTGGAACTTTTCAAATGTGCGTGAATAATGAGTGCACCTGCCGGGTCACCTGGAAAACGTGCACTGTCGGACCAGGGTTGGGAACCACTGATATAAGTGATAGAAGGAACAGCACATGTGCTCGTTGAAAGATGATCAGCTCAGTCTTATACATGTTACGTGTAAGAAATCGCTGGTACATCCGGGAATATACAGCGGAGGCACAACCTGAGATATGAGAGAGGAGATGGGGAGAGAGGTTGTGAGGACAGACACAGTCCCAGAATGCCATGACACAGGAATGAGAACACATCCCCCCCAGAATGCCATGACACATGCCCCCCTCCCCAGATGCCAGGACACAGCCGCCCAGATACCAGGACACAGGAATGAGGACACATCCCCCCCAGATGCCAGGACACAGGCACCAGGACACAGTCCCAGAATGCCATGACACAGCCCCCCTCCCCAGATGCCAGGACACAGGTACCAGGACACAGTCCCAGAATGCCATGACACATGCTCCCCTCCCCAGTGGCCAGGACACAGCCAGCCAGATACCAGGACACAGGAATGAGGACACATCCCCCCCCCCCCCCCAGATGCCAGGACACAGGCACCAGGACACAGTCCCAGAATGCCATGACACAGCCCCCCTCCCCAGATGCCAGGACACAGCCGGCCAGATACCAGGACACAGGAATGAGGACACATCCCCCCCAGATGCCAGGACACAGGTACCAGGACACAGTCCCAGAATGCCATGACACATGCCCCCCTCCCCCCTAGATGGCAGGACACAGTCTCTCCTCCTGATAGACCCATGTCAGGAGGTTAAGGATGCACTACAATGACTGTGAGGGGTATAAGCATGTGGGGTCCGCAGCTCTGGGGTAATCTGTAGCAGGTCCTGCAGACTGCGCTGCACACCTGTGAGACTCCGCCCTCTGCGCCATTCAGTTCCAGTCTCGTCTGCAGCGTATGTAAGTGTTACTGTGGTGATATATGTCCTAGGTCGGGGTTCTTCCCTGTTACTGATGCCTGGGGTTCCTCTTCCAGCCCCATACTTCCCAGTAGATCGGGGTTCACCCCTGTTACTGATGCCTGGGGTTCCTCTTCCAGCCCCATACTTCTCAGCGCCTCCCCACTGAAGCTCATGACTTGGTATCCAGGGTCCTCTGTCAGGTTCTCGGCCCCCAGCGACCGGTAGAGGTTAATGGCGGGAAGGTTCCACTTCAGGACTGACAGGTGGATCTGAGAGCAGCCGGAACTTACACCCTCCTGCAAAAGCCACCAGGATAGAACGTCAGCATTGGGTTGTTGGAAGTCATTGGATCACATAAGTTGTCATCTATGCCAATGGCTTTATATGCAAATTGCAGGGGTGGGGCCCCACTCAGCAACATGTCAGTGGTCCCTGCAGCAATCAATGCAAAAGAGGGGGTGGAGCCTCATTCAGCAACATTCTAGTGGTTCCTCAAAGGTAAGTATCCGCATGCAGCAAGACCAGTGTATGCAATAGTGAGTACAGCTAGACATCCCAACTGTCCAGGTCTGCACAGCCTGGCTAAGATCCTGGCATGCGCATTTCCTACAGGGCCCTCTGCTGGAGTGTGCCAGGTGGGCGCATATCCCTTACACTTGGCACCCCAAGAATGGTACCGTCCGCGGTAATTTACACGGCTGCGCTATGGTCACACAACAAACCCATTCTAATTTTGGATTGTGGTAAGTATGCGCGTCCATGCCGAAATCTCTTACTGGCACTTACCTGAGCGACTCTTTTCATTAGCCGTCGCCCGAGGCCCCGTCCTGGCAGAGAGAAAGGAGAACAGGTGAGAATGCCGACTTATGGCTACAATACGCTGCGACACACGTGCCGACAACGGCAGGATTCTACAATGTAGCCATTAGTCACAGCGGCAATTAGTCATCAGGCAAAGCCGTCCTGGCGCAGTCGCTATAAATCTTTGAAATGTCGCCATGACCAGTGGTTTTGTGGGTGCACATGGACCAAATGGTATTCACAAAATCAAATCTTTATTGATATAAAATCAGTGGTGGAAGTGGGCTGGTGTGCAGCGGTATGGCAAACCGGCACCTCTCCCACTGATGCAGAAGTGGTTTTTTTTTATTAATTAAAGTGCACAGAGACAGCGCTAGTACTGTGCGACCCCACCATCTCGGTCACTGCGACCCCGCCATCTCGGTCTCTGCGACCCCGCCATCTCGGTCACTGCGACCCCGCCATCTCGGTCTCTGCTACCCCGCCATCTCAGTCTCTGCGACCCCACCATCTCGGTCACTGCGACCCCGCCATCTCGGTCTCTGCGACCCCGCCATCTCGGTCACTGCGACCCCGCCATCTCAGTCTCTGCGACCCCACCATCTCGGTCACTGCGACCCCGCCATCTCGGTCTCTGCGACCCCGCCATCTCGGTCTCTGCGACCCCGCCATCTCGGTCTCTGCGACCCCGCCATCTCTGCCCTGCACCAGCACTATTTCTGTCCCTGTGTCCCTGCCATCTCTGTCTCTGCGCCCCCGCCCTCTCTGGCCCTGCACCCCCCCCCTATGTGTCACTGCATCTCCGCCCTCTCTTCCCCTACGCTCCCACCCTCTCTGTCCTCGTCCTCTCTGCCCCTGTGTCCCCACCATTTCTGTCTCCACCAGGGCCCGATTAAGGGGGGGCACAGGGGTCAGTACCCCGGGCCCCCCTTTCTATCTAGGGGCCTCCTTTGATTGGCATGTATTTTTATTTTTAAGCTTCACCTGTCTGCCATTGTGCCTCTGCATCCCAACCGTCTCTGTCCCTGCCCTCTCTGCCCCTGCATCCCAACCATCTCTGTCCCCGCCCTCTCTGCCCCTGCATCCCAACCGGCTCTGTCCCCGCCCTCTCTGCCCCTGCATCCCAACCATCTCTGTCCCCACCCTCTCTGCCCCTGCATCCCAACCATCTCTGTCCCCGCCCTCTCTGCCCCTGCATCCCAACCATCTCTGTTCCCGCCCTCTCTGCACCTGCATCCCAACCGTCTCTGTCCCCGCCCTCTCTGCCCCTGCATCCCAACCGTCTCTGTCCCCGCCCTCTCTGCCCCTGCATCCCATCCGTCTCTGTCCCCGCCCTCTCTGCCCCTACATCCCAACCATCTCTGTCCCCGCCCTCTCTGCCCCTGCATCCCAACCGTCTCTGTCCCCGCCCTCTCTGCCCCTGCATCCCAACCATCTCTGTCCCCACCCTCTCTGCCCCTGCATCCCAACCATCTCTGTCCCCGCCCTCTCTGCCCCTGCATTCCAACCATCTCTGTCCCCGCCCTCTCTGCCCCTGCATCCCAACCGTCTCTGTCCCCGCCCTCTCTGCCCCTGCATCCCATCCGTCTCTGTCCCCACCCTCTCTGCCCCTACATCCCATCCGTCTCTGTCCCCGCCCTCTCTGCCCCTACATCCCAACCATCTCTGTCCCCGCCCTCTCTGCCCCTGCATCCCAACCGTCTCTGTCCCCGCCCTCTCTGCCCCTGCATCCCCGCCCTCTCTGCCCCTGCATCCCAACCGGCTCTGTCCCCGCCCTCTCTGCCCCTGCATCCCAACCATCTCTGTCCCCGCCCTCTCTGCCCCTGCATCCCAACCATCTCTGTCCCCGCCCTCTCTGCCCCTGCATCCCAACCATCTCTGTCCCCGCCCTCTCTGCCCCTGCATCCCAACCGTCTCTGTCCCCGTCCTCTCTGCCCCTGCATCCCAACCCTGTCTGCCCCTACATCCCTTCCGTCTCTGTCCCCGCCCTCTCTGCCCCTACATCCCAACCGTCTCTGTCCCCGCCCTCTCTGCCCCTACATCCCATCCGTCTCTGCCCCTGCCCTCTCTGCCCCTACATCCCATCCGTCTCTGTCCCCGCCCTCTCTGCCCCTGCATCCCAACCGTCTCTGTCCCCGCCCTCTCTGCCCCTGCATCCCAACCGTCTCTGTCCCCGCCCTCTCTGCCCCTGCATCCCAACCGTCTCTGTTCCCGCCCTCTCTGCCCCTGCATCCCATCCGTCTATGTCCCCGCCCTCTCTGCCCCTACATCCCATCCGTCTCTGTCCCCGCCCTCTCTGCCCCTGCTTCCCAACCGTCTCTGTCCCCACCCTCTCTGCCCCTGCATCCCAACCGTCTCTGTCCCCGCCCTCTCTGTCCCTGCATCCCAACCAGCTCTGTCCCCACCCTCTCTGCCCCTGCACCCCAACCGTCTCTGTCCCCGCCCTCTCTGCCCCTGCATCCCATCCATCTCTGTCCCCGCCCTCTCTGCCCCTACATCCCTTCCGTCTCTGTCCCCGTCCTCTCTGCCCCTACATCCCACCTGTCTCTGTCCCCGCCCTCTCTGCCCCTACATCCCATCCGTCTCTGTCCCCGCCCTCTCTGCCCCTGCATCCCATCCGTCTCTGTCCCCGCCCTCTCTGCCCCTGCATCCCAACCGTCTCTGTCCCCGCCCTCTCTGCCCCTGCATCCCAACCGTCTCTGTTCCCGCCCTCTCTGCCCCTGCATCCCATCCGTCTATGTCCCCGCCCTCTCTGCCCCTACATCCCATCCGTCTCTGTCCCCGCCCTCTCTGCCCCTGCATCCCAACCGTCTCTGTCCCCGCCCTCTCTACCCCTGCATCCCAACCGTCTCTGTCCCCGCCCTCTCTGTCCCTGCATCCCATCCATCTCTGTCCCCGCCCTCTCTGCCCCTACATCCCATCCGTCTCTGTCCCCGCCCTCTCTGCCCCTGCTTCCCAACCGTCTCTGTCCCCACCCTCTCTGCCCCTGCATCCCATCCATCTCTGTCCCCGCCCTCTCTGCCCCTACATCCCTTCCGTCTCTGCCCCTGCCCTCTCTGCCCCTGTCCCTGAATCTTGGCTGAATCCGTGTGGAATAAGGTGTATTTGTGCTCATTCCGTGTGTGAGGGGGTCTACTAAAGTGTTGTATACGGAGTATATGGTGCGGTATATCACACTCAAGGACAAGCTCCCTTTTGAGTGGCCATTACTTTTCCATCCCCCCACTTGGACCACAGTATATAATAGGATTCTGAATATACGTATGCCACAAACATGGCGAAGTAATAATGGGCCTGATTCAGACTCGCTATGCAGCAACATTTGTGTGAGTTCCAACTACAGCGACAACCTCCGCGTCAGGCCCAGTGTGAGGTGGAAATGATAATGTTGCTCCTGATTGAATTCCCCCATTGCAGCGATATATACATCCCCAGAAGATGTTACTGACCTCGGAATTGGGGAGAGACAAACAAGTCCTCTAGGTGCAGGGTCCGACCCGTCCAGCTGCTGTAACTGTTAGCGAATAGGGCGTATCCAGCGAAGGGGGCGCCTGGAAGGGACAGAGACAGGATAATGCGAGTGACCTACAATAACTCTACACAACTATCCTCTAGGTAAGACAAAGAAGTCCCTGAGACCTGAACCATGGACCTCCTACAGATACCTTCTGGTGACCATGGACCTCCTACAGATACCTTCTGGTGACCATGGACCTCCTACAGATACCTTCTGGTGACCATGGACCTCCTACAGATACCTTCTGGTGACCATGGACCTCCTACAGATACCTTCTGGTGACCATGGACCTCCTACAGATACCTTCTGGTGACCATGGACCTCCTACAGATACCTTCTGGTGACCATGGACCTCCTACAGATACCTTCTGGTGACCATGGACTTCCTACAGATACCTTCTGGTGACCATGGACCTCCTACAGATACCTTCTGGTGACCAAGGACCTCCTACAGATACCTTCTGGTGACCATGGACCTCCTACAGATACCTTCTGGTGACCATGGACCTCCTACAGATACCTTCTGGTGACCATGGACTTCCTACAGATACCTTCTGGTGACCATGGACTTCCTACAGATACCTTCTGGTGACCATGGACCTCCTACAGATACCTTCTGGTGACCAAGGACCTCCTACAGATACCTTCTGGTGACCATGGACCTCCTACAGATCCCTTCTGGTGACCAAACTATTTCTGGGGTTTCACTTACTGAGTAATTATTGGAAACACTGGAATTACTCACCGCGGGCCAATGCAGTAAAATGTCATTTTTGGTAATGTGTGATTTTTAGGCAAAAAATATCCGAACTCGCACGTTTTCTGAACATCGCACCTGTAGTAACGTGCGAATTGTGGTCAAATTTGTGCATTTTGACCTGTTGATTGGATTAAAAATCCACACATTAAAAATCACATCCTGATGTTTTCTCAACCTGGTTCCCCAAATATGCATGGCAGGCAACATGGGGTCAAAGGAGACACTCGTACCCGGCCCGACCAGTTGAGGGGCCCCAAGGCTTTGAGGGACTCAGGGCTGCCTAATCAGTCTGGCTCCTCGTTCTAATGAGTTTAGTGACATCACACAAAGCACCAACCACACACACACAATGCTGCGCCCTCCCATCTGCCCTTCTCTATTATATTGTATTATAAATATTCATTATCTGTTTAATTCTAATAATAATAAAAAATACATTCAATATGCAATGTAATAACGATACACATTCGTTGTTGGTCAGCCCTGAATGGGGTACCTGGGAGAGTGGGCACCCCCAATACAGGTTCACTTGTCCAGGACTGAAGCCCGGGTTTGTCCCCACCACCCCTGGGCTGTCGGTGGAAGAATGATATTTGTTTTGTGTGTAAAAATAAGAATAAAAAAATAAATTGCTTTTCCCTGTAGAACTACAAGTCCCAGAAGGCCTCCCCACATGCTGTGGAGCTGTAATGGGCCCACTTAGACTTGTAGTTCTACTGTGAAAACAAATAGTGTGTGTGTGCATTAAAGTTATACTTTTCTGTCTCTAACACACATACTTACCCTATCCACACCTACGGCCAATCAGGGCTCCGCTCAAGCCTGATAGGCTGTAGGTGTCCCCATGGAAATGCTTAGAGCCAATCAGGGCTGAGCGAAGTCCACAAGATGGAGGCTCGTACGGGACAGGAGCCGCTTCACCTTGGTACAGTAACTGTTAGGAGGAGGCTGCATGGGGCAGTATGGTAATTTAGTAATGAAGGACGATGGGGTGGGGTGTAACATACCTCCCAACTTGTGTCCGGATGATGCGCCCGAAAAGGGGCGGGGCGTATGCAAATGAGGGCGCGGTTTATGCTAATTAGCCGCGACCTCATTTTCATACGAGAATAGACGCTGTGCGCATGCGCACAGCGTCTATTCTACTAGATTGGGGGGGTCTCCCAACTGCCACCCCCCGCAGCGGGACAATGCCTGCCGCGGGTGGGACGTCGGGACAGGACCCGAAAATCGGGACTGTCCCGACGGAATCGTGACAAGGTTCTGGTAACCCGGCAGGCTGGCTGACAGGCGCTCCACACAGTACCCATTGTATAAAAAGACCCATTTCCAGGGCTGTTACCCCTCCCCCAGACTCCTGTACCCCAATGCGCTGCAGAGTGCAAGATTTTGGATTACATTTGGAAACCCCCTCTAACAATCCTGCGTTTGCCACTTGGGATTACGATTACAGCAATGATGTGACCAGAGGACACATGTCAGGGTTGCCGACCCTCCCGAAATTTCCGGGAGTCTCCCGAAAACTACTGAATCTCTCCTCTCCGGGCTTCTCTCGGAGAGGAGAATGAGAAAGTCGGCAACCCTGACACATGTATGTAATTGCTCCATTATTTAGAGGCATGGGGTACAACCCTGACCCCACATTGTGTATACAATATAGTAATTATTTAGGCCCAATGGTCAGAGACAGACACATCCCCCCAGATTCCTCCTCTCACCTGAGTCACTTCTTTCATTCTCCGGCAGCCCGGCCACCAAACATCGAAACCACGGCGTGTTCCCAAATCCGTCCCGGTGTAATTCTGTAACACCCGGATGGGAGGCGGTCAGTCATACATGCTGTCACGGTTTACATAATCTGTGGGTACAGAGCCCCTACTCTGTGGGACGCAGAGTGAGTCCCTTATCTATGGGAGGCCCGTTCCCTCTGCCGTTGAGCCCCTAATCTGTGGGAGCCCAGTTCCCTCTGCCGTTGAGCCCCTAATCTGTGGGTCACAAGCCCCTAATCTGTGGGTCGCAAAACCCCTAATCTGTGGGTCGCAGTGCCCCGTTCCCTCTGCCGCCGAGCCCCTAATCTGTGTGTCGCAGATCCCCGTTCCCTTTACCGCCGAGCCCCTAATCTGTGTGTCGCAGATCTCCGTTCCCTCTGCCGCCGAGCCCCTAATCTGTGTGTCGCAGTGCCCCGTTCCCTCTGCCGCCGAGCCCCTAATCTGTGTGTCGCAGAGCCCCGTTCCCTCTGCCGCCGAGCCCCTAATCTGTGTGTCGCAGAGCCCCGATCCCTCTGCCGCCGAGCCCCTAATCTGTGTGTCGCAGTGCCCCGATCCCTCTGCCGCCGAGCCCCTAATCTGTGTGTCGCAGAGCCCCGTTCCCTCTGCCGCCGAGCCCCTAATCTGTGTGTCGCAGAGCCCCG
Source organism: Crinia signifera (assembly GCF_055691185.1). NCBI lineage: Eukaryota > Metazoa > Chordata > Amphibia > Anura > Myobatrachidae > Crinia > Crinia signifera. The sequence goes on along the minus strand of NC_139220.1, from coordinate 338,419,914 downwards.
TTCCCTCTGCTGCCGAGCCCCTAATCTGTGTGTCGCAGTGCCCCGTTCCCTCTGCCGCCAAAACCCTAATCTGTGTGTCGCAGAGCCCCTAATCTGTGGGTCACAGAGCCCCTAATCTGTGGGTCGCAGAGCCCCTAATCTGTGGGTCGCAGAGCCCCTAATCTGTGGGTCGCAGAGCCCCTAATCTGTGGGTCGCAGAGCCCCTAATCTGTGGGTCGCAAAACCCCGTTCCCACTGCCGCAGAGCCCCTAATCTGTGTGTCACAGTGCCCCGTTCCCTCTGCCGCAGAGCCCCTAATCTGTGTGTCACAGTGCCCCGTTCCCTCTGCCGCAGAGCCCCTAATCTGTGTGTCGCAGTGCCCCGTTCCCTCTGCCGCCGAGCCCCTAATCTGTGTGTCGCAGTGCCCCGTTCCCTCTGCCGCCGAGCCCCTAATCTGTGTGTCGCAGAGCCCCGTTCCCTCTGCCGCCGAGCCCCTAATCTGTGTGTCACAGAGCCCCGATCCCTCTGCCGCCGAGCCCCTAATCTGTGTGTCGCAGTGCCCCGTTCCCTCTGCCGCCAAGCCCCTAATCTGTGTGTCGCAGAGCCCTGTTCCTCTGCCGCCGAGCCCCTAATCTGTGTGTCGCAGAGCCCCGTTCCCTCTGCCGCCGAGCCCCTAATCTGTGTGTGGCAGAGCCCCGTTCCCTCTGCCGCCGAGCCCCTAATCTGTGTGTCGCAAAACCCCGTTCCCACTGCCGCAGAGCCCCTAATCTGTGTGTCACAGTGCCCCGTTCCCTCTGCCGCAGAGCCCCTAATCTGTGTGTCACAGTGCCCCGTTCCCTCTGCCGCAGAGCCCCTAATCTGTGTGTCGCAGTGCCCCGTTCCCTCTGCCGCCGAGCCCCTAATCTGTGTGTCGCAGAGCCCCGTTCCCTCTGCCGCCGAGCCCCTAATCTGTGTGTCGCAGAGCCCTGTTCCTCTGCCGCTGAGCCCCTAATCTGTGTGTGGCAGAGCCCCGTTCCCTCTGCCGCTGAGCCCCTAATCTGTGTGTCGCAGAGCCCCGTTCCTCTGCCCCGGAGCCCCTAATATGTGTTTGTCGCAGAGCCCCGTTCCCTCTGCTGCCGAGCCCCCAATCTGTGTGTCGCAGAGCCTGTTCCTCTGCCGCCGAGCCCCTAATCTGTGTGTGGCAGAGCCCCGTTCCCTCTGCCGCCGAGCCCCTAATCTGTGTGTGGCAGAGCCCCGTTCCCTCTGCCGCCGAGCCCCTAATCTGTGTGTCGCAGAGCCTGTTCTTCTACCGCCGAGCCCCTAATCTGTGTGTCGCAGAGCCCCGTTCCCTCTGCCGCCGAGCCCCTAATCTGTGTGTCGCAGAGCCCTGTTCCCTCTGCCGTTGAGCCTCTAATCTGTGTGTGGCAGAGCCTGTTCCTCTGCCACTGAGCCCCTAATCTGTGTTTGTCGCAGAGCCCCATTCCTCTGCCGCCGAGCCCCTAATATGTGTGTGTCGCAGAGCCCCGTTCCCTCTGCCACTGAGCCCCTAATCTGTGTGTCGCAGAGCCCCGTTCCTCTGCCGCCGAGCCCCTAATATGTGTGTGTCGCAGAGCCCCGTTCCCTCTGCCGTTGAGCCCCGTTCCCTCTGCCGTTGAGCCCCTTTCCCTCTGCCGTTGAGCCCCGTGCCCTCTGGCGTTGAGCCCCGTGCCCTCTGGCGTTGAGCCCCGTGCCCTCTGGCGTTGAGCCCCGTTCCCTCTGCCGTTGAGCCCCGTGCCCTCTGCCGTTGAGCCCCGTGCCCTCTGCCGTTGAGCCCCGTGCCCTCTGCCGTTGAGCCCCGTGCCCTCTGCCGTTGAGCCCCGTGCCTTACCTTCCTGTGTTAGTTTGATCAAATGTGTTATTTTTTCATATTCAGCCAGTTCCTGTAAATAGAAATGTGAAGAAATTTGGTAAAAGTGACAAATACTAATGAATACTGCCAGCATTTTCGGGAAAATACAATTCAGAAATAGGGTAAATTAACTCATCTGCATGGGCGTAACTACCATAGGTGCAGGGGGTGCAGCTGCTATGGGGCCCAGAGCTGAAGGGGGCCCAGCTTTACTGTCTAAGGGGCCCATTTATCAAACTATATTTGCGGCTAAATCCCCGAAAACGCACGTTTTCGGCGTTTATCCGCAAATATTAACTATCTCCTAAATGTATCACAGGGGACAGCATCTCCGATCCCTGCTGCGATCCCCCCTGCAGCGCCGCCGGGCGCATCCCCCATAGGTTTCTATGGGGGATGCGAAGCTGCCTGATGTATCAACATCGGGCAGCCCGGCATCGCACCCCTGGGCTATCGCCATTCTGATATGGCGATAGCCCATTGTAGCCTATGGCTACACGTCGCACTGCCCGAGCAGGGCAGTGCGGTCACAGGGGTCGGCGGGGGTCAGCGCATAACCGCGCATGCGCTGACCTCCCGGCTTCCTGGTTAGGGCTTCGCAGGGACGGGCTCCTATCAGAGCCCTGCCCCTGCGCCCTTATTATTGATACATTGCCCCGATATGATTGCATTTTACAATGCGATCCTGGGCGGTAATATTCCGCCCAGATCGCATTGTAAAATGCGATCTTGATAAATGCGCCCTTAAGTAATATGTTTTACATACATTTGTCTCCATCAGTTGCTAATAGGGGGCCTTACAAACCTTGGGGCCTACGAATATCTAGTTCCGCCCCTGCTAATCTGCCATATTACCGGATTCCTAGTTCCCCGTTGATGTAGGCGGCAAAATCCAAATACGAATCACCAGTCGAATAGTGATTCCCAATTCATAACCGGCCATATATAATATACTGCTCATTTTCCAGGCGTATTTGGCTGTAGTCTGCCCGGATCAGTCAGATCAGTCACATCAGTCACATCCGTCACATCCGTCACATCCGTCACATCCGTCACATCCGTCACATCCGTCACATCCGTCACATCCGTCACATTCGTCACATTCGTCACAACAGTCACAACAGTCACATCCGTCATATCTGTCACAACAGTCACATCTGTCACATCTGTCACATCCGTCACATCCGTCACATCCGTCACATCCGTCGCATCCGTCACATCCGTCGCATCCGTCGCAACAGTCACATCCGTCGCAACAGTCACATCCGTCACAACAGTCACATCCGTCACATCCGTCACATCCGTCACAACCGTCACATCCGTCACATCCGTCACATCCGTCACATCCGTCACATCCGTCACATCCGTCACATCCGTCACATCCGTCACAACAGTCACATCCGTCACATCCGTCACATCCGTCACATCCGTCACATCCGTCACATCCGTCACAACAGTCACATCCGTCACATCCGTCACATCCGTCACATCCGTCACATCCGTCACATCCGTCACAACCGTCACATCCGTCACATCCGTCACATCCGTCACATCCGTCGCAACAGTCACATCCGTCGCAACAGTCACATCCGTCACAACAGTCACATCCGTCACAACCGTCACAACAGTCACATCCGTCACATCCGTCACATCCGTCACATCCGTCACATCCGTCACATCCGTCACATCCGTCACAACCGTCACAACCGTCACAACCGTCACATCCGTCACAACCGTCACAACCGTCACAACCGTCACAACAGTCACATCCGTCACAACAGTCACAACAGTCACAACAGTCACAACAGTCACATCCGTCACAACAGTCACAACAGGCACATCCGTCACAACAGTCACAACAGTCACATCCGTCACATCCGTCACATCCGTCACAACCGTCACATCCGTCACAACCGTCACAACCGTCACATCCGTCACATCCGTCACAACCGTCACAACAGTCACATCCGTCACATCCGTCACAACAGTCACATCTGTCATATCCGTCATATCCGTCACATCCGTCACATCCGTCACAACAGTCACAACAGTCACATACGTCACAACAGTCACAACAGTCACAACAGTCACATCCGTCACAACAGTCACAACAGGCACATCCGTCACAACAGTCACATCCGTCACATCCGTCACATCCGTCACATCCGTCACAACCGTCACAACCGTCACATCCGTCACATCCGTCACATCCGTCACATCCGTCACAACCGTCACAACAGTCACATCCGTCATATCCGTCACAACAGTCACATCTGTCATATCCGTCATATCCGTCACATCCGTCACAACAGTCACATGCGTCACATCCGTCACATCCGTCACAACCGTCACAACCGTCACATCCGTCACATCCGTCACAACCGTCACATCCGTCACAACCGTCACAACAGTCACAACAGTCACATCCGTCACAACAGTCACAACAGTCACAACAGTCACATCCGTCACAACAGTCACAACAGGCACATCCGTCACAACAGTCACATCCGTCACATCCGTCACATCCGTCACATCCGTCACAACCGTCACAACCGTCACATCCGTCACATCCGTCACAACCGTCACAACAGTCACATCCGTCATATCCGTCACAACAGTCACATCTGTCATATCCGTCATATCCGTTACATCCGTCACAACTGTCACATCCGTCGCAACAGTCACATACGTCACAACAGTCACATACGTCACAACCGTCACAACCGTCACATCCGTCACATCCGTCACAACCGTCACAACCGTCACAACAGTCACAACAGTCACATCCGTCACAACCGTCACAACCGTCACATCCGTCACATCCGTCATATCCGTCACATCCGTCACATCCGTCACATCCGTCACATCCGTCACAACAGTCACATCCGTCACATCCGTCACATCCATCACAACAGTCACATCCGTCTTAACAGTCACATCCGTCGCAACAGTCACATACGTCACAACAGTCACATCCGTCACATCCGTCACATCCGTCACATCCGTCACATCCGTCACATCCGTCACATCCGTCACAACCGTCACAACCGTCACAACCGTCACAACCGTCACATCCGTCACATCCGTCACATCCGTCACAACAGTCACATCCGTCACATCCGTCACAACAGTCACATCCGTCTTAACAGTCACATCCGTCGCAACAGTCACATACGTCACAACAGTCACATCCGTCACATCCGTCACATCAGTCACAACAGTCACATCCGTCATATCTGTCACATCCGTCACATCCGTCACATCCGTCACATCCGTCACATCCGTCGCAACAGTCGCAACAGTCACATCCGTCACATCCGTCACATCCGTCACATCCGTCACATCCGTCACATCCGTCACAACAGTCACAACAGTCACATCCGTCACATCCGTCACATCCGTCACATCCGTCACATCCGTCACATCCGTCACATCCGTCACAACCGTCACATCCGTCACAACAGTCACATCCGTCGCAACAGTCACATCCGTCACATCCGTCACAACAGTCACATCCGTCACAGATGTGACGGATGTGACAATCGCAATCACATGCGATTTATCTGCTGCCGTGAAACTAAACAAGTACCATTATTGCTTTTTATCACACTGAAGCCTGCACGGATCTGACCGATCTGACCCAAATGACTCATATGACTCATGACTGAAATGACGGATCTGACGGATTTAACCGATCTGTGCAGGCTTCACCCAAATACACCTGGAAAATTAGGAATATTTTCTAGGTGTATTTTCGGGTCCTATAAATTAGGAAGAACCGTTCCACTGAATGGTGATTCGTATTCGCAGCCTTTTTCGCCTTAGTAAATTTCCCCAGTTGCCTCTTCATTGGCTCATTTAACAGTATAAGCATTATAAGCAGTGTCATTTCAGTGGGGGGTGGGGGTGGGGGTGCAGCACAGTTCAAAATGCAAATATAGGAGTCACACTAACTGCCAGTGGGTCAGTTTGGAATGCCAGTTGGTGGCAGTTAGTGTGGCTCCCATATTTGCATTGTGAACTGTGCTGCAGCCCCTGTATACAGAGCAGCCTATGGGTACACTGTAGCCGTATAACAGCGGATAGAAGTATACAGCATAGTGTTACAGTATACAGAGCAGCCTATGGATACACTGTAGCCGTATAACAGCGGATAGAAGTATACAGCATAGTGTTACAGTATACAGAGCAGCCTATGGGTACACTGTAGCGGTATAACAGCGGATAGAAGTATACAGCACAGTGTTACAGTATACAGAGCAGCCTATGGATACACTGTAGCCGTATAACAGCGGATAGAAGTATACAGCATAGTGTTACAGTATACAGAGCAGCCTATGGATACGCTGTAGCCGTATAACAGCGGATAGAAGTATACAGCATAGTGTTACAGTATACAGAGCAGCCTATGGGTACACTGTATCCGTATAACAGAGGATAGAAGTATACAGCATAGTGTTACAGTATACAGAGTAGCCTATGGGTACACTGTAGCGGTATAACAGCGGATAGAAGTATACAGCATAGTGTTACAGTATACAGAGCAGCCTATGGGTACACTGTATCCGTATAACAGAGGATAGAAGTATACAGCATAGTGTTACAGTATACAGAGCAGCCTATGGGTACACTGTAGCCGTATAACAGCGGATAGAAGTATACAGCATAGTGTTACAGTATACAGAGCAGCCTATGGGTACACTGTAGCCGTATAACAGCGGATAGAAGTATACAGTATAGTGTTACAGTATACAGAGCAGCCTATGGGTACACTGTAGCCGTATAACAGCGGATAGAAGTATACAGCATAGTGTTACAGTATACAGAGCAGCCTATGGATACGCTGTAGCCGTATAACAGCGGATAGAAGTATACAGCATAGTGTTACAGTATACAGAGCAGCCTATGGGTACGCTGTAGCCGTATAACAGCGGATAGAAGTATACAGCATAATGTTACAGTATACAGAGCAGCCTATGGGTACGCTGTAGCCGTATAACAGCGGATAGAAGTATACAGCATAGTGTTACAGTATACAGAGCGGCCTATGGATACACTGTAGCCGTATAACAGCGGATAGAAGTATACAGCATAGTGTTACAGTATACAGAGCAGCCTATGGGTACACTGTAGCCGTATAACAGCGGATAGAAGTATACAGCATAGGGGGCGTGGCCTGACTGTGAGAGAGAGAGGCTGCTTTTTGACGGAGCTCCGACTGGGGAGACTTATAATCACCCCTAAAAACCTACTCTACCCGTCCCTGTGTCCCTACTCGTTAGAGGTGGGCTCCCTCTCACCTCTGGAGAGCCTGCTGGGAAGCGCTGCGGAGTCGGGGGTCCCGTTTTCGGGTCCCTGCGGACTGCGGCCTAGCACCTGCAGAAGCCGGGACCTCAAGTTGCCGCCTGGACCGCCGCTGAGCTCCCGCTCAGAGAAGTGCGGCGAGACAACCCCGGAGGCGGCATCGCGAATCTGGTGACCCTCCGTGTGGTCCCCTGGTGCCGCCGGACCCCTGCGGGAGCCTGTACCAGCCCCATATTGAAGGTAGGAGCTGCCTAGGCCTCCGTCTCCCCGGACGGCGGCCATCTTGGTATCCGGAGACGCCGGAGCTGCGCCTCCTACCATCCCCTATTTCACCCAGGGAGCCCACCCGGACCACCTACGGAGTGGGCGCTACCCACCTCACCCACACAGGGCCCCTAGCCCCATTAAAGTGCCTCTGTCCCCAGCCAAATAGCGCAACAAAGAGCGGCGGCCATATTGGAGGTGGCATCTGCTCGCCTGCTTTACTCCTGGGAGAGCAGTGGGAGAAGGCCACTGCAGTATATGCATCAAAGTAGTACTGACAGGCTGGTCTGAGGACCTTTAAATTGTTTCACACTGCAGGCTCCTGTCCCACTGCAGTATATGCCTCAAAGTATTGCTGACAGGCTTGTCAGAGGTCCTTTAAAGTGTTTCACACTGCAGGCTCCTGTCCCTTTTCTCTGCCTGTCAATCTGCTGCAGATCCATTAAACTATGACAATGGCTGCAGGGATATACCCACTATGCTAGCCCCCTAATCCGTACCACCCCACGGTGTCTACTTAAATACGGCAAGGCCTTCCTTATATAACAGCTTCCAGCGGAGGACTCACTTGGATACTATAGTTTTCACTGCGCACAGGAGCGGTACTCTCCCCATCTGAGTCCCACTGTTATCAAGTCATGCCACCAAAGAAGAGTAAAATGCCAAAGACTGTCTCACAGGTGCCCTTCTTCAAACCGTCACCGCGTCGCGCGACGAATCAGGGACCTTCAACCGCTGAATCTTCTACGGTCAGCCCTCAGCCCCTGAGTACTGGTGCCTCCTCCTGCTCTTCCCTTACAAATCCTTTGGAGACCCCGGGGACTGAGGACACTGCCGCTCTGACAGTAGGAACCCTAAAGCAGCTTCTCTACCAGTTTAAAGAAGACATGACGGCGGAATTCCGGACTTCATTCCAAGCGTGTCAAAGGTCAATTGATGATTTGGGCGACCGCACACACTCCCTAGAGACCAAAATGTGTGAGGTGGTCGGCTCGCACAACACACTTATAGATGCCCATGCGGCCCTGGAGAATGAAGTGGCGGCTCTGCGAGACAAAGTCAGCGACTTGGAGGACAGATCTCGACGGAATAACCTGAAACTAAGAGGAGTCCCCGAGAATGTGTCCAACAGCAGTCTCCATGACTTCACTATGGACGTCTTCAGGAAACTCCTCCCTTCGGCTGCTAGCTCAGACCTCCTTCTTGACAGAATTCACAGACTTCCCAAATCCAGGGGGGCCCCCGAGAATGCCCCTAGAGACGTCTTGATGCGCGTCCATTTCTTCCATATAAAAGAAGCCCTCTTAAAAGCTGCTAGGCCCTCCTCTGACACCGCTGAAGCTCTGGGCTCCTTACAACTCTTCGGTGACCTTTCCAGAGACACGCTCACTAAGCGTCGCGCTTTCCACCCAATAACAAGTGTGCTCCGTAAAGCCAATATCTTGTACAGATGGGGATTCCCCACAAAGCTACTCATTTCCAGAGATGGATCCACGGTTGCCGTATCTGAGGTTGATGAAGGAATGAAACTGCTTCAGAAGTGGAAATTGCTGGAGTCTCCATCCTCCCCCTCTCCTGAACACCGACTCCAGCAGGACTGGTCGGTGGTGGAGAAGTGAGAGATTTGCAGCACCTTGCGTAATATTTGTTTTATGTTACGAGATTCAGTCTTTTTTCAAGTTTTAGTCTGATATCTAGGCTCTCATGTCGCACTTAGCTTGCTCTTTAGGCCTGTTTATACTAGTGACTTATAGGAAGCAAGTGTTGATATGCGACATGTTGGTGCCCTATTTGGGAGTTTACCCACAGCACAGTGGTCTCTGGACATTTCTGTAGACGCTCCTGATCAGCAGTGGCATGTCTAGAGTACCACTGCCTAGGCCCCTGGCTTGGCCCTCTAGGCCTTAACGTACTTGCCTGAATGCTTATCTTGACTGTTTCTACTTTGTCTCACATGTTACTAATATATGATCTCTATTATGTTAGTGCACCGACACCGTGGGGTGGGCTGCCACTACCCCCCCTAGAATGCCTGGTGTGGCGCCTCGTTCTGGGCGCTTCACTTCGACTCTGTATAGAGCCGTTCTGTCATGTCTTTGTGTTCCCCGCCCATGTGTTTGGTGTCTTCCCTCTCGTTTCCCTACCCTCCACCCTACCCCGGGTTACTCATTATGCGCTGAGTCTTTATCTACCTTCCGGACTGCTCCATGGTGAATCTAATTTCCCTAAATGCTAAGGGGCTGAACTCCCCCCAGAAACGGAGGCTTGCCTTAACTTCTTTCTTTAAAATGAAAGCAGATATTGTAGCATTACAGGAGACGCACTTTATTAAATCTGCGCCACCCAAATTCTTTGACAACAGATTCCCACAGTGCTATATGGCGAATGGGCCTCTTAAAAAGGCGGGTGTGGCTATATTAGTATCCGCTAAAATCCCCCTTACAGTCGAGTCCCAGATTGTAGATCCGGAAGGTAGATACCTAATTTTGACTGGCAAATTGGAAGATTCTACTGTAACGTTGGTCTCTTGTTATGCCCCTAACTCAGGGCAACTTAAGTTTTGCAGGAAGCTTTGTGCCTTAGTTAAGCAACACGCTAGAGGTTCTGTTATTATAATGGGTGATTTTAATATGGTGATTGATGCTAAAATTGATAAATCACACCCTGTGGGTGGTCGCTCCCAGTCTGCCTCCCCTTCTTCCCAATCTTTAGGGTTTCGTAATCTTTTAGGGGAATATGGATTATTTGATGCTTGGAGAGCCAGGAATCCATCGGTGCGAGACTACACTTTCTTCTCTAACCCCCATCGCACATACTCTAGAATAGACTTGATCTTAACTGACAAGTGGACTCTACAGTCTATTCTCAAGGCCCGCATCTTACCAATGACGTGGTCCGATCACTCCCCCCTACTGATTAAATATGTGGCGAACTCCCGCAAAATCTCCCCGAGCCCCTGGCGGCTGGGTCTCCATACTTTGAATAACCCAGAAGCTTGTAAATCTATTAAGACCGCTTTACTGGATTACTTGGCCGCCAATGACCCGAGGGACACTAGTACCTTTAACCATTGGTGCACATTAAAAGCAGTAATTAGAGGGTCAGCCATTCAAGTCGCTTCTAGAATTAAAAGAGCTCAAAATGCAGAAGATAGGCAATGTGAGTCTGAAGTGATCAGGCTAGAGGAGGAACATAAAGCTAACCCGGGAAATACACAAATCCTTAACTCTCTCCTTAACGCTCGGGGAAAACTGAATGCTTGTTCCCTTAGATCAGTCTCGAGGAATCTTTTTAAATTAAGCCAGAAGTTTTATGTGTTAGGCAACAAGGCAGGTCGCCTTCTAGCTAGGAAACTTAGGGGTCGCCAAGCTAAAGCTAGAATCCATGGTGTTTATAATGCAGCCGGAATAAAAATCTCTGACCCATTTGAAATAGCTAATACTTTTGCTGAATATTACTCTGGGCTTTACAACTTGAAACTTGACACCGAGACCCCCCAGCCCTCTGCCCCGGAGATTGAGAACTTTTTGGCTGATATCTCCCTTCCGAGCTTGGAGCCTGGCACAGCTGATGCTCTATGTTCCCCGTGGAGTTTAGCGGAGGTAGAAGCAGCTATTGATTCTCTGCCTGGAGATAAGGCTCCAGGCCCGGACGGGTACCCTTCTAATTTCTATAAACATTTTAAATCTATTCTAGCGCCCATTCTCCTTACAGTATTTAATAAGGCATCAGAGACAGGTATCTTTCCCAAAGAGATGCTAGAGGCACGGGTTATCACTATACCCAAACCGGGCAAGCCCCCCACAGCTGTCCAAAACTTTAGGCCAATAGCCCTTTTGAATACAGACCTTAAATTATATGCAAAACTCATAACAAATAGATTAGGCCCCCTCTTGCCATCACTTATAGTAGCTGACCAAGTCGGCTTTGTTCCAGGTAGGCAGGCTCCGGACAATACCCGGAGAGTATATAATATTGTAGAGAGCTGCGAATTTAAGAAGACCCCTCTGTTAATTCTTTCCCTGGATGCTGAGAAAGCATTCGACAGATTACATTGGGGTTTCCTTAAAAGTGTGCTTCTTAAATTCGGTCTCTCCGGCAGATTTTTGGATTCCATTTTTGCACTTTACTCTTTCCCGTCTGCGAGGGTGTTTAATAATGGTTGTTTATCCGATTCGTTTAATATAACAAATGGCACTAGACAAGGTTGTCCCCTTTCGCCCCTCATATTCGCCTTAGCAATGGAGCCGTTAGCGGAGAAAATCCGGAGCTCCACCCTCATAGAGGGACCCAAATTGGGGGGGATGAACCATAAAATTAGTTTATTTGCAGATGATGTTTCATTGTGCTTAGTTAATCCAGAGGCCTCTTTAAGTGAGCTCCATAAAGTTCTGGCTACATACTCTAGGGTTTCATATTACAAGTTAAACACCGCCAAGACAGAAGCTCTTCCCATTAACATCCCTCTAGAGAGAATTAGGAGATTGAAAGATCAATACCGATATGCCTGGCAACTATCCTCAATTAAATATTTAGGTATCCATATAGCTAGATCCGCCGATGTTTTTCTTTGCAACTACAAGCCTCTACTGGGGGCGATGGAAAAAGTGATAGGAGAATGGAGCCTCCATGAAATCTCGTGGCTGGGCCGCATCGCAGCAGCCAAGATGGTGCTGCTCCCGAAAATATTGTACTTGTTCAGGGCAATACCTAGAATTCCTCCTAAATCGTTCTTCTCTGACTTTAATAAACTATTTGCCAGGTATATTTGGAAGGGTTCTAGGCCCCGCATAGCTAAGAAGGTACTTATCCTACCCAAACAGCTAGGTGGGGTAGCTTACCCAGACCTATGGGCGTACTTTTCAGCATGCCTGCTGAATCAGGCAAGAGATTGGTTTGCAACAGGCAAAGTAAAAACTTGGGTCTCTTTGGAACAGTCCTTCTTACCTAGAGTCCGCTTGTCAGAGCTATTCTGGTTGCCTAGGAGGGAGATTCCCTTATGGATAGGACCAGGCGCAGCAATAAGGGACACCCTAACAATCTGGTATGATTCAATAGTTAAAGACTCAGAGGCCTCCCTGCCCAACCCGGACCTGGCCATGGCAACTATTGCATCCCTAATTCCCAATATGAAATTGGATAACTGGGTAAACAATGGCATGGCCACACTTAGAGACATTTGCCCGGCTGGTGGTCTTATGTCATTCACAGAAATCTCAGAGAAATTCAATATCCCAAGACATGATTTTTACAAGTACCTACAGTTAAGGCACTGGTTGACTTCATGTACTGGTAAGTCTGGAGTATCACTCTCCTTTCCTAAAAGATTGACGATGATTCTGACCTCACAGAATAACAAAGGAGGTATCTCGAGATGGTATGCTGAACTGATCAGTAGACTACAGCCGGATAAATTAATATCACAAACCAGATGGGAGTCTGACTTGGGTAGAACTATTACTAGGGAAGACTGGGAGTGTATCACTCTCTCCTGCTTTAGGATTTCTAAATGCTTAAGCCATTCGGAAATGTTTTATAAGCTGTATCATAGAGCCTATTTTACTCCTCGTCGACTGCATACCATTTGGCCGTCAGTCTCCAATCTTTGTTGGAGGAGATGCGGAAGTGTTGGGTCTCTTTTGCACATTTTCTGGGATTGCCCAAAATTACGGCCACTATGGGAGGAAGTGTTTGCCCTTTTGAAAGAGGCTATAGGTACCCCTTTTTCTATGGACCCTGTCTTGGCCCTGTTTCATTTCTCCCCCTCCATTCCAGAACACGATCGCTATTTGCTAGGCCAGATCCTAATAGCTACTAAAGCAGCGATTGGCCAGTACTGGAAATCCCCGGTGACCCCTGAAATACATCACATCATAGGTAAAATCCATAAACACTATCTATTCGAAACGACTGATTGCATGTACTCCTCTTCCGCCAACTCTATACATCTCAAGTGGCTTAAGTGGTGTACCTACAGAGAGAAAAACAATCTTCCGCTCGGAATATCCTATCAAACCGATTCTACCCCGATATTATCCACTGAGTAAGACAATATATGGGACAGGGTTGAATACCCTAATACCCCGGGCTCACTCTTTTCCCTTAACCCCCCTCCCCCCCACACACTTGTTCGTCCCTCCGTGTGTCCGTCCTTTGTGCTCCTATGTCTTATGTTTTCCATGTTTCCCTATTCACTAATTTAGTAAATTCATCAGTACATTTTTTTTTGTTTGTGTTACATTGGCTTGCTTGTGCCTTCCGTTGTCTGTTTGACTTTGACATTTCATGGTGAGGCCTCATGTGAGGCACATTATGTTACTTTTGTACTGAATTAATAAAAACCATTATGAAAAAAAAAGAAGTATACAGCATAGTGTAACAGTATACAGAGCGGCCTATGGGTACACTGTAGCCGTATAACAGCGGATAGAAGTATACAGCATAGTGTTACAGTATACAGAGCAGCCTATGGGTACACTGTAGCCGTATAACAGCGGATAGAAGTATACAGTACAGTGTTACAGTATACAGAGCAGCCTATGGGTACGCTGTAGCCGTATAACAGCGGATAGAAGTATACGGCATAGTGTTACAGTATACAGAGTAGCCTATGGGTACACTGTAGCCGTATAACAGCGGATAGAAGTATACGGCATAGTGTTACAGTACACAGAGCAGCCTATGGATACACTGTAGCCGTATAACAGCGGATAGAAGTATACAGCATAGTGTTACAGTATACAGAGCAGCCTATGGGTACACTGTAGCCGTATAACAGCGGATAGAAGTATACAGTATAGTGTTACAGTATACAGAGCAGCCTATGGGTACGCTGTAGCCGTATAACAGCGGATAGAAGTATACAGCATAGTGTTACAGTATACAGAGCAGCCTATGGGTACACTGTAGCCGTATAACAACGGATAGAAGTATACAGCATAGTGTTACAGTATACAGAGCAGCCTATGGGTACACTGTAGCCGTATAACAGCGGATAGAAGTATACAGCATAGTGTTACAGTATACAGAGCAGCCTATGGGTACACTGTAGCCGTATAACAGCGGATAGAAGTATACAGTATAGTGTTACAGTATACAGAGCAGCCTATGGGTACACTGTAGCCGTATAACAGCGGATAGAAGTATACAGCATAGTGTTACAGTATACAGAGCAGCCTATGGGTACACTGTAGCCGTATAACAGCGGATAGAAGTATACAGCATAGTGTTACAGTATACAGAGCAGCCTATGGGTACACTGTAGCCGTATAACAGCGGATAGAAGTATACAGCATAGTGTTACAGTATACAGAGCAGCCTATGTATACACTGTAGCCGTATAACAGCGGATAGAAGTATACAGTATAGTGTTACAGTATACAGAGCAGCCTATGTGTACACTGTAGCCGTATAACAGCGGATAGAAGTATACAGTATAGTGTTACAGTATACAGAGCAGCCTATGGGTACACTGTAGCCGTATAACAGCGGATAGAAGTATACAGCATAGTGTTACAGTATACAGAGCAGCCTATGGGTACACTGTAGCCGTATAACAGCGGATAGAAGTATACAGTATAGTGTTACAGTATAAGGAGCAGCCTATGGATACACTGTAGCCGTATAACAGCGGATAGAAGTATACAGCATAGTGTTACAGTATACAGAGCAGCCTATGGGTACACTGTAGCCGTATAACAGCGGATAGAAGTATACAGCATAGTGTTACAGTATACAGAGCAGCCTATGGATACACTGTAGCCGTATAACAGCGGATAGAAGTATACATCATAGTGTTACAGTATACAGAGCAGCCTATGGGTACACTGTAGCCGTATAACAGCGGATAGAAGTATACAGCATAGTGTTACAGTATACAGAGCAGCCTATGGGTACACTGTAGCCGTATAACAGCGGATAGAAGTATACAGCATAGTGTTACAGTATACAGAGCAGCCTATGGGTACACTGTAGCTGTATAACAGCGGATAGAAGTATACAGCATAGTGTTACAGTATACAGAGCAGCCTATGGGTACACTGTAGCCGTATAACAGCGGATAGATGTATACAGCATAGTGTTACAGTATACAGAGCAGCCTATGGATACACTGTAGCCGTATAACAGCGGATATAAGTATACAGCATAGTGTTACAGTATACAGAGCAGCCTATGGGTACACTGTAGCCGTATAACAGCGGATAGAAGTATACAGCATAGTGTTACAGTATACAGAGCGGCCTATGGGTACACTGTAGCCGTATAACAGCGGATAGAAGTATACAGCATAGTGTTACAGTATACAGAGCGGCCTATGGATACACTGTAGCAGTATAACAGCGGATAGAAGTATACAGCATAGTGTTACAGTATACAGAGCAGCCTATGGATACACTGTAGCCGTATAACAGCGGATAGAAGTATACAGCATAGTGTTACAGTACACAGAGCAGCCTATGGGTACGCTGTAGCCGTATAACAGCGGATAGAAGTATACAGCATAGTGTTACAGTATACAGAGCAGCCTATGGGTACACTGTAGCCGTATAACAGCGGATAGAAGTATACAGCATAGTGTTACAGTATACAGAGCAGCCTATGGATACACTGTAGCAGTATAACAGCGGATAGAAGTATACAGCATAGTGTTACAGTATACAGAGCAGCCTATGGGTACACTGTAGCCGTATAACAGCGGATAGAAGTATACAGTATAGTGTTACAGTATACAGAGCAGCCTATGGGTACACTGTACCCGTATAACAGCGGATAGAAGTATACAGCATAGTGTTACAGTATACAGAGCAGCCTATGGGTACACTGTAGCCGTATAACAGCGGATAGAAGTACACAGCATAGTGTTACAGTATACAGAGCAGCCTATGGGTACACTGTAGCCGTATAACAGCGGATAGAAGTGAACAGTATAGTGTTACAGTATACAGAGCAGCCTATGGATACACTGTAGCCGTATAAAAGCGGATAGAAGTATACAGTATAGTGTTACAGTATACAGAGCAGCCTATGGATACACTGTAGCCGTATAACAGCGGATAGAAGTATACAGTATAGTGTTACAGTATACAGAGCAGCCTATGGGTACACTGTAGCCGTATAACAGCGGATAGAAGTATACAGCATAGTGTTACAGTATACAGAGCAGCCTATGGATACACTGTAGCCGTATAACAGCGGATAGAAGTATACAGCATAGTGTTACAGTATACAGAGCAGCCTATGGGTACACTGTAGCCGTATAACAGCGGATAGAAGTATACAGCATAGTGTTACAGTATACAGAGCAGCCTATGGATACACTGTAGCCGTATAACAGCGGATAGAAGTATACAGCATAGTGTTACAGTATACAGAGCAGCCTATGGGTACACTGTAGCCGTATAACAGCGGATAGAAGTATACAGCATAGTGTTACAGTATACAGAGCAGCCTATGGGTACACTGTAGCCGTATAACAGCGGATAGAAGTATACAGCATAGTGTTACAGTATACAGAGCAGCCTATGGGTACACTGTAGCCGTATAACAGCGGATAGAAGTATACAGCATAGTGTTACAGTATACAGAGCAGCCTATGGGTACGCTGTAGCCGTATAACAGCGGATAGAAGTATACAGCATAGTGTTACAGTATACAGAGCAGCCTATGGGTACACTGTAGCCGTATAACAGCGGATAGAAGTATACAGCATAGTGTTACAGTATACAGAGCAGCCTACGGGTACACTGTAGCCGTATAACACCGGATAGAAGTACACAGCATAGTGTTACAGTATACAGAGCAGCCTACGGGTACACTGTAGCCGTATAACAGCCGATAGCAGTATACAGCATAGTGTTACAGTATACAGAGCAGCCTATGGATACACTGTAGCCGTATAACAGCGGATAGATGTATACAGCATAGTGTTACAGTATACAGAGCAGCCTATGGATACACTGTAGCCGTATAACAGCGGATAGAAGTATACAGTATAGTGTTACAGTATACAGAGCAGCCTATGGATACACTGTAGCCGTATAACAGCGGATAGAAGTATACAGCATAGTGTTACAGTATACAGAGCAGCCTATGGGTACACTGTAGCCGTATAACAGCGGATAGAAGTATACAGCATAGTGTTACAGTATACAGAGCAGCCTATGGGTACACTGTAGCGGTATAACAGCGGATAGAAGTATACAGCATAGTGTTACAGTATACAGAGCAGCCTATGGGTACACTGTAGCCGTATAACAGCGGATAGAAGTATACAGTATAGTGTTACAGTATACAGAGCAGCCTATGGGTACACTGTAGCCGTATAACAGCGGATAGAAGTATACAGCATAGTGTTACAGTATACAGAGCAGCCTATGGGTACACTGTAGCCGTATAACAGCGGATAGAAGTATACAGTATAGTGTTACAGTATACAGAGCAGCCTATGGGTACACTGTGGCCGTATAACAGCGGATAGAAGTATACAGCATAGTGTTACAGTATACAGAGCAGCCTATGGGTACACTGTAGCCGTATAACAGCGGATAGAAGTGTACAGCATAGTGTTAGAGTATACAGAGCAGCCTATGGGTACACTGTAGCAGTATAACAGCGGATAGAAGTATACAGCATAGTGTTACAGTATACAGAGCAGCCTATGGGTACACTGTAGCCGTATAACAGCGGATAGAAGTATACAGCATAGTGTTACAGTATACAGAGCAGCCTATGGGTACACCGTATAACAGCGGATAGAAGTATACAGCATAGTGTTACAGTATACAGAGCAGCCTATGGGTACACTGTAGCCGTATAACAGCGGATAGAAGTATACAGCATAGTGTTAGAGTATACAGAGCAGCCTATGGGTACACTGTAGCCGTATAACAGCGGATAGAAGTGTACAGCATAGTGTTACAGTATACAGAGCAGCCTATGGGTACACTGTAGCCGTATAACAGCGGATAGAAGTGTACAGCATAGTGTTAGAGTATACAGAGCAGCCTATGGGTACACTGTAGCAGTATAACAGCGGATAGAAGTATACAGCATAGTGTTACAGTATACAGAGCAGCCTATGGATACACTGTAGCCGTATAACAGCGGATAGAAGTATACAGCATAGTGTTACAGTATACAGAGCAGCCTATGGGTACACTGTAGCCGTATAACAGCGGATAGAAGTATACAGCATAGTGTTAGAGTATACAGAGCAGCCTATGGATACACTGTAGCCGTATAACAGCGGATAGAAGTATACAGCATAGTGTTACAGTATACAGAGCAGCCTATGGGTACACTGTAGCTGTATAACAGCGGATAGAAGTATACAGCATAGTGTTACAGTATACAGAGCAGCCTATGGGTACACTGTAGCCGTATAACAGCGGATAGAAGTATACAGCATAGTGTTACAGTATACAGAGCAGCCTATGGGTACACTGTAGCCGTATAACAGCGGATAGAAGTACACAGCATAGTGTTACAGTATACAGAGCAGCCTATGGGTACACTGTAGCCGTATAACAGCGGATAGAAGTGAACAGTATAGTGTTACAGTATACAGAGCAGCCTATGGATACACTGTAGCCGTATAACCGCGGATAGAAGTATACAGCATAATGTTACAGTATACAGAGCAGCCTATGGGTACACTGTAGCCGTATAACAGCGGATAGAAGTATACAGCATAGTGTTACAGTATACAGAGCAGCCTATGGGTACACTGTAGCCGTATAACAGCGGATAGAAGTATACAGCATAGTGTTACAGTATACAGAGCAGCCTATGGGTACACTGTAGCCGTATAACAGCGGATAGAAGTATACAGCATAGTGTTACAGTATACAGAGCAGCCTATGGGTACACTGTAGCGGTATAACAGCGGATAGAAGTATACAGCATAGTGTTACAGTATACAGAGCAGCCTATGGGTACGCTGTAGCCGTATAACAGCGGATAGAAGTATACAGCATAGTGTTACAGTATACAGAGCAGCCTATGGGTACGCTGTAGCCGTATAACAGCGGATAGAAGTATACAGCATAGTGTTACAGTATACAGAGCAGCCTATGGATACACTGTAGCCGTATAACAGCGGATAGAAGTATACAGTATAGTGTTACAGTATACAGAGCAGCCTATGGATACAGTACACTGTAGCCGTATAAAAGCGGATAGAAGTATACAGTATAGTGTTACAGTATACAGAGCAGCCTATGGATACACTGTAGCCGTATAACAGCGGATAGAAGTATACAGTATAGTGTTACAGTATACAGAGCAGCCTATGGGTACACTGTACCCGTATAACAGCGGATAGAAGTATACAGTATAGTGTTACAGTATACAGAGCAGCCTATGGGTACACTGTAGCCGTATAACAGCGGATAGAAGTATACAGCATAGTGTTACAGTATACAGAGCAGCCTATGGATACACTGTAGCCGTATAACAGCGGATAGAAGTATACAGCATAGTGTTACAGTATACAGAGCAGCCTATGGGTACACTGTAGCCGTATAACAGCGGATAGAAGTATACAGTATAGTGTTACAGTATACAGAGCAGCCTATGGATACACTGTAGCCGTATAACAGCGGATAGAAGTATACAGCATAGTGTTACAGTATACAGAGCAGCCTATGGGTACACTGTAGCCGTATAACAGCGGATAGAAGTATACAGCATAGTGTTACAGTATACAGAGCAGCCTATGGGTACACTGTAGCCGTATAACAGCGGATAGAAGTATACAGCATAGTGTTACAGTATACAGAGCAGCCTATGGGTACACTGTAGCCGTATAACAGCGGATAGAAGTATACAGCATAGTGTTACAGTATACAGAGCAGCCTATGGGTACGCTGTAGCCGTATAACAGCGGATAGAAGTATACAGTATAGTGTTACAGTATACAGAGCAGCCTATGGATACACTGTAGCCGTATAACAGCGGATAGAAGTATACAGCATAGTGTTACAGTATACGGAGCAGCCTATGGGTACACTGTAGCCGTATAACAGCGGATAGAAGTGTACAGCATAGGGTTACAGTATACAGAGCAGCCTATGGGTACACTGTAGCCGTATAACAGCGGATAGAAGTATACAGCATAGCGTTACAGTATACAGAGCAGCCTATGGGTACACTGTAGCCGTATAACAGCGGATAGAAGTATACAGCATAGCGTTACAGTATACAGAGCAGCCTATGGGTACACTGTAGCCGTATAACAGCGGATAGAAGTATACAGCATAGCGTTACAGTATACAGAGCAGCCTATGGATACACTGTAGCCGTATAACAGCGGATAGAAGTATACAGTATAGTGTTACAGTATACAGAGCAGCCTATGGATACACTGTAGCCGTATAACAGCGGATAGAAGTATACAGCATAGTGTTACAGTATACAGAGCAGCCTATGGGTACGCTGTAGCCGTATAACAGCGGATAGAAGTATACAGCATAGTGTTACAGTACACAGAGCAGCCTATGGGTACACTGTAGCCGTATAACAGCGGATAGAAGTATACAGCATAGTGTTACAGTATACAGAGCAGCCTATGGGTACACTGTAGCCGTATAACAGCGGATAGAAGTATACAGCATAGTGTTACAGTATACAGAGCAGCCTATGGGTACGCTGTAGCCGTATAACAGCGGATAGAAGTATACAGCATAGTGTTACAGTATACAGAGCAGCCTATGGGTACACTGTAGCCGTATAACAGCGGATAGAAGTATACAGTATAGTGTTACAGTATACAGAGCAGCCTACGGGTACACTGTAGCCGTATAACAGCGGATAGAAGTATACAGTATAGTGTTACAGTATACAGAGCAGCCTATGGGTACACTGTAGCCGTATAACACCGGATAGAAGTACACAGCATAGTGTTACAGTATACAGAGCAGCCTATGGGTACACTGTAGCCGTATAACAGCCGATAGCAGTATACAGCATAGTGTTACAGTATACAGAGCAGCCTATGGATACACTGTAGCCGTATAACAGCGGATAGATGTATACAGCATAGTGTTACAGTATACAGAGCAGCCTATGGATACACTGTAGCCGTATAACAGCGGATAGAAGTATACAGTATAGTGTTACAGTATACAGAGCAGCCTATGGATACACTGTAGCCGTATAACAGCGGATAGAAGTATACAGCATAGTGTTACAGTATACAGAGCAGCCTATGGGTACACTGTAGCCGTATAACAGCGGATAGAAGTATACAGCATAGTGTTACAGTATACAGAGCAGCCTATGGGTACACTGTAGCGGTATAACAGCGGATAGAAGTATACAGCATAGTGTTACAGTATACAGAGCAGCCTATGGGTACACTGTAGCCGTATAACAGCGGATAGAAGTATACAGTATAGTGTTACAGTATACAGAGCAGCCTATGGGTACACTGTAGCCGTATAACAGCGGATAGAAGTATACAGCATAGTGTTACAGTATACAGAGCAGCCTATGGGTACACTGTAGCCGTATAACAGCGGATAGAAGTATACAGTATAGTGTTACAGTATACAGAGCAGCCTATGGGTACACTGTGGCCGTATAACAGCGGATAGAAGTATACAGCATAGTGTTACAGTATACAGAGCAGCCTATGGGTACACTGTAGCCGTATAACAGCGGATAGAAGTGTACAGCATAGTGTTAGAGTATACAGAGCAGCCTATGGGTACACTGTAGCAGTATAACAGCGGATAGAAGTATACAGCATAGTGTTACAGTATACAGAGCAGCCTATGGGTACACTGTAGCCGTATAACAGCGGATAGAAGTATACAGCATAGTGTTACAGTATACAGAGCAGCCTATGGGTACACCGTATAACAGCGGATAGAAGTATACAGCATAGTGTTACAGTATACAGAGCAGCCTATGGGTACACTGTAGCCGTATAACAGCGGATAGAAGTATACAGCATAGTGTTAGAGTATACAGAGCAGCCTATGGGTACACTGTAGCCGTATAACAGCGGATAGAAGTGTACAGCATAGTGTTACAGTATACAGAGCAGCCTATGGGTACACTGTAGCCGTATAACAGCGGATAGAAGTGTACAGCATAGTGTTAGAGTATACAGAGCAGCCTATGGGTACACTGTAGCAGTATAACAGCGGATAGAAGTATACAGCATAGTGTTACAGTATACAGAGCAGCCTATGGATACACTGTAGCCGTATAACAGCGGATAGAAGTATACAGCATAGTGTTACAGTATACAGAGCAGCCTATGGGTACACTGTAGCCGTATAACAGCGGATAGAAGTATACAGCATAGTGTTAGAGTATACAGAGCAGCCTATGGGTACACTGTAGCAGTATAACAGCGGATAGAAGTGTACAGCATAGTGTTACAGTATACAGAGCAGCCTATGGGTACACTGTAGCCGTATAACAGCGGATAGAAGTGTACAGCATAGTGTTAGAGTATACAGAGCAGCCTATGGGTACACTGTAGCCGTATAACAGCGGATAGAAGTATACAGCATAGTGTTACAGTATACAGAGCAGCCTATGGGTACACTGTAGCCGTATAACAGCGGATAGAAGTATACAGCATAGTGTTACAGTATACAGAGCGGCCTATGGGTACACTGTAGCCGTATAACAGCGGATATAAGTATACAGCATAGTGTTACAGTATACAGAGCGGCCTATGGGTACACTGTAGCCGTATAACAGCGGATAGAAGTATACAGCATAGTGTTACAGTATACAGAGCGTCCTATGGGTACACTGTAGCGGTATAACAGCGGATAGAAGTATACAGCACAGTGTTACAGTATACAGAGCAGCCTATGGGTACACTGTAGCCGTATAACAGCGGATAGAAGTATACAGCATAGTGTTACAGTATACAGAGCAGCCTATGGATACACTGTAGCCGTATAACAGTGGATAGAAGTATACAGTATAGTGTTACAGTATACAGAGCGGCCTATGGGTACACTGTAGCGGTATAACAGCGGATAGAAGTATACAGCACAGTGTTACAGTATACAGAGCAGTCTATGGGTACACTGTAGCCGTATAACAGCGGATAGAAGTATACAGCACAGTGTTACAGTATACAGAGCAGCCTATGGATACACTGTAGCCGTATAACAGCGGATAGAAGTACACAGCATAGTGTTACAGTATACAGAGCAGCCTATGGGTACACTGTAGCCGTATAACAGCGGATAGAAGTATACAGTACGGGCTCCGGCATGTGAGCACGCTTTGAAGGAGAGCTCCGCCGTCACGAACCCCAGCATCGCATATCACGGCCTTAAAAAGCCTCCAAACTGCTCCAAACTGCTCCGCTACACTCCCCCACTTACCCGGCCGCAAAATCGCCGCATGGACGGATCCCTGACGGCGTCCATGGCCCGCAACAAACAGAAGAAAGCGCGCCAGGACGAATCCAACATGGCGCCCGACACCGGAGCTCCGCAATCTCCTGCCAGCCTGATCACACACCCAGACTCCTCAGACAAAACCAAGCAGCATCTGCAACAGGTGAGCGCTGAAAACCTACCTAAACACACCATCCAGGCTGAGCAGCAAGCTGTAATACGCTCCAAGCAGCCCCAGCATATAGACACTATAAGGGAGCACCCTTTCCCTGCAGACAAGCCTGTCACCCATGGGGAACTGGTACAAGCCATCAGAGAAGCAATTGGCCCGATTCTGGCCACTCACACAGCAAGCATCACAGCCCAGATTGCCACTCTCTCACAAAGGCTGCAAGAATCCGAACGCCAAACAGGCTCACTATTTGGCACAGTATCACAGCTGCAGACAACCCAGCTCAAGCAAGAAAAGGAGCAATACCATATTTGGAATAAACTAGACGATCTAGAAAATAGATCCAGGAGGAACAACCTCAGAATAGTAGGTCTCCCTGAATCCCTTAAAGGTACAGACCTCCTAGCATTCCTCAAAAATACACTACCAACACTACTTCAAGTAACGTCTGCCTGCACAGATATGGTCATAGAACGGGCCCACAGAATAGGTCCCACACGACCATCTCCCAATCCACGTCCAAGGGTCACTATCCTGAGAGTGCTAAATTATCTGCACAAAGAAGCATTATGGATAGCATCCAGACGGCACCGGAACATAACCTGGGAGGGGCATAAGCTATTCATATTCCAAGACTATTCCGCAGAACTAACCAAAGCGAGAAAGGCCTTCTCCCCAATATGCTCGCAACTGGTGCAGAAGGGACAAAAATTCGCTCTCCTATACCCCGCTAGGCTGCGTCTCTACGAAGGAGACACATTCAAAGATTTCAACACCCCTGAAGATGCCATGGGCTACCTCAATGAAACAGCTGAAGACCAAACCAGAGGCCTTTCCAACCCCCGTGGACCGTCATCACCAAGTTGCCTTTCAACCACATGAATGCTAAGCGAAATGGCAAACACCTGACACCCTCACACCAAACCTCTCCCCCCCCCCCCCCCCCTTTTTTCCTACCTCCTCACAAATAAATATATGACTGGAATCTACCTGTAATATGAACAGTCCCAGGGAACGGCTTCAAATCTGCTAAAACGTATCTTTTGGATGCTACCTACCCCTTCTGGACACCCCCTCCCCCCCCCCTCCCCCCCCCCCCCTACCGTATATAACCATGCCACTTATCTTCAACCTGCAGCATAAAGATATACTCCTTTAAAGCTAAATGGAGCAACACATTCCCTCATCCCAAAGCTGGGATCATCGTGTGGACGGTAACCTTTCCAACATCTTCTACCTAGAGTCCTAATTTATGGACACGTATCCACACCTGAAGCCTCGACATCGGCTAAGATGGACAATTCTCTCCCGGTTGGTGAGATTGCCCATCATAATTGTAATTTATGTTATTTTCTTTAATCTTATTTTCTTTTATTGTTTAGATTGTAAGTTGTCCTTCGTCTTCTGTCCCTCCCCCCCTTTCCTATGTCCCTCCCATTCCCCTGAGATTAACGAGTATAAAAGTACATCGTATATTAGCAATAATCAGGATGCAAGTATCAGTCTATGTTTAGTCAAAACTACATATACCAATGTCAATAACTATCTATGAATGAGTTGTGTTTTGGATCGTGGAATGTGGGAGGCATAAACTCGCCCCAGAAAAGAAAGAAAATTTTAATGTATTTAAAAAAAATGAAAGTAGATATTGCCTTTATTCAAGAGACACACCTAACACAAGCCGAAACCCTGAAGCTCAATGCCCTCCAATGGAAGGTGCTGGCTTCATCCCCATACTCCTCAAAAAAAAGAGGTGTGGCAATCTTGGCCAAAAATTCGGCAGTGATAGAGGTGATCTCGTCAATAACGGACCCAGAAGGCAGATATGTTTTAGCCGAAGTGAAAATAGCCTCTCGTCATTACATTTTATGCAATGTTTATGCTCCTAATGTTTATGCTAAATCCTTTTTCCAGTCTCTAATAGCCCTACTACAACCATACACGCATCTCCCCTTGATACTGGGAGGGGATTTCAACCTGATTACTTCTAATGTACTAGATAGACAGACTAGCACCAAAACAAGGAAAGCTCTACCATCGCTAGGCATCCCAGCGTTACTTAGGAGACTACAGATAATAGATCTATGGCGCAGTCTACACCCCACAGACAGAACTTACACATGCCTATCTGCCGCACATAACACACAATCAAGAATTGATTATCTATTCATCTCTCAAACCCTATTACCCAAAATCACCAGCACTAACATAGAACCGATAGCACTATCTGACCATGCCCTGGTGTGGTTTAAAATGAGAACAGACCTAGACATGGGCCCCTTCATTACATGGAAATACCCACAAGCCCTAGTAAACTCTTTACCCTTTCGCACCAAAGTAACACAAATGTGGAAGGACTACGAAACTGACAATCTACCCACACTAGAAGGCAACCCAGTACTTTACTGGCAAGCCTCCAAATCAGTTATCAGAGGTCAAATCATCTCGTACGTAGCTAACCATAAAAAGACCCTCACTAAAGATTACACCCTAGCCCAAGCCGACCTCAATGACAAATTCCACACATACACAAACCATCCTTCCCCCCGAACCAAACGAGAATACATGCAAGCCAAAACAATATATGAAGAGGTATTTACAAAAATGGAAGCTAATTACTCCTTTAAAAAAGACTACAGGTTTTTTAGATTTGGAAACAAGTCTGGAAAACTTCTCACTAACCTGCTAAAAGGCCAATCCCCACCAATGATTGTTCGTCCTCTAAGACTTCCTGATGGGTCAATTACAAAAAACAGTAAACAGATCGCAGAAGTAATGAGGTCCTTTTATAGCACTTTATACCAACACTCCCCAGAGGATGTAGAAGCATCCTCCAAATTCTGGGAAAACCTAGATATACCCTCAGTCAACACAGAATTCCACAACAATCTGCAAGCTAAAATCACAGAAGACGAAGTTAGACTAGCCATCTCTCACCTAAAAAATGGTAAAGCACCAGGCCCAGACGGCTTCTCA
Organism: Crinia signifera; assembly: GCF_055691185.1. Lineage (NCBI taxonomy): Eukaryota > Metazoa > Chordata > Amphibia > Anura > Myobatrachidae > Crinia > Crinia signifera. The sequence goes on along the minus strand of NC_139220.1, from coordinate 338,392,979 downwards.
GCCGAATATTATAAACTCCTCAGTACACAAATCACACCAGTCCTAACATCAGTTTTCAACCACATCTTAGAACACCAAGACACCCCCAAATATTTCAACACAGCCATAATCAAAGTCTTACCGAAGAAAGGCAGAGATCTCAGTAACCCAGGCTCTTACAGGCCTATATCACTACTCAACGTAGACTATAAGCTTCTTACAAAGATATTGGCAAATAGACTCAAACATGTCCTCCCACACATAATACATGAAGATCAGACAGGCTTCATCATGGGAAGAAACTCCGTCATAAACATTAGAAGAGTCCTCTCAACCCTACACCATTCCAACACACATGCACCAAACACCTCCTCAGCTATATTAACCCTCGACGCCGAAAAGGCATTTGACATGGTGTCATGGACACATTTGTTTGACACCATGTCAAAATTCCAATTTCCCCCTAAATTCATTACATTCATACACACTTTATACAAATTGTCCTCCTCACAAATCTCATGCAACGGCTATCTCTCAGAACCATTTGATATCCAAAGGGGAACACGCCAAGGCTGCCCCCTGTCCCCACTCCTCTTCGCTATCGCCCTAGAACCCCTGGCCATCTCCTTAAGGCAAAGCACAGCGCTCCAAGGAATAAAAATAGGACCCTTAGAACTACGCCTCGCACTCTTTGCAGACGACATGCTACTATTCATGTCGGATTTAGAACGCTCCCTACCAGCAACCCTGGACCTTATAACGCAATTCAGTGCCTTCTCGGGCTATAAAATTAACATCGAAAAATCTGAACTTTTGCCCATTCGAGGCGGAGAGACTCATCCTACTCACAATCTCGCTGAATACCCGATCAAAGTAGTCCAGACCAACTTCAAATACTTGGGAATACATATCCCAGCGGAGCTGTGCGCGCTCTACAAAATTAACTATACCCCTTTGATCTCAGCAGTGATTAAACTGATGGAAGGCTGGATGTTGTTGCCCCTGTCTCTTCTGGGCAGAATAGCAGTCATCAAAACTATAATCTTCCCCAAATTATTTTATACAATGCAAATGCTTCCAATCTGCATTACACAGAAAGACATCAAGACACTCAACACAGCCATATCCAAATTTCTATGGAAAGCGGGCAAACCAAGGATTGCACGTCACAAACTACAATGCCCAAAAGGGGAAGGAGGCCTAAATCTACCTAATTTCCTACTCTACTCCCATGCAACTTTATTCAGATATATTCTAGACTGGCAAAAAAACACGAACACATACACTATTACAACACTAGACGACGCACTCAACTACCCCTACTCCACTAAAGCACTGCTTCACACTCCAAAATCTCAAATTCCACAAAAAATCATGCTTAACCCACTATTTCATGACACGTATTTAACATGGCTAAGTATTAACAAAATACTCCAACGTCACCCAAGCCATTCCAAGGATATTCCACTCTGGGGCAACCCAACCTTCATCCCAGGCATCGAAAATCAGGCATATCTACATCTCAGACATAAAGGCATAAAAGACACATCAGATGTATTTGACCCAGGAGGCAACCTCCTCACTTTCACCGAGCTTAAAGATAAATTCGATCTTTCTAACAGACATTTATTTGCATATTTCCAAATTAGGCATTATATCAACTCGATCCCACCATCAGGCATAAACCCCCCCCAAACAGACACAATCCTCAAAATCCTGAACAAAACAGAAAAATCACCCTACAAAATCAGAACTTTGTATTACCCTCTCCTGAGCACAGAATCCAAGAATGTATGGTCTAAAACATTGACAGCATGGAAAAAAGACTTACCTCTCCTCCAATCTCAAGAGATACTCACCTCAAAATTACCTTATATAATGAAAACCCTAGGGTCGTCTTACCTTCAAGAAGTGCACTTCAAATTTACACACCGAGCTTATCTATCCCAAGCCCAACGCAAGCACTTCATACCAGAGGAAGTTGGGCTATGCCCCAAATGTAACACAATTATATCTCCATACATTCATCAATGGTGGGAATGCAGGAAAATTAAAAAATTCTGGTTCAAAATCGTACACTTTATAAACTCCACCTTCAAAACTAAATACACCCTGGACCCATTAGCACTTCTTTTTGCAAATTTCGAGGGCTGGATACACTCAGACCTAAACAAAGATCTAATCCCGATACTTACGCTAATAGTTACAATAGCAAAGAAGACAATACTGAAACACTGGACGACTTCCTCTACCCCGTTGATAGGTGAAGTACAGAACATGCTATTGAAATTCTTGTTTTATGACAGACATTCCACCCCACCCGACAAGGAACTTGGCATAGTAAAATTCTACAGGAAATGGGGAAGATACATCGACACACTAACACCACAAACTAAAGATCAGATAAGACAAATATTTGGGGAAAAAAGGAGACATGTAAATTAATACCCAGTACGAGTCTGAAATGCCTACTCTCCCCCCCCCCCCCCCCCCCCCCTCCCAATATCCCAATATCCTGACTCCTATAATGCCTGAAGATACACTGTTATGAAGAAAGACTAAGAACCAATTACGCGCTACCTGGTTTACAACGACGAAGAAGAGAAGACTCGAACATCTCTCTCCCCCTCCCAAACCCACCTCCCCTCCACCTCTTCCCCTCCCCCCCTCATGTCTCGTCTTTATGTTAATTGTTGTAAGTGTTTAATGTTTATTAAGTAATGAGTAAACGGTTGTATTAGTCTATGCATGAATACATGGAAATGCACATGCAGGACTCCAAACTAAAAGAAGTCATAGATGCTGGACATCTAGTAACAACCAATGACACAACTTTCAGAAGGAGATATGTATGTTAATGCAATGTAATACAAATGTCGACACCTTTATCAGATGCAAACTGTCAATTTATTTGTATGAGTACACATTGAAATTTCTCTGTATTGTATTGAATGCCTTTGAAAAACCAATAAACAAATGTTACAAAAAAGAAGTATACAGTACAGTGTTACAGTATACAGAGCAGCCTATGGGTACACTGTAGCCGTATAACAGCGGATAGAAGTACACAGCATAGTGTTACAGTATACAGAGCAGCCTATGGGTACACTGTAGCCGTATAACAGCGGATAGAAGTATACAGCATAGTGTACTGCTCTGTAGCCGTATAACAGCGGATAGAAGTATACAGCATAGTGTTACAGTATACAGAGCAGCCTATGGGTACACTGTAGCCGTATAACAGCGGATAGAAGTATACAGCATAGTGTACTGCTCTGTAGCCGTATAACAGCGGATAGAAGTATACAGCATAGTGTTACAGTATACAGAGCAGCCTATGGGTACACTGTAGCAGTATAACAGCGGATGGAAGTGTACAGTATAGTGTTACAGTATACAGAGCAGCCTATGGATACGCTGTAGCCGTATAACAGCGGATAGAAGTATACAGTATAGTGTTACAGTATACAGAGCGGCCTATGGGTACGCTGTAGCCGTATAACAGCGGATAGAAGTATACAGTATAGTGTTACAGTATACAGAGCGGCCTAGGGGTACACTGTAGCCGTATAACAGCGGATAGAAGTATACAGTATAGTGTTACAGTATACAGAGCAGCCTATGGGTACACTGTAGCCGTATAACAGCGGATAGAAGTATACAGCATAGTGTACTGCTCTGTAGCCGTATAACAGCGGATAGAAGTATACAGCATAGTGTTACAGTATACAGAGCAGCCTATGGGTACACTGTAGCAGTATAACAGCGGATGGAAGTGTACAGTATAGTGTTACAGTATACAGAGCAGCCTATGGATACGCTGTAGCCGTATAACAGCGGATAGAAGTATACAGTATAGTGTTACAGTATACAGAGCGGCCTATGGGTACGCTGTAGCCGTATAACAGCGGATAGAAGTATACAGTATAGTGTTACAGTATACAGAGCAGCCTATGGATACACTGTAGCCGTATAACAGCGGATAGAAGTATACAGTATAGTGTTACAGTATACAGAGCAGCCTATGGGTACACTGTAGCCGTATAACAGCGGATAGAAGTATACAGCATAGTGTTACAGTATACAGAGCGTCCTATGGGTACACTGTAGCCGTATAACAGCGGATAGAAGTATACAGCATAGTGTTACAGTATACAGAGCGGCCTATGGGTACACTGTAGCCGTATAACAGCGGATAGAAGTATACAGCATAGTGTTACAGTATACAGAGCGGCCTATGGGTACACTGTAGCCGTATAACAGCGGATAGAAGTATACAGTATAGTGTTACAGTATACAGAGCAGCCTATGGGTACACTGTAGCCGTATAACAGCGGATAGAAGTATACAGCATACTGTTACAGTATACAAAGCAGCCTATGGATACACTGTAGCCGTATAACAGCGGATAGAAGTATACAGTATAGTGTTACAGTATACGGAGCAGCCTATGGATACACTGTAGCCGTATAACAGCGGATAGAAGTATACAGCATAGTGTTACAGTATACGGAGCAGCCTATGGATACACTGTAGCCGTATAACAGCGGATAGAAGTATACAGCATAGTGTTACAGTATACAAAGCAGCCTATGGATACACTGTAGCCGTATAACAGCGGATAGAAGTATACAGCATAGTGTTACAGTATACAGAGCAGCCTATGGGTACGCTGTAGCCGTATAGCAGCGGATAGAAGTATACAGCATAGTGTTACAGTATACAGAGCAGCCTATGGGTACACTGTAGCCGTATAACAGCGGATAGAAGTATACAGTATAGTGTTACAGTATACAGAGCAGCCTATGGGTACACTGTAGCCGTATAACAGCGGATAGAAGTATACAGCATAGTGTTACAGTATACAGAGCAGCCTATGGGTACGCTGTAGCCGTATAACAGCGGATAGAAGTATACAGTATAGTGTTACAGTATACAGAGCAGCCTATGGATACACTGTAGCCGTATAAAAGCGGATAGAAGTATACAGTATAGTGTTACAGTATACAGAGCAGCCTATGGATACACTGTAGCCGTATAACAGCGGATAGAAGTATACAGCATAGTGTTACAGTATACAGAGCAGCCTATGGATACACTGTAGCCGTATAACAGCGGATAGAAGTATACAGCATAGTGTTACAGTATACAGAGCAGCCTATGGATACGCTGTAGTCGTATAACAGCGGATAGAAGTATACAGTATAGTGTTACAGTATACAGAGCGGCCTATGGGTACGCTGTAGCCGTATAACAGCGGATAGAAGTATACAGCATAGTGTTACAGTATACAGAGCAGCCTATGGATACGCTGTAGCCGTATAACAGCGGATAGAAGTATACAGCATAGTGTTACAGTATACAGAGCAGCCTATGGGTACACTGTATCCGTATAACAGAGGATAGAAGTATACAGCATAGTGTTACAGTATACAGAGCAGCCTATGGGTACACTGTAGCGGTATAACAGCGGATAGAAGTATACAGCATAGTGTTACAGTATACAGAGCAGCCTATGGGTACACTGTAGCCGTATAACAGCGGATAGAAGTATACAGCATAGTGTTACAGTATACAGAGCAGCCTATGGATACACTGTAGCCGTATAACAGCGGATAGAAGTATACAGTATAGTGTTACAGTATACAGAGCAGCCTATGGGTACACTGTACCCGTATAACAGCGGATAGAAGTATACAGTATAGTGTTACAGTATACAGAGCAGCCTATGGGTACACTGTAGCCGTATAACAGCGGATAGAAGTATACAGCATAGTGTTACAGTATACAGAGCAGCCTATGGGTACACTGTAGCCGTATAACAGCGGATAGAAGTATACAGTACAGTGTTACAGTATACAGAGCAGCCTATGGGTACGCTGTAGCCGTATAACAGCGGATAGAAGTATACAGTACAGTGTTACAGTATACAGAGCAGTCTATGGGTACACTGTAGCCGTATAACAGCGGATAGAAGTATACAGCATAGTGTTACAGTATACAGAGCAGCCTATGGGTACACTGTAGCCGTATAACAGCGGATAGAAGTATACAGTATAGTGTTACAGTATACAGAGCAGCCTATGGGTACACTGTAGCCGTATAACAGCGGATAGAAGTATACAGCATAGTGTTACAGTATACAGAGCAGCCTATGGGTACACTGTAGCCGTATAACAGCGGATAGAAGTATACAGCATAGTGTTACAGTATACAGAGCAGCCTATGGGTACGCTGTAGCCGTATAACAGCGGATAGAAGTATACGGCATAGTGTTACAGTATACAGAGCAGCCTATGGGTACGCTGTAGCCGTATAACAGCGGATAGAAGTATACAGCATAGTATTACAGTATACAGAGCAGCCTATGGGTACACTGTAGCCGTATAACAGCGGATAGAAGTATACAGCATAGTGTTACAGTATACAGAGCAGCCTATGTGTACGCTGTAGCCGTATAACAGCGGATAGAAGTATACAGCATAGTGTTACAGTATACAGAGCAGCCTATGGGTACGCTGTAGCCGTATAACAGCGGATAGAAGTATACAGCATAGTGTTACAGTATACAGAGCAGCCTATGGGTACACTGTAGCCGTATAACAGCGGATAGAAGTATACAGCATAGTATTACAGTATACAGAGCAGCCTATGGGTACACTGTAGCCGTATAACAGCGGATAGAAGTATACAGCATAGTGTTACAGTATACAGAGCAGCCTATGGGTACACTGTAGCCGTATAACAGCGGATAGCAGTATACAGCATAGTGTTACAGTATACAGAGCAGCCTATGGGTACGCTGTAGCCGTATAACAGCGGATAGAAGTATACAGCATAGTGTTACAGTATACAGAGCAGCCTATGGGTACGCTGTAGCCGTATAACAGCGGATAGAAGTATACAGCATAGTGTTACAGTATACGGAGCAGCCTATGGATACACTGTAGCCGTATAACAGCGGATAGAAGTATACAGCATAGTGTTACAGTATACAGAGCAGCCTATGGGTACACTGTAGCCATATAACAGCGGATAGAAGTATACAGCATAGTGTTACAGTATACAGAGCAGCCTATGGGTACGCTGTAGCCGTATAACAGCGGATAGAAGTATACAGCAAAGTGTTACAGTATACAGAGCAGCCTATGGGTACACTGTAGCCGTATAACACCGGATAGAAGTATACAGCATAGTGTTACAGTATACAGAGCAGCCTATGGGTACACTGTAGCCGTATAACAGCGGATAGAAGTATACAGCAAAGTGTTACAGTATACAGAGCAGCCTATGGGTACACTGTAGCCGTATAACAGCGGATAGAAGTATACAGCATAGTGTTACAGTATACAGAGCAGCCTATGGGTACGCTGTAGCCGTATAACAGGGGATAGAAGTATACAGTATAGTGTTAGAGTATACAGGTATTTGGCTTATATACCCGGATCATCCTCATGATATGCGGGCTGTCCTCAGGCTGTGCCAGGCGGATGTTATATTCCATGTCCAATCAGCGGCTCCTGCGACAGAATAATAACATTGACATTTATACAGAACCATTAGTGACCAGCGATAAAGAAAACAATATAACATCCTGCTGACTGTCATGGAGACGAGTTTATGGACTGGGACGGTAATCTTAGCCACCTTCCTGCCATCATCGCACTAACCCGGGCACCTCATGCCATTTGCCACAGTCATATGTACCTCTGAAGGGTTCAATAGACAAATGGGACAGTGAATGCTGTCAGGGGACAGTGTGCTGTGAGGGTGGACAGTGAATGCTGTTAGGGAGCAGTGAGATATGAGGGTGGACAGTGAATTCTGTGAGGGAGCAATGTGCTGTGAGGGTGGACAGTGAGAGCTGTGATGGGGCAGTAAGCTGTAATAGTAGTAGTTCGTTTATAAGGCGCCACAAAGTGTCCGCAGCGCCGTACATAGCAAACAAAAAAACAAATCACAAGGTAACGTACAGGGTGTGGTGATAAAATGCAGCATAAATAGGGGTATAGCTGGTAGAACTAAAATCAGCATCAGTTCTGAAGTACAGTAGGTGTGGAAATTGTCGAGGAGACTGAAGATGGTCCTCCAGCGAAGATCACGTCCTCTTCTGTCCGACGTAGTCCAGGTCTTCAGAAAATAAAAAAACACGTATGTTCCGGCCGGTACCTGCGCACTAACAGGAGAGACGCTAAAGTTTCATCTTCAGCGCCTCTCATCCGAATGATTCTATTGGCCGCCTAGCGGCCAATCGGGAGCTGAGAAATTCACCTGTGTGGTACCAGCACAAGCCCCGGCCTCTCTGTCCTCCTGCAGGTCTGCGGCCATCCTGTGTGGTACCAGCACAAGCCCCGGCCTCTCCATCCTCCTGCAGTACTGCGGCCATCCTGTGTGGTACCAGCACAAGCCCCGCCTCCCCATCCTCCTGCAGGTCTGCAGCCATCCTGTGTGGCACCAGCACAAGCCGCGGCCTCTCCGTCCTCCTGCAGGTCTGCGGCCATCCTGTGTGGTACCAGCACAAGCCCCGGCCTCTCCATCCTCCTGCAGGACTGCGGCCATCCTGTGTGGTACCAGCACAAGCCGCGGCCTCCCCATCCTCCTGCAGGACTGCGGCCATCCTGTGTGGTACCAGCACAAGCCCCGGCCTCTCCATCCTCCTGCAGGACTGCGGCCATCCTGTGTGGTACCAGCACAAGCCGCGGCCTCTCCGTCCTCCTGCAGGTCTGCGGCCATCCTGTGTGGTACCAGCACAAGCCCCGGCCTCTCCATCCTCCTGCAGGACTGCGGCCATCCTGTGTGGTACCAGCACAAGCCGCGGCCTCCCCATCCTCCTGCAGGACTGCGGCCATCCTGTGTGGTACCAGCACAAGCCCCGGCCTCTCCATCCTCCTGCAGGACTGCGGCCATCCTGTGTGGTACCAGCACAAGCCGCGGCCTCTCCGTCCTCCTGCAGGTCTGCGGCCATCATGTGTGATACCAGCACAAGCCGCGGCCTCTCTGTCCTCCTGCAGGTCTGCGGCCATCCTGTGTGGTACCAGCACAAGCCCCGGCCTCCCTGTCCTCCTGCAGGACTGCGGCCATCCTGTGTGGTACCAGCACAAGCCGCGGCCTCCCCATCCTCCTGCAGGTCTGCGGCCATCCTGTGTGATACCAGCACAAGCCCCGGCCTCTCCGTCCTCCTGCAGGTCTGCAGCCATCCTGTGTGGTACCAGCACAAGCCCCGGCCTCTCCGTCCTCCTGCAGGTCTGCAGCCATCCTGTGTGGTACCAGCACAAGCCCCGGCCTCTCCGTCCTCCTGCAGGTCTGCGGCCATCCTGTGTGGTACCAGCACAAGCCCCGGCCTCTCCGTCCTCCTGCAGGTCTGCGGCCATCCTGTGTGGTACCAGCACAAGCCCCGGCCTCTCCGTCCTCCTGCAGGACTGCGGCCATCCAGTGTGGTACCAGCACAAGCCCCGCCTCTCCGTCCTCCAGCAGGTCTGCGGCCATCCTGTGTGGTACCAGCACAAGCCCCGGAATCTCCGTCCTCCTGCAGGTCTGCGGCCATCCTGTGTGGTACCAGCACAAGCCCCGGCCTCTCCGTCCTCCTGCAGGTCTGCGGCCATCCTGTGTGGTACCAGCACAAGCCCCGGCCTCTCCGTCCTCCTGCAGGACTGCGGCCATCCAGTGTGGTACCAGCACAAGCCCCGCCTCTCCGTCCTCCAGCAGGTCTGCGGCCATCCTGTGTGGTACCAGCACAAGCCCCGGCCTCTCCGTCCTCCTGCAGAACTGCAGCCATCCTGTGTGGTACCAGCACAAGCCCCGCCTCTCCATCCTCCTGCAGGACTGCAGCCATCCTGTGTGGTACCAGCACAAGCCCCGGCCTCTCCGTCCTCCTGCAGGACTGCAGCCATCCTGTGTGGTACCAGCACAAGCCCCGCCTCTCTGTCCTCCTGCAGGACTGCGGCCATCCTGTGTGGTACCAGCACAAGCTCCGGCCTCTCCGTCCTCCTGCAGGTCTGCGGCCATCCTGTGTGGTACCAGCACAAGCCCCGGCCTCTCCGTCCTCCTGCAGGACTGTGGCCATCCTGTGTGGTACCAGCACTAGCCCCGGCCTCTCCGTCCTCCTGCAGGACTGCGGCCATCCTGTGTGGTACCAGCACAAGCCCCGGCCTCTCCATCCTCCTGCAGGTCTGCAGCCATCCTGTGTGGTACCAGCACAAGCCACGGCCTCTCCATCCTCCTGCAGGACTGCGGCCATCCTATGTGGTACCAGCACAAGCCGCGGCCTCTCCGTCCTCCTGCAGGTCTGCGGCCATCCTGTGTGGTACCAGCACAAGCCCCGGCCTCTCCATCCTCCTGCAGGACTGTGGCCATCCTGTGTGGTACCAGCACAAGCCCCGGCCTCTCCATCCTCCTGCAGGACTGCGGCCATCCTGTGTGGTACCAGCACAAGCCCCGGCCTCTCCATCCTCCTGCAGGTCTGCGGCCATCCTGTGTGGTACAAGCACAAGCCCCGCCTCTCTGTCCTCCTGCAGGACTGCGGCCATCCTGTGTGGTACCAGCACAAACCCCGGCCTCTCCATCCTCCTGCAGGTCTGCGGCCATCCTGTGTGGTACCAGCACAAGCCCCGGCCTCTCCGTCCTCCTGCAGGTCTGCGGCCATCCTGTGTGGTACCAGCACAAGCCCCGGCCTCTCCGTCCTCCTGCAGGACTGCGGCCATCCTGTGTGGTACCAGCACAAAACGCGGCCTCCCCGTCCTCCTGCAGGACTGCGGCCATCCTGTGTGGTACCAGCACAAGCCCCGGCCTCTCCCTCCTCCTGCAGCACTGCGGCCATCCTGTGTGGTACCAGCACAAGCCCCGGCCTCTCTGTCCTCCTGCAGGTCTGCGGCCATCCTGTGTGGTACCAGCACAAGCCCCGGCCTCTCCGTCCTCCTGCAGGTCTGCGGCCATCCTGTGTGGTACCAGCACAAGCCCCGGCCTCTCCGTCCTCCTGCAGGACTGTGGCCATCCTGTGTGGTACCAGCACTAGCCCCGGCCTCTCCGTCCTCCTGCAGGACTGCGGCCATCCTGTGTGGTACCAGCACAAGCCCCGGCCTCTCCATCCTCCTGCAGGTCTGCGGCCATCCTGTGTGGTACCAGCACAAGCCCCGGCCTCCCCATCCTCCTGCAGGTCTGCGGCCATCCTGTGTGGTACCAGCACAAGCCCCGGCCTCTCCGTCCTCCTGCAGGACTGCAGCCATCCTGTGTGGTACCAGCACAAGCCCCGGCCTCTCCGTCCTCCTGCAGGTCTGCGGCCATCCTGTGTGGTACCAGCAATCTGCTGCCATCGGCAGATGCTACAGGGCCTTTCCCACAGGGTCCACCAGAAGCCTCAAAAGTTTATTTCCCCAAGCGGCCCACCTGCGGACACTTGAACCCTTTGGGGGAATAAATAACTAGACATTTTAATCCACGGCATGTAAATGACTCTGTGTTGCTCACCTGTTACCTCTCTGGCTGCTGCAGCAATCCAAAACCAGTGCCTAGTATACGCAAGTATATCTGTCTGACAAAGCCGATTCTGCTCCTCCTGCGGCCCTGTCCAGCCTTACCTCGTGTCTGGTGACTGGGGTGAGGGCTCTGCAGCTGCTTGTGCTGGGGGTGGGGGAATAGTCTGCATCTGACCCCAGGCACTGAGTGAGGAGTCACCGTCCCATCTCATCTGCTACATGTACCATAGAGCATACACAGTTCTGTGTCACACCGTGGGGCCTATAGGAGAATCAGGACGTGTCTGTGGGTATTGTCTATATATATATATATATATATATATATATATATATATATATATATATATATATTTAGCCAGATCCGTCACTCAAAAGCAGTGTAGGTAATGGTGGGCGGGGTTCCACGGGTGATTGACAGGCCCAGCCACCGTTATCCACAATGCAGAACCTGCATTACAAGTTCTACACGTCCTATGTCCTACACAAAGCTCCTGCCACTTACTCTCCCACCACTCCCCATGTCTGGCCAAATACCACCCAAACCCCGCCCCACGGCTGAACACCACCCCTTCCACCCGAGCACACTGACTGCTGTGACCCAGGAGCTCCGTACACAGGAGGACAGCGTGCACTTTGGCAACCAGGCTGCAGTGGCTCATCTGTACTCTCTCCTCCTGCCAGCTCCTTCCTCCCTGGCCAGACATCCACAGTGAGTACTTCTGTACTCAGCGTACAACAGCCCCTGCTGAAGGTGTCATGGCACCCCCCACATGGGGGGTGCCCGCGATTTTCGGGAGGGGGGGGGGGGGGGTCGCGGGTGGGGGGAGGGGTGCCCGCGATTTTCGGGAGGGGGGGGGGGTCGCGGGTGGGGGGAGGGGTGCCCGCGATTTTCGGGAGGGGGGGGGGGTCGCGGGTGGGGGGAGGGGTGCCCGCGATTTTCGGGAGGAGTGCCCGCGAATTTCGGGAGGGGTTGTCGCGGGTGGGGGGAGGGGTGCCTGCGGATTTCAGGAGGGGGGGCGCGGGTGGGGGGAGGGGTGCCCGCCAATTTCGGGAGGGGGGGTCACGGGTGGGGGGAGGGGTGCCCGCGAATCGGGGGTTTGTGTTGGTCACGGGTCGGGGGAGGGGTGCCCGCAAATTTCAGGAGGGGTGTCCGCGAATTAGGGGGGGGTGTCGCGGTGGGGGGAGGGGTGCCCGCAAATTGGGGGGGGTGTGTGTGTCACGGGTGGGGGGAGGGGTGCCCACAAATTTCTGAGTGGGGGGAGGGTGCCCGTAAATTGGGGGATGTGTGTCGCGGGTGGGGGTAGGGGTGCCTGCGAATTTCGGGAGGGGGGGTCAGCAGTGTAGGTAATGGTGGGCGGGGTTCCACGGGTGATTGACAGGCCCAGCCACCGTTATCCACAATGCAGAACCTGCATTACAAGTTCTACACGTCCTATGTCCTACACAAAGCTCCTGCCACTTACTCTCCCACCACTCCCCATGTCTGGCCAAATACCACCCAAACCCCGCCCCACGGCTGAACACCACCCCTTCCACCCGAGCACACTGACTGCTGTGACCCAGGAGCTCCGTACACAGGAGGACAGCGTGCACTTTGGCAACCAGGCTGCAGTGGCTCATCTGTACTCTCTCCTCCTGCCAGCTCCTTCCTCCCTGGCCAGACATCCACAGTGAGTACTTCTGTACTCAGCGTACAACAGCCCCTGCTGAAGGTGTCATGGCACCCCCCACATGGGGGGTGCCCGCGATTTTCGGGAGGGGGGGGGGGGGGGTCGCGGGTGGGGGGAGGGGTGCCCGCGATTTTCGGGAGGGGGGGGGGGTCGCGGGTGGGGGGAGGGGTGCCCGCGATTTTCGGGAGGGGGGGGGGGGTCGCGGGTGGGGGGAGGGGTGCCCGCGATTTTCGGGAGGAGTGCCCGCGAATTTCGGGAGGGGTTGTCGCGGGTGGGGGGAGGGGTGCCTGCGGATTTCAGGAGGGGGGGCGCGGGTGGGGGGAGGGGTGCCCGCCAATTTCGGGAGGGGGGGTCACGGGTGGGGGGAGGGGTGCCCGCGAATCGGGGGTTTGTGTTGGTCACGGGTCGGGGGAGGGGTGCCCGCAAATTTCAGGAGGGGTGTCCGCGAATTAGGGGGGGGTGTCGCGGTGGGGGGAGGGGTGCCCGCAAATTGGGGGGGGTGTGTGTGTCACGGGTGGGGGGAGGGGTGCCCACAAATTTCTGAGTGGGGGGAGGGTGCCCGTAAATTGGGGGATGTGTGTCGCGGGTGGGGGTAGGGGTGCCTGCGAATTTCGGGAGGGGGGGTCACGGGTAGGGGGAGGGGTGCCCGCAAATTGGGGGGGGTGTGGGGGAGGGGTGCCCGCAAATTTCGGGAGGGGGGGTCACGGGTGGGGGAGGGGTGCCCGTGAATTGGGGTGTGTGACGCTGGTGGGGGGAGGGGTGCCCGCGAATTTCGGGAGGGGGGGTCTCGGGTGGGGGGAGGGGTGCCCACGAAAGGGATTCTCTCTCTCTGCGATCTATCCCTCTCTGCGATCCCTCTCTCTCTCTGCGATCCCTCCCTCTCTCTGCGATCCCTCCCTCTCTCTGCGATCCCTCCCTCTCTCTGCGATCCCTCCCTCTCTCTGCGATCCCTCCCTCTCTCTCTCTCTGCGATCCCTCTCTCTCTGTCTCTCTGCGATACCACTCTATCTCTCTCTGCGACCCCTCTCTCTCTCTCTGCGATCCCTCCCTCTCTCTGCGATCCCTCCCTCTCTCTGCGATCCCTCCCTCTCTCTGCGATCCCTCCCTCTCTCTCTCTCTGCGATCCCTCTCTCTCTGTCTCTCTGCGATACCACTCTATCTCTCTCTGCGACCCCTCTCTCTCTCTCTGCGATCCCTTTCTATCTCTCTCTGCGATCTCTATCTCAATTACACTAGATCTCACACTCACATATATTTCTACTTTTAATGGGGCGTAGCCCCTTACGACGGTGTGAAGAGCGCCCGGAGGGCGCGATGAATCACTTAGTATATATATATATATATATATATTTATTTATTATACACACACACATAATTGTGGCTTCTCTCTGCATGTATGTACATGGTGAATGTCCTGCGCTGTGCGCATCTGTAGGAGGCAAATGTCCTGCGCTGTGTGCACGTCTGTATGAGGTGAATGTCCTGCGCTGTGTGCACGTCTGTATGAGGTGAATGTCCTGCGCTGTGCATGTCTGTATGAGGTGATTGTCCTGTGCTGTGTGCACGTCTGTATGAGGTGAATGTCCTGCGCTGTGTGCACGTCTGTATGAGGTGAATGTCCTGCGCTGTGTGCACGTCTGTACGAGGTGAATGTCCTGCGCTGTGTGCACATCTGTATGAGGTGAATGTCCTGCGCTGTGTGCACGTCTGTATGAGGTGAATGTCCTGCGCTGTGCATGTCTGTATGAGGTGATTGTCCTGTGCTGTGTGCACGTCTGTATGAGGTGAATGTCCTGCGCTGTGTGCACGTCTGTATGAGGTGAATGTCCTGCGCTGTGTGCACGTCTGTACGAGGTGAATGTCCTGCGCTGTGTGCACATCTGTATGAGGTGAATGTCCTGTGTGTGCATGTCTGTACAAGGCGAATGTCCTGCGCTGTGCATGTCTGTACGAGGTGAATGTCCTGCGCTGTGTTCATGTCTGTACGAGGCGAATGTCCTGCGCTGTGCATGTCTGTATGAGGCGAATGTCCTGCGCTGTGCATGTCTGTACTAGGTGAATGTCCTGCGCTGTGCACATCTGTAGGAGGTGAATGTCCTGCGCTGTGCATGTCTGTACGAGGGGAATGTCCTGCGCTGTGCATGTCTGTACGAACTGAATGTCCTGCGCTGTGCATGTCTGTACGAGGGGAATGTCCTGCGCTGTGCATGTCTGTACAAAGTGAATGTCCTGCGCTGTGCACGTATGTACGAGGTGAATGTCCTGCGCTGTGCATGACTGTACGAGGGGACTATCCTGCGCTGTGCACGTCTGTATGAGCGAATGTCCTGCGCTGTGCATGTCTGTATGAGGTGAATGTCCTGCGCTGTGCATGTCTGTACGAGGGGACTGTCCTGTGCTGTGCGCGTATGTACAAGGCGAATGTCCTGCGCTGTGCATGTCTGTATGAGCGAATGTCCTGCACTCTGCATGTCTGTACGAGGGGAATGTCCTGCGCTGTGCATGTCTGTACGAAGTGAATGTCCTGCGCTGTGCATGTCTGTACGAGGCGAATGTCCTGCGCTGTGCATGTCTGTACGAGGCGAATGTCCTGCGCTGTGCATGTCTGTACGAGGGGAATGTCCTGCGCTGTGCATGTCTGTACGAGGGGAATGTCCTGCGCTGTGCATGTCTGTACAAAGTGAATGTCCTGTGCTGTGCACGTCTGTATGAGTGAATGTCCTGCGCTGTGCACGTCTGTACGAGGGGAATGTCCTGCGCTGTGCATGTCTGTACGAGGGGAATGTCCGCGCTGTGTATGTCTGTAAGAGGCGAATGTCCTGCGCTGTGCATGTCTGTACGAGGGGAATGTTGTGTGCTGTGCATGTCTGTACGAGGGGAATGTCCTGCGCTGTGCACGTCTGTACGAGGGGAATGTCGTGCACGTCTGTATGAGGCGAATGTCCTGCGCTGTGCACATCTGTAAGAGGCGAATGTCCTGCGCTGTGCACGTCTGTACGAGGGGAATGTCCTTCGCTGTGCACGTCTGTACGAGGGGAATGTCCTGCGCTGTGTGTTTGTACGAGGGGAATGTCCTGCGCTGTGTGTTTGTATGAGGGGAATGTCCTGCGCTGTGTGTTTGTTCGAGGGGAATGTCCTGCGCTGTGCATGTCTGTACAAGGGGAATGTCCTGCGCTGTGCGCGTATTTACAAGGGGAATGTCCTGCGCTGTGCATGTCTGTACGAGGGGAATGTCCTGCGCTGTGCATGTCTGTAGGAGGTGAATGTTCTCCGCCCCTGCACACACACACTGTCACGGACCCACCGGTCGCCTGCTCCGATACGTCAATCTGAGCAGCTCCGGCCGTGACTGGGGTTCACTTAGAACACTCGGGTCCTTTCCTTGAGGTACACTGCCACCAGCCAAAACCTGATTTTAGCTCTTGAAACTGCGCAAGGGGCGGCTTGGCTCGCACCTGACCGCACAATACAATATACAAATGGTAACACGCTGGAGCGTTCTCTTCTGAGGCTAATGAGTCTTAAGAACACAGAACCAGGACTGAGAATATGTATTATTTATTCCTAGAAATACTACAGAGCTTTAGAAAATAGTTACAAGATTTTACAATGATTTTAAAAGTACACACAGGGTTAAATGCAATTTCAGAAATAAAATAAAAGGGAAAAATGACAGAACCGTATCTTACACTTAAGTACCAATCCTGACGTGGGGGGTTCTCCACAAGAAATCTCTGGTCGCTTACAGCCTGTTTGCTAGACCCCCAGGTAGTGACACTGACTATAGGGAGAAGGGTCTTAGTTATACCTTGAAGACTCCCTCATCCCTCCCACCCTTGGGATTTTTAACCATTCCCTTGCTGAGCCTAGTGAAGGTCCCTAGATATAGGATCTTTCCCATAAAGAATTTGTCCCTGCTTTGAAGTAGATTTTATACATTCCTCAAGTGATAAAAGGTAATTTAGTGGAGTTCCAGAGCAACTTTGGCCTGTTGGCTGGACACTATTGCTCTCCCCCTCAATCTGGTTTATGAGGGGTCTCAGATCTTATCTTACATCCTAACTCCAGAGGATTCCACAGATGGCTACACTCCCTGGGTCACCAATAGTCCACACACATAATACATGACATGTTCTGATCTCCCACATAATAATCACAGGCGGCATGATTTTACCAAACATACCAGACATACATTGATTGAACAGATAATCATAACAGGAGGCATACGTTAATTTGATCGATCACCTGATCTGATCGTTACACACACACACACACAGTAGCCAGGACATAGGTGCGGTATATACTGTGCGAGAGGCAATGCGCCATTCTCTATATACAGAGTGATACATCCAATACTATAACTGTGACCACTCAGCATCATCTACACCAGCGAGTGACATTACCGGCTGCAAGGCCTGCTGGGACCGTTTCCATGACAACTGTAAACAACCAGCGTTGTCAGTAAGTGAATAAGTGCAGCCTGCAAGGACAGGAATTATTGGTCCGATTCAGACCTGGTCACTGCTGTGCAAATGTGCAGCGTAGAGTTAGGACACGCCCCACTACAGTGAAATCCCGCCCCCACGAAAAGATGTGAACGGCCAGCGAAGGTGTCACAGCCGGGCGAATCCTTCGGTTCATTTTGTACTGGGCACCTCTCATTGCGAGCGCTGTACAATACTTAATACAGGGTTATCCGGCCTGGAGCGGACGTCACAGACCCCACACCCCCCACACCCACCACACTACAACGCGTGGGCTCGTCTGCGATTTCCTAAACGTCCCGTTCCCACCCCCAGGCGTCGGCTTCCTGTCAATCGCTTTGTGAACAACTAGCAAAGGAACGTAGTAGCAGGATTGCATCACTAGTGGGCGTTGTATCGATCTGTGGGGCAGACGTACAAGAGATCAATGCCGGGGTGATAAGGAGAGATAAACGTCCACCCAATCAGCTCCTAGCTGACTTTCACACACAGGCTGTAACATGGCAGTTGGCAGGTGATTGGCCGGACGGTTATCTCTCCTTATCACCCTTGGATTTATCTCTTGTTAAAGCTTAAGGCCCCCATACACTAGCCGATTTTGGGCAGATTTCAGCCAGATCAGTCGGATCTGGCCGAAATCGGACCAAAATCGGCTAGTTTTGATGTCCCCTCAGATCCGATGCGCGGTCCTGTGCGCATCGGATCTGCGTCGGGTGGTCGGACCTGCTGCACGTCCGACCACCCGACTTGGGACCTAGTGGGGCGGCGAGGCGGTAGAGGGAGCAGGGGGGGCTGGGGACGCTGCGGGGGACACAGGCGGCATAGAGCCGGGCAGGGGGAGCCGGCGGGAGCTGTCAGTAATGAATAAAAAAAAAAGCCCATACAATGCATGGGCGGCCTGTGATTGGCTGAGCGCTCTCTCAGCCAGTCAGCAATTGGCTGAAAGGGCGCTCAGCCAATCACAGGCTGCCGATTCATTGTAT
The DNA here is from genome assembly GCF_055691185.1 of Crinia signifera. Taxonomy (NCBI): domain Eukaryota; kingdom Metazoa; phylum Chordata; class Amphibia; order Anura; family Myobatrachidae; genus Crinia; species Crinia signifera. The sequence goes on along the minus strand of NC_139220.1, from coordinate 338,374,392 downwards.
GGGCTTTTTTTTTTTTATTCATTACTGACAGCTCCCGGCCGGCTCCCCCTGCCCGGCTCTATGCAGCCTGTGTCCCCCGCAGCCCCCCCAGCTCCCACCAGCAGCCCTGCTCGGTAGCCCCCCCCCCCCCCCTGCTCCCCGGGTTTTTTACATGTGATAAATCGAGACGATTTATCACATGTAAAAAATGGCACATCAAGTGCCAATCTAATCACGCTCCCCCGGGGAGCAGCCGGGGAAGCTCAGGGGGATGTCGGGGGCGACTTGTCCTAAGGACAAGTCGCCCTAGTGTATGGGGGCCTTAAGTACATCAGCCCCACTGTGCGAACACAGCACTGAATTGGGCCCTATGTTTGGATTCTAGCAGTCTCCAATTCTTCAGTCATCCAGTCCGTCCGGTAATCCTCCAGGTACCGGTATATTCTGCACACTCGGGGTTTACCTGCAGAGGACCCCCATTTATTCAGCAGCTTACCTGAGTGGCAATTACATGCCAGTAACCCCGCGCTGCGACCCTCTGCTAATGCTGCCACATTACCCGTCCCTGTGTGTACGAGGGTGCAAGGACTGAGACGCCGCTGTCTACTCCTGTGCGCTGCATGGACACAGCTGGCACAGCACTGAGCCTGCCTCTTCCCGCGCAGCACTGAGCCTGCCTCTTCCCGCACAGCACTGAGCCTGCCTCTTCCCGCACAGCACTGAGCCTGCCTCTTCCCGCACAGCACTGAGCCTGCCTCTTCCCGCACAGCACTGAGCCTGCCTCTTCCCGCACAGCACTGAGCCTGCCTCTTCCCGCACAGCACTGAGCCTGCCTCTTCCCGCACAGCACTGAGCCTGCCTCTTCCTGCACAGCACTGAGCCTGCCTCTTCCCGCACAGCAGCGAGCCTGCCTCTTCCCGCACAGCAGCGAGCCTGCCTCTTCCCGCGCAGCAGCGTGCCTGCCTCTTCCCGCGCAGCACTGAGCCTGCCTCTTCCCGCGCAGCACTGAGCCTGCCTCTTCCCGCGCAGCACTGAGCCTGCCTCTTCCCGCACAGCACTGAGCCTGCCTCTTCCTGCACAGCACTGAGCCGGCCTCTTCCCCCACAGCACTGAGCCTGCCTCTTCCCGCACAGCACTGAGCCTGCCTCTTCCCGCACAGCACTGAGCCTGCCTCTTCCCCCGCAGCACTGAGCCTGCCTCTTCCCGCACAGCACTGAGCCTGCCTCTTCCCCCGCAGCACTGAGCCTGCCTCTTCCCCCGCAGCACTGAGCCTGCCTCTTCCCCCGCAGCACTGAGCCTGCCTCTTCCCGCACAGCACTGAGCCTGCCTCTTCCCCCGCAGCACTGAGCCTGCCTCTTCCCGCACAGCACTGAGCCTGCCTCTTCCCGCACAGCACTGAGCCTGCCTCTTCCCGCACAGCACTGAGCCTGCCTCTTCCCGCACAGCACTGAGCCTGCCTCTTCCCCCACAGCACTGAGCCTGCCTCTTCCCGCACAGCACTGAGCCTGCCTCTTCCCGCACAGCACTGAGCCTGCCTCTTCCCGCACAGCACTGAGCCTGCCTCTTCCCGCACAGCACTGAGCCTGCCTCTTCCTGCACAGCACTGAGCCTGCCTCTTCCCGCACAGCAGCGAGCCTGCCTCTTCCTGCACAGCAGGGGGCCGGGGGCATAGAGGCTCACAGAGCCTCTGGGTCATGCCCCCATAGCATCAAAATGGGGCCATGGCCTCGTGGGAGAGTCACGAGTATAGGCCACACCCCCTTTAATTAGGCCACACCCCCAAAATTTCCTTCTGTTCCTCGCCCTGTCTACCCCTCCTGTGTCACCCCTGTCTGTCTGCCCCCCTCTTTAGAATGTAAGCTCTCACGAGCAGGGCCCTCTTACCTCGTATGCTTATCCTTTCTTACTTCTGTAGTCCCCGACTGCACCATAGCTCGCTGTCTGCTGCCACCTGGATACTTATGTTGCAGTAATCGGCTGATGTTCCTATAATCATTTACCCTGTATTTACCCTGTATTGTCTGCAACTGTAAGTCACTGTTTTCCTGTTTGATTATGTGTACTCTGTAACTGGGCGCTGCGGAACCCTTGTGGCGCCATATAAAGGATAATAATAATAATATAGGGACCAGGTCACCAGCCCTGTAGTATATTTTTGTATATGGCACCAACATATAATACAGCTCTGTACAGTCACTCTTGTCAGTCTCCATGACTATAGCGGTCACCATGTCATTGCTACTGTCGGTACGTACCTGTCACACACACAGTGTAAGGACACTGCCCTGGAAGGCACACACTGACCTCTGACCCCACGTTACAGGAACTGAAGCGCGATGGTTGGGTGCATTACCCAGTATGGCCAGGTGAGGGCAGCATTACACCAGGCACAGAGTAGTATCAGAGCCACAGTTACATACACGTATATATTTACACATGATGGTTTATGCAGGGCTGTCTTAACAGCAGTGTAGGCCCCTGGGAAAAGCAATGCACTGGGGCCCTTACCCATTCTCCCCTCCTAGGGGCAGCAGCTTTGATGTCCCACTGGTGGCAGGGGGTGCTCTATCTGCCATTCAACATGTAGGACCTGGAGCAGTAACTTCTAATTACTCATTTACTGCACAGGTGGTGGGAGGGAGAACACTAACGTGTGGAAGGGGGCACTGAGCTCCATAATATAACCCTCGGGAGAACGCCATCTTCTCACCCACACTGGTACATGCACGGTGACCGGTATATCACTGGTGACATCACAGAGCTCCATAATATAACACTCAGCAGAACGCCATCTTCTCATCCACACTGGTACATGCACGGTGACCGGTATATCACTGGTGACATCACAGAGCTCCATAATATAACACTCAGCAGAACGCCATCTTCTCATCCACACTGGTACATGCACGGTGACCGGTATATCACTGGTGACATCACAGAGCTCCATAATATAACCCTCGGGAGATCGCCATCTTCTCATCCACACTGGTACATGCACGGTGACCGGTATATCACTGGTGACATTACAGAGCTCTATAATATAACACTCAGCAGAATGCCATCTTCTCATCCACACTGGTACATGCACGGTGACCGGTATATCACTGGTGACATCACAGAGTTCCATAATATAACACTCAGCAGAACGCCATCTTCTCATCCACACTGGTACATGCACGGTGACTGGTATATATCACTGGTGACATCACAGAGCTCCATAATATAACACTCAGCAGAACGCCATCTTCTCATCCACACTGGTACATGCGCGGTGACCGGTATATCACTGGTGACATCACAGAGCTCCATAATATAACACTCAGCAGAACGCCATCTTCTCATCCACACTGGTACATGCACGGTGACTGGTATATATCACTGGTGACATCACAGAGCTCCATAATATAACACTCAGCAGAACGCCATCTTCTCATCCACACTGGTACATGCACGGTGACCGGTATATCACTGGTGACATCGCAGAGCTCCATAATATAACACTCAGCAGAACGCCATCTTCTCATCCACACTGGTACATGCACAGTGACCGGTATATCACTGGCGACATCACAGAGCTCCATAATATAACACTCAGCAGAACACCATCTTCTCATCCACACTGGTACATGCACAGTGACCGGTATATCACTGGTGACATGACAGAGCTCTATAATATAACCCTCGGGAGAACGCCATCTTCTCATCCACACTGGTACATGCACGGTGACCGGTATATCACTGGTGACATCACAGAGCACCATAATATAACACTCAGCAGAACACCATCTTCTCATCCACACTGGTACATGCACAGTGACCGGTATATCACTGGTGACATCACAGAGCTCCATAATATAACACTCAGCAGAACGCCATCTTCTCATCCACACTGGTACATGCACGGTGACCGGTATATCACTGGTGACATCACAGAGCTCCATAATATAACCCTCGGGAGAACGCCATCTTCTCCTCCACACTGGTACATGCACGGTGACCGGTATATTACTGGTGACATCACAGAGCTCTATAATATAACACTCAGCAGAATGCCATCTTCTCATCCACACTGGTACATGCACGGTGACCGGTATATCACTGGTGACATCACAGAGTTCCATAATATAACACTCAGCAGAACGCCATCTTCTCATCCACACTGGTACATGCACGGTGACTGGTATATCACTGGTGACATCACAGAGCTCTATAATATAACACTCAGCAGAACGCCATCTTCTCATCCACACTGGTACATGCGCGGTGACCGGTATATCACTGGTGACATCACAGAGCTCCATAATAAAACACTCAGCAGAACGCCATATTCTCATCCACACTGGTACATGCACGGTGACCGGTATATCACTGGTGACATCACAGAGTTCCATAATATAACACTCAGCAGAACGCCATCTTCTCATCCACACTGGTACATGCACGGTGACCGGTATATCACTGGTGACATCGCAGAGCTCCATAATATAACACTCAGCAGAACGCCATCTTCTCATCCACACTGGTACATGCACAGTGACCGGTATATCACTGGCGACATCACAGAGCTCCATAATATAACACTCAGCAGAACACCATCTTCTCATCCACACTGGTACATGCACAGTGACCGGTATATCACTGGTGACATCACAGAGCTCCATAATATAACACTCAGCAGAACGCCATCTTCTCATCCACACTGGTACATGCACGGTGACCGGTATATCACTGGTGACATCACAGAGCTCCATAATATAACACTCAGCAGAACGCCATCTTCTCATCCACACTGGTACATGCACGGTGACCGGTATATTACTGGTGACATCACAGAGCTCCATAATATAACCCTCAGCAGAACGCCATCTTCTCATCCACACTGGTACATGCACGGTGACCGGTATATCACTGGTGACATCACTGAGCTGCATAATATAACCCTCAGCAGAACACCATCTTCTAATCCACACTGGTACATGCACGGTGACCGGTATATCACTGGTGACATCACAGAGCTCCCTAATATAACACTCAACAGAACACCATCTTCTCATCCACACTGGTACATGCACAGTGACCGGTATATCACTGGTGACATCACAGAGCTCCATAATATAACACTCAGCAGAACGCCATCTTCTCATCCACACTGATACATGCACGGTGACCGGTATATCACTGGTGACATCACAGAGCTCTATAATATAACACTCAGCAGAACGCCATCTTCTCATCCACACTGGTACATGCACAGTGACCGGTATATAATCACTGGTGACATCACAGAGCTCTATAATATAACACTCAGCAGAACGCCATCTTCTCATCCACACTGATACATGCGCGGTGACCGGTATATCACTGGTGACATCACAGAGCTCCATAATATAACACTCAGCAGAACGCCATCTTCTCATCCACACTGGTACATGCACGGTGACCGGTATATCACTGGTGACATCACAGAGCTCCATAATATAACACTCAGCAGAACACCATCTTCTCATCCACACTGGTACATGCACAGTGACCGGTATATCACTGGTGACATGACAGAGCTCCATAATATAACACTCAGCAGAACGGCATCTTCTCATCCACACTGGTACATGCACGGTGACCGGTATATTACTGGTGACATCACAGAGCTCCATAATATAACACTCAGCAGAACACCATCTTCTCATCCACACTGGTACATGCACAGTGACCGGTATATCACTGGTGACATCACAGAGCCCCATAATATAACACTCCGCAGAACGCCATCTTCTCATCCACACTGGTACATGCACGGTGACCGGTATATTACTGGTGACATCACAGAGCTCCATAATATAACACTCAGCAGAACGCCATCTTCTCATCCCCACCGGTACATGCATGGTGACCCGTATATCACTGGTGACATCACAGAGCTCTATAATATAACACTCAGCAGAACGCCATCTTCTCATACACACTGGTACATGCACAGTGACCGGTATATCACTGGTGACATCACAGAGCTCCATAATATAACACTCAGCAGAACGCCATCTTCTCATCCACACTGGTACATGCACGGTGTCTGGTATATCACTGGTGACATCACAGAGCTCTATAATATAACACTCAGCAGAACGCCATCTTCTCATCCACACTGGTACATGCGCGGTGACCGGTATATCACTGGTGACATCACAGAGCTCCATAATAAAACACTCAGCAGAACGCCATATTCTCATCCACACTGGTACATGCACGGTGACCGGTATATCACTGGTGACATCACAGAGTTCCATAATATAACACTCAGCAGAACGCCATCTTCTCATCCACACTGGTACATGCACGGTGACCGGTATATCACTGGTGACATCGCAGAGCTCCATAATATAACACTCAGCAGAACGCCATCTTCTCATCCACACTGGTACATGCACAGTGACCGGTATATCACTGGCGACATCACAGAGCTCCATAATATAACACTCAGCAGAACACCATCTTCTCATCCACACTGGTACATGCACAGTGACCGGTATATCACTGGTGACATCACAGAGCTCCATAATATAACACTCAGCAGAACGCCATCTTCTCATCCACACTGGTACATGCACGGTGACCGGTATATCACTGGTGACATCACAGAGCTCCATAATATAACACTCAGCAGAACGCCATCTTCTCATCCACACTGGTACATGCACGGTGACCGGTATATTACTGGTGACATCACAGAGCTCCATAATATAACCCTCAGCAGAACGCCATCTTCTCATCCACACTGGTACATGCACGGTGACCGGTATATCACTGGTGACATCACTGAGCTGCATAATATAACCCTCAGCAGAACACCATCTTCTAATCCACACTGGTACATGCACGGTGACCGGTATATCACTGGTGACATCACAGAGCTCCCTAATATAACACTCAGCAGAACACCATCTTCTCATCCACACTGGTACATGCACAGTGACCGGTATATCACTGGTGACATCACAGAGCTCCATAATATAACACTCAGCAGAACGCCATCTTCTCATCCACACTGATACATGCACGGTGACCGGTATATCACTGGTGACATCACAGAGCTCTATAATATAACACTCAGCAGAACGCCATCTTCTCATCCACACTGGTACATGCACAGTGACCGGTATATAATCACTGGTGACATCACAGAGCTCTATAATATAACACTCAGCAGAACGCCATCTTCTTATCCACACTGATACATGCGCGGTGACCGGTATATCACTGGTGACATCACAGAGCTCTATAATATAACACTCAGCAGAACGCCATCTTCTCATCCACACTGGTACATGCACGGTGACCGGTATATCACTGGTGACATCACAGAGCTCCATAATATAACACTCAGCAGAACACCATCTTCTCATCCACACTGGTACATGCACAGTGACCGGTATATCACTGGTGACATGACAGAGCTCCATAATATAACACTCAGCAGAACGGCATCTTCTCATCCACACTGGTACATGCACGGTGACCGGTATATTACTGGTGACATCACAGAGCTCCATAATATAACACTCAGCAGAACGCCATCTTCTTATCCACACTGGTACATGCACGGTGACCGGTATATTACTGGTGACATCACAGAGCTCCATAATATAACACTCAGCAGAACGCCATCTTCTCATCCCCACCGGTACATGCATGGTGACCCGTATATCACTGGTGACATCACAGAGCTCTATAATATAACACTCAGCAGAACGCCATCTTCTCATACACACTGGTACATGCACAGTGACCGGTATATCACTGGTGACATCACAGAGCTCCATAATATAACACTCAGCAGAACGCCATCTTCTCATCCACACTGGTACATGCACGTGACCGGTATATCACTGGTGACATCACAGAGCTCCATAATATAACCCTCAGGAGAACGCCATCTTCTCATCCACACTGGTACATGCACGGTGACCGGTATATCACTGGTGACATCACAGAGCACCATAATATAACACTCAGCAGTACGCCATCTTCTCATCCACACTGGTACATGCATGGTGACCGGTATATCACTGGTGACATCACAGAGCTCCATAATATAACACTCAGCAGAACGCCATCTTCTCATCCACACTGGTACATGCATGGTGACCGGTATATCACTGGTGATATCACAGAGCTCCATAATATAACACTCAGCAGAACGCCATCTTCTCATCCACACTGGTACATGCACAGTGACCGGTATATCACTGGTACATCACAGAGCTCCATAATATAACACTCAGCAGAACGCCATCTTCTCATCCACACTGGTACATGCACGGTGACCGGTATATCACTGGTGACATCTCAGAGCTCCATAATATAACACTCAGCAGAATGCCATCTTCTCATCCACACTGGTACATGCGCGGTGACCGGTATATTACTGGTGACATCACAGAGCTCCATAATATAACACTCAGCAGAACGCCATCTTCTCATCCACACTGGTACATGCACGGTGACCGGTATATCACTGGTGACATCACAGAGCTCCATAATATAACCCTCGGGAGAACGCCATCTTCTCATCCACACTGGTACATGCACGGTGACCGGTATATCACTAGTGACATCACAGAGCTCTATACTATAACACTCAGCAGAACGCCATCTTCTCATCCACACTGGTACATGCACGGTGACCGGTATATCACTGGTGACATCACAGAGCTCCATAATATAACACTCAGCAGAACGCCATCTTCTCATCCACACTGGTACATGCACGGTGACCGGTATATCACTGGTGACATCACAGAGCTCTATAATATAACACTCAGCAGAACGCCATCTTCTCATCCACACTGGTACATGCACGGTGAACAGTATATACTGGTGACATCACAGAGCTCCATATTATAACACTCAGCAGAACGCCATCTTCTCATCCACACTGGTACATGCACGGTGACCGGTATATTACTGGTGACATCACAGAGCTCCATAATATAACCCTCGGGAGAACGCCATCTTCTCATCCACACTGGTACATGGACAGTGACCGGTATATCACTGGTGACATCACAGAGCTCTATAATATAACCCTCGGGAGAACGCCATCTTCTCATCCACACTGGTACATGGACAGTGACCGGTATATCACTGGTGACATCACAGAGCTCTATAATATAACACTCAGCAGAACGCCATCTTCTCATCCACACTGGTACATGGACGGTGACCGGTATATCACTGGTGACATCACAGAGCACCATAATATAACACTCAGCAGAACGCCATCTTCTCATCCACACTGGTACATGCACGGTGACCGGTATATCACTGCTGACATCACAGAGCTCCATAATATAACACTCAGCAGAACGCCATCTTCTCATCCACACTGGTACATGCACGGTGACCGGTATATCACTGGTGACATCACAGAGCTCCATAATATAACACTCAGCAGAACGCCATCTTCTCATCCACACTGGTACATGCACGGTGACCGGTATATCACTGGTGACATCACAGAGCTCCATAATATAACACTCAGCAGAACGCCATCTTCTCATCCACACTGGTACATGCACGGTGACCGGTATATCACTGGTGACATCACAGAGCACCATAATATAACACTCAGCAGAACGCCATCTTCTCATCCACACTGGTACATGCACGGTGACCGGTATATCACTGGTGATATCACAGAGCTCCATAATATAACACTCAGCAGAACTCCATCTTCTCATCCACACTGGTACATGCACGGTGACCGGTATATCACTGGTGATATCACAGAGCTCCATAATATAACACTCAGCAGAACGCCATCTTCTCATCCACACTGATACATGCACGGTGACCGGTATATCACTGGTGACATCACAGAGCTCCATAATATAATACTCAGCAGAACGCCATCTTCTCATCCACACTGGTACATGCACAGTGACCGGTAATATCACTGGTGACATCACAGAGCACCGTAATATAACACTCAGCAGAACGCCATCTTCTCATCCACACTGGCACATGGACAGTGACCGGTATATCACTGGTGACATCACAGAGCTCCATAATATAACCCTCAGCAGAACGCCATCTTCTCATCCACACTGGTACATGGACGGTGATCGGTATATCACTGGTGACATCACAGAGCACCATAATATAACACTCAGCAGAAAGCCATCTTCTCATCCACACTGGTACATGCACGGTGACCGGTATATCACTGGTGACATCACAGAGCTCTATAATATAACACTCAGCAGAACGCCATCTTCTCATCCACACTGGTACATGGACGGTGACCGGTATATCACTGGTGACATCACAGAGCACCATAATATAACACTCAGCAGAACGCCATCTTCTCATCCACACTGGTACATGGACGGTGACCGGTATATCACTGGTGACATCACAGAGCACCATAATATAACACTCAGCAGAACGCCATCTTCTCATCCACACTGGTACATGGACGGTGACCGGTATATCACTGGTGACATCACAGAGCACCATAATATAACACTCAGCAGAACGCCATCTTCTAACCCACACTGGTACATGCACGGTGACCGGTATATCACTGGTGACATCACAGAGCTCTATAATATAACACTCAGCAGAATGCCATCTTCTCATCCACACTGTTACATGGACGGTGACCGGTATATCACTGGTGACATCACAGAGCACCATAATATAACACTCAGCAGAACGCCATCTTCTCATCCACACTGGTACATGCACGGTGACCGGTATATCACTGGTGTTATCATAGACCACAATAATATAACACTCAGCAGAACGCCATCTTCTCATCCACACTGGTACATGCACGGTGACCGGTATATCACTGGTGACATCACAGAGCTCCATAATATAACACTCAGCAGAACGCCATCTTCTCATCCACACTGATACATGCACGGTGACCGGTATATCACTGGTGACATCACAGAGCTCCATAATATAACCCTCGGGAGAACGCCATCTTCTCATCCACACTGGTACATGCACGGTGACCGGTATATCACTGGTGACATCACAGAGCTCCATAATATAACACTCAGCAGAACGCCATCTTATTATCCACACTGGTACATGCACAGTGACCGGTATATCACTGGTGACATCACAGAGCTCCATAATATAACACTCAGCAGAACGCCATCTTCTCGTCCACACTGGTACATGCACGGTGACCGGTATATCACTGGTGACATGACAGAGCTCCATAATATAACACTCAGCAGAACGCCATCTTCTCATCCACACTGGTACATGCACGGTGACCGGTATATCACTGGTGACATCACAGAGTTCCATAATATAACACTCAGCAGAACGCCATCTTCTCATCCACATTGGTACATGCACGGTGACCGGTATATCACTGGTGACATCACAGAGCTCCAAAATATAACACTCAGCAGAACGCCATCTTCTTATCCACACTGGTACATGCACGGTGACCGGTATATCACTGGTGACATCACAGAGCTCCATAATATAACACTCAGCAGAACGCAATCTTCTCATCCACATTGGTACATGCACCGTGACCGGTATATCACTGGTTACATCACAGAGCACCATAATATAACACTCAGCAGAACGCCATCTTCTCATCCACACTGGTACATGCACGGTGACCGGTATATCACTGGTGACATCACAGAGCTCTATAATATAACACTCAGCAGAACGCCATCTTCTCATCCACACTGGTACATGGATGGTGACCGGTATATCACTGGTGACATCACAGAGCACCATAATATAACACTCAGCAGAACGCCATCTTCTCACCCACACTGGTACATGCACGGTGACCGGTATATCACTGGTGACATCACAGAGCTCTATAATATAACACTCAGCAGAACGCCATCTTCTCATCCACACTGGTACATGGACGGTGACCGGTATATCACTGGTGACATCACAGAGCACCATAATATAACACTCAGCAGAACGCCATCTTCTCATCCACACTGGTACATGCACGGTGACCGGTATATCACTGGTGACATCATAGACCACAATAATATAACACTCAGCAGAACGCCATCTTCTCATCCACACTGGTACATGCACGGTGACCGGTATATCACTGGTGACATCACAGAGCTCTATAATATAACACTCAGCAGAACGCCATCTTCTCATCCACACTGATACATGCACGGTGACCGGTATATCACTGGTGACATCACAGAGCTCCATAATATAACCCTCGGGAGAACGCCATCTTCTCATCCACACTGGTACATGCACGGTGACCGGTATATCACTGGTGACATCACAGAGCTCCATAATATAACACTCAGCAGAACGCCATCTTATTATCCACACTGGTACATGCACAGTGACCGGTATATCACTGGTGACATCACAGAGCTCCATAATATAACACTCAGCAGAACGCCATCTTCTCGTCCACACTGGTACATGCACGGTGACCGGTATATCACTGGTGACATCACAGAGCTGCATAATATAACACTCAGCAGAACGCCATCTTCTCATCCACACTGGTACATGCACGGTGACCGGTATATCACTGATGACATCACAGAGCTCTATAATATAACACTCAGCAGAACGCCATCTTCTCATCCACACTGATACATGCATGGTGACCGGTATATCACTGGTGACATCACAGAGCTCCATAATATAACCCTCGGGAGAATGCCATCTTCTCATCCACACTGGTACATGCACGGTGACCGGTATATCACTGGTGACATCACAGAGCTCCATAATATAACACTCAGCAGAACGCCATCTTATTATCCACACTGGTACATGCACAGTGACCGGTATATCACTGGTGACATCACAGAGCTCCATAATATAACACTCAGCAGAACGCCATCTTCTCGTCCACACTGGTACATGCACGGTGACCGGTATATCACTGGTGACATCACAGACCACAATAATATAACACTCAGCAGAACGCAATCTTCTCATCCACACTGGTACATGCACGGTGACCGGTATATCACTGGTGACATCATAGACCACAATAATATAACACTCAGCAGAACGCCATCTTCTCATCCACACTGGTACATGCACGGTGACCGGTATATCACTGGTGACATCACAGAGCTCCATAATATAACACTCAGCAGAACGCCATCTTCTCATCCACACTGATACATGCACGGTGACCGGTATATCACTGGTGACATCACAGAGCTCCATAATATAACCCTCGGGAGAACGCCATCTTCTCATCCACACTGGTACATGCACGGTGACCGGTATATCACTGGTGACATCACAGAGCTCCATAATATAACACTCAGCAGAACGCCATCTTATTATCCACACTGGTACATGCACAGTGACCGGTATATCACTGGTGACATCACAGAGCTCTATAATATAACACTCAGCAGAACGCCATCTTCTCATCCACACTGATACATGCACGGTGACCGGTATATCACTGGTGACATCACAGAGCTCCATAATATAACCCTCGGGAGAACGCCATCTTCTCATCCACACTGGTACATGCACGGTGACCGGTATATCACTGGTGACATCACAGACCACAATAATATAACACTCAGCAGAACGCAATCTTCTCATCCACACTGGTACATGCACGGTGACCGGTATATCACTGGTGACATCATAGACCACAATAATATAACACTCAGCAGAACGCCATCTTCTCATCCACACTGGTACATGCACGGTGACCGGTATATCACTGGTGACATCACAGAGCTCCATAATATAACACTCAGCAGAACGCCATCTTCTCATCCACACTGATACATGCACGGTGACCGGTATATCACTGGTGACATCACAGAGCTCCATAATATAACCCTCGGGAGAACGCCATCTTCTCATCCACACTGGTACATGCACGGTGACCGGTATATCACTGGTGACATCACAGAGCTCCATAATATAACACTCAGCAGAACGCCATCTTATTATCCACACTGGTACATGCACAGTGACCGGTATATCACTGGTGACATCACAGAGCTCTATAATATAACACTCAGCAGAACGCCATCTTCTCATCCACACTGATACATGCACGGTGACCGGTATATCACTGGTGACATCACAGAGCTCCATAATATAACCCTCGGGAGAACGCCATCTTCTCATCCACACTGGTACATGCACGGTGACCGGTATATCACTGGTGACATCACAGAGCTCCATAATATAACACTCAGCAGAACGCCATCTTATTATCCACACTGGTACATGCACAGTGACCGGTATATCACTGGTGACATCACAGAGCTCCATAATATAACACTCAGCAGAACGCCATCTTCTCGTCCACACTGGTACATGCACGGTGACCGGTATATCACTGGTGACATCACAGAGCTGCATAATATAACACTCAGCAGAACGCCATCTTCTCATCCACACTGGTACATGCACGGTGACCGGTATATCACTGATGACATCACAGAGCTCTATAATATAACACTCAGCAGAACGCCATCTTCTCATCCACACTGATACATGCATGGTGACCGGTATATCACTGGTGACATCACAGAGCTCCATAATATAACCCTCGGGAGAATGCCATCTTCTCATCCACACTGGTACATGCACGGTGACCGGTATATCACTGGTGACATCACAGAGCTCCATAATATAACACTCAGCAGAACGCCATCTTATTATCCACACTGGTACATGCACAGTGACCGGTATATCACTGGTGACATCACAGAGCTCCATAATATAACACTCAGCAGAACGCCATCTTCTCGTCCACACTGGTACATGCACGGTGACCGGTATATCACTGGTGACATCACAGACCACAATAATATAACACTCAGCAGAACGCAATCTTCTCATCCACACTGGTACATGCACGGTGACCGGTATATCACTGGTGACATCATAGACCACAATAATATAACACTCAGCAGAACGCCATCTTCTCATCCACACTGGTACATGCACGGTGACCGGTATATCACTGGTGACATCACAGAGCTCCATAATATAACACTCAGCAGAACGCCATCTTCTCATCCACACTGATACATGCACGGTGACCGGTATATCACTGGTGACATCACAGAGCTCCATAATATAACCCTCGGGAGAACGCCATCTTCTCATCCACACTGGTACATGCACGGTGACCGGTATATCACTGGTGACATCACAGAGCTCCATAATATAACACTCAGCAGAACGCCATCTTATTATCCACACTGGTACATGCACAGTGACCGGTATATCACTGGTGACATCACAGAGCTCCATAATATAACACTCAGCAGAACGCCATCTTCTCGTCCACACTGGTACATGCACGGTGACCGGTATATCACTGGTGACATCACAGAGTTCCATAATATAACACTCAGCAGAACGCCATCTTCTCATCCACATTGGTACATGCACGGTGACCGGTATATCACTGGTGACATCACAGAGCTCCAAAATATAACACTCAGCAGAACGCCATCTTCTCATCCACACTGGTACATGCACGGTGACCGGTATATCACTGGTGACATCACAGAGCTCCATAATATAACACTCAGCAGAACGCAATCTTCTCATCCACATTGGTACATGCACCGTGACCGGTATATCACTGGTTACATCACAGAGCACCATAATATAACACTCAGCAGAACGCCATCTTCTCATCCACACTGGTACATGCACGGTGACCGGTATATCACTGGTGACATCACAGAGCTCTATAATATAACACTCAGCAGAACGCCATCTTCTCATCCACACTGGTACATGGATGGTGACCGGTATATCACTGGTGACATCACAGAGCACCATAATATAACACTCAGCAGAACGCCATCTTCTCACCCACACTGGTACATGCACGGTGACCGGTATATCACTGGTGACATCACAGAGCTCTATAATATAACACTCAGCAGAACGCCATCTTCTCATCCACACTGGTACATGGACGGTGACCGGTATATCACTGGTGACATCACAGAGCACCATAATATAACACTCAGCAGAACGCCATCTTCTCATCCACACTGGTACATGCACGGTGACCGGTATATCACTGGTGACATCATAGACCACAATAATATAACACTCAGCAGAACGCCATCTTCTCGTCCACACTGGTACATGCACGGTGACCGGTATATCACTGGTGACATCACAGAGCTGCATAATATAACACTCAGCAGAACGCCATCTTCTCATCCACACTGGTACATGCACGGTGACCGGTATATCACTGATGACATCACAGAGCTCTATAATATAACACTCAGCAGAACGCCATCTTCTCATCCACAATGATACATGCATGGTGACCGGTATATCACTGGTGACATCACAGAGCTCCATAATATAACCCTCGGGAGAATGCCATCTTCTCATCCACACTGGTACATGCACGGTGACCGGTATATCACTGGTGACATCACAGAGCTCCATAATATAACACTCAGCAGAACGCCATCTTATTATCCACACTGGTACATGCACAGTGACCGGTATATCACTGGTGACATCACAGAGCTCCATAATATAACACTCAGCAGAACGCCATCTTCTCGTCCACACTGGTACATGCACGGTGACCGGTATATCACTGGTGACATCACAGACCACAATAATATAACACTCAGCAGAACGCAATCTTCTCATCCACACTGATACATGCACGGTGACCGTTATATCACTGGTGACATCACAGAGCACCATAATATAACTCTCAGCAGAACGCCATCTTCTCATCCACACTGGTACATGCACGGTGACCGGTATATCACTGGTGACATCACAGAGCTCCATAATATAACACTCAGCAGAACGCCATCTTCTCATCCACACTGGTACATGCACGGTGACCGGTATATCACTGGTGACATCACAGAGCTCCATAATATAACCCTCGGGAGAACGCCATCTTCTCATCCACACTGGTACATGCACGGTGACCGGTATATCACTGGTGACATCACAGAGCACCATAATATAACTCTCAGGAGAACGCCATCTTCTCATCCACACTGGTACATGCACGGTGACCGGTATATCACTGGTGACATCACAGAGCACCATAATATAACACTCAGCAGAACGCCATCTTCTCATCCACACTGGTACATGCACGGTGACCGGTATATCACTGGTGACATCACAGAGCACCATAATATAACACTCAGCAGAACGCCATCTTCTCATCCACACTGATACATGCACGGTGACCGGTATATCACTGGTGACATCACAGAGCTCTATAATATAACACTTAACAGAACGCCATCTTCTCATCCACACTGGTACATGCACGGTGACCTGTATATCACTGGTGACATGACAGAGCTCCATAATATAACACTCAGCAGAACGCCATCTTCTCGTCCACACTGGTACATGTACGGTGACAGGTATATCACTGGTGACATCACAGAGCTCTATAATATAACACTCAACAGAACGCCATCTTCTCATCCACACTGGTACATGCATGGTGACCGGTATATCACTGGTGACATCACAGAGCTCCATAATATAACACTCAACAGAACGCCATCTTCTCATCCACACTGGTACATGCACGGTGACTGGTATATCACTGGTGACATCACAGAGCTCCATAATATAACACTCAGCAGAACGCCATCTTCTCATCCACACTGGTACATGCACGGTGACCGGTATATCACTGGTGACATCACAAAGCTCTATAATATAACACTCAGCAGAACGCCATCTTCTCATCCACACTGGTACATGCACGGTGACCGGTACATCACTGGTGACATGACAGAGCTCCATAATATAACACTCAGCAGAACGCCATCTTCTCATCCACACTGGTACATGGACGGTGACCGGTATATCACTGGTGACATCACAGAGCTCTATAATATAACACTCAACAGAACGCCATCTTCTCATCCACACTGGTACATGCATGGTGACCGGTATATCACTGGTGACATCACAGAGCTCCATAATATAACACTCAACAGAACGCCATCTTCTCATCCACACTGGTACATGCACGGTGACTGGTATATCACTGGTGACATCACAGAGCTCCATAATATAACACTCAGCAGAACGCCATCTTCTCATCCACACTGGTACATGCACGGTGACCGGTATATCACTGGTGACATCACAGAGCTCTATAATATAACACTCAGCAGAACGCCATCTTCTCATCCACACTGGTACATGCACGGTGACCGGTACATCACTGGTGACATGACAGAGCTCCATAATATAACACTCAGCAGAACGCCATCTTCTCATCCACACTGGTACATGGACGGTGACCGGTATATCACTGGTGACATCACAGACCACAATAATATAACACTCAGCAGAACGCCATCTTCTCATCCACACTGGTACATGCACGGTGACCGGTATATCACTGGTGACATCACAGACCACAATAATATAACACTCAGCAGAACGCCATCTTCTCATCCACACTGGTACATGCACGGTGACCGGTATATCACTGGTGACATCACAGAGCTCCATAATATAACACTCAGCAGAACGCCATCTTCTCATCCACACTGGTACATGCACGGTGACCGGTATATCATTGGTGACATCACAGACCACAATAATATAACACTCAGCAGAACGCCATCTTCTCATCCACACTGGTACATGCACGGTGACCGGTATATCACTGGTGACATCACAGAGCTTCATAATATAACACTCAGCAGAACGCCATCTTCTCATCCACACTGGTACATGCACGGTGACCGGTATATCACTGATGACATCACAGAGCTCCATAATATAACACTCAGCAGAACGCCATCTTCTCATCCACACTGATACATGCACGGTGACCGGTATATCACTGGTGACATCACAGAGCTCTATAATATAACACTCAGCAGAACGCCATCTTCTCATCCACACTGGTACATGCACAGTGACCGGTATATAATCACTGGTGACATCACAGAGCTCTATAATATAACACTCAGCAGAACGCCATCTTCTCATCCACACTGATACATGCGCGGTGACCGGTATATCACTGGTGACATCACAGAGCTCTATAATATAACACTCAGCAGAACGCCATCTTCTCATCCACACTGGTACATGCACGGTGACCGGTATATCACTGGTGACACTGGCGGCAGTGGCAATATTTTGGATTGGTATGTTCTTTGGTGGCATCGATAAAAGAAAAACCCGTCTGTTGTGCAGTTAGGACAGTGGTTCCAGTGGATCTCTACAGAGCATCTGGATCTGGGTTGTCTCCTGAATCAATCATGTCTTAAACAGCTTCTCATGTTTTATTGGAACTTCTCGAGCCAAGTAGAGGTGTTCTCCAAGCCTCTCAATGTGATGAATCTCATATGATTGGAGCATATATATTCTCCTTCAGTACAAGCTGCAGAACTGGGCTCATAACTTATTGGCAGATGGTAGGTGTGTAGCAGATGTGAGATGCGATTCTAAACCAGAGTAGGTTTTATTAAATATAACAAGATACACGTGATATAAGATATACATCAGTCAATATGATAAGGTATCAATTTCTGTACAGCTGTACAGCACTGTAGCACTCCAATAATACAGTGACAGAATTTTGCATACAGTATGTAGTTACTTTTATAGAGGCATGTAAACAAGTATTTCTCCTGGAGTCTAGGGAAATGGGGTGTCTGGTGCCCTATGGATATTAGGGAAATTGGGTGTCTGGTGCCCTATGGATATTAGGGAAATGGGGTGTCTGGTGCCCTATGGATATTAGGGAAATGGGGTGTCTGGTGCCCTATGGATATTAGGGAAATGGGGTGTCTGGTGCCCTATGGATATTAGGGAAATGGGGTGTCTGGTGCCCTATGGATATTAGGGAAATTGGGTGTCTGGTGCCCTATGGATATTAGGGAAATTGGGTGTCCGGTGCCCAATGGATATTAGGGAAATTGGGTGTCCGGTGCCCAATGGATATTAGGGAAATGGGATGTCTGGTGCCCAATGGATATTAGGGAAATGGGGTGTCTGGTGCCCAATGGATATTCAGGAAATGGGGTGTCTGGTGCCCTATGATATTCAGGAAATGGGATGTCCAGTACCCTATGGATATTAGGGAAATGGGGTGTCTGGTGCCCTATGGATGTTAGGGAAATGGGGTGTCCGGTGCCCTGTGAAAACTGGCATCCAGGAAAATGGTCAGGGTGCCGAGAGTGGTGAACACGATAAATGTCCACAGAAAGAGGCGGTCAACGACCATTGCAACGTACTGCCAATCCTCCTTCAGCTGTGGAAGAGAAGAGAGAGGGCTTTGTTATCTAACTGTGCAGAACATTCACCAACCGCTGCACAGCTCTGCAGAGCATCCCGATTCTTTCATTCTCCTAGCACTGCACAGCTCTGCAGAGCATAACAATTCTACCATATCATTCTCTTAGCACTGCACCCATCCCGATTCCATCATTCTAAAACTGCACAGCTCTGCAGAGCATCCTGATTATATAATTCTCCTCGCACTGTACAGCTCTGCAGAGCATCCTGATTATATAATTCTCCTAGCACTGCACAACTCTGCAGAGCATCCTGATTATATAATTCTCCTAGCACTGCACAGCTCTGCAGAGCATCCTGATTATATAATTCTCCTAGCACTGCACAGCTCTGCAGAGCATCCTGATTATATCATTCTCCTAGCACTGCACAACTCTGCAGAGCATCCTGATTATATAATTCTAGCACTGCACAGCTCTGCAGAGCATCCTGATTATATAACTCTGCTAGCACTGCACAGCTCTGCAGAGCATCCTGAATATATAATTCTCCTAGCACTGCACAGCTCTGCAGAGCATCCTGATTATATAACTGTGCTAGCACTGCACAGCTCTGCAGAGCATCCTGATTATATAATTCTCCTAGCACTGCACAGCTCTACAGAGCATCCTGATTATTTAATTATCCTAGCACTGCACAGCTCTGCAGAGCATCCTGATCATATAACTGTGCTAGCATTGCACAGCTCTGCAGAGCATCCTGATTATATAATTCTCCTAGCACTGCACAGCTCTACAGAGCATCCTGATTATTTAATTCTCCTAGCACTGCACAGCTCTGCAGAGCATCCTGATTATATAATTCTCCTAGCACTGCACAGCTCTACAGAGCATCCTGATTATTTAATTCTCCTAGCACTGCACAGCTCTGCAGAGCATCCTGATTATATAATTCTCCTAGCACTGCACAGCTCTACAGAGCATCCTGATTATTTAATTCTCCTAGCACTGCACAGCTCTGCAGAGCATCCTGATTATATAATTCTCCTATCACTGTACAGCTCTGCAGAGCATCCTGATTATATAACTCTGCTAACACTGCACAGCTCTGCAGAGCATCCTGATTATATAACTCTGCTAGCACTGCACAGACATTATTCTCTCAGTGCTGCACAGCTCTGCAGAGCATCCCAATTCTAGTATTTTCTTGGTGCTGCACAACTCTGCAGAGCATCCCGATTCTAACATTCTCCTAGCACTGCAAAGCCCAGCAGAGCCTCCCAATTTTATCATTCACCTTGTACTACACAGCTCTGCAGAGCATCCATAATCTATTCTCTTGGTGCTGCACAACTCTGCAGAGCATCCCAATTGTATTATTCTCTTGGTGCTGCACAGCTCTGCAGAGAACCCCGATTCTCTTGATGCTGCACAACTCTGCAGAGCATCCCGATTCTATTATCCTCTCTGTGCTACACAGTTCTGCAAAGCATCCTGATTCTATTATCCTCTTGGTGCTGCACAGCTCTGCAGAGCATACCGATTCTATTATTCTCTAAATGCTGCACAGCGCTGCAGAGCATTCTGATTCTCTTGGTACTGCACAGCGCTGCAGAGCCTCACGATTCTCTTGGTGCTGCACAACTCTGCAGAGCATCCCATTTATATTATCCTCTTGGTGCTACACAGCTCTGCAGAGCATACTGATTCTATTATCCTCTCGGTGCTACACAGCGCTGCAGAGCATCCCGATTCTCTTGGTGCTGCAAAGCTCTGCAGAGCATCCCGATTCTCTTATTCTCTAAATGCTGCACAGCGCTGCAGAGCATCCCGATTCTCTTGGTGCTGCACTACCCGATTCTATTATCCTCTCGGTGCTACACAGCTCTCCAGAGCATCCTGATTCTATTATTCTCTAAATGCTGCAAAGCACTGCAGAGCATCCCGATTCTCTTGGTGCTGCACAGCTCTGCAGAGCATGCCGATTCTATTATTCTCTAAATGCTGCACAGCGCTGCAGAGCATCCCGATTCTCTTGGTGCTGCACAGCGCTGCAGAGCATCCCGATTCTCTTGGTGCTGCACAGCGCTGCAGAGCATCCCGATTCTCTTGGTGCTGCACAGCGCTGCAGAGCATCCCGATTCTCTTGGTGCTGCACAGGTCCCTGAACCAAGCTCATAGGTGTATATTTACTAATGCTTCCCATAGCGACCAATCAGATTCTGTCTATCATTTTCTAGGATGCAATAGAAAAATAAAATAAATGATCTGGTTGGTTGCTATGGACAACATCATCTTCCCCATAGAGTCCATTGCAGCTATAACTCCATACTGCATCTGCATCCTCGCTCCCCCCCCACCCCCGCTCCCCCCACTCACAGCGTCATAGTCCTCCTGTTCCTGCAGCTGCTGAGCGAGGTATCGGATGGCACTCACTGCAGACTGTAGCTCCGGGGGCAGGGTGAGCCCCAGGCTGGGACCCTCCAAAAACCATTTCATATCGCGGGAGAAAGCGTCCGCCTGATACCTGTGGGGGGGGGGGGGATACCACATTTAGCGCAATTTACCTGCATAGGGCCTAAACTAGTGGCCACTACAGTATGGACATCATTGCCACCACGGGCTAGGTAATACACCCAATGCATCATTATTGTGGCATATGGCGGCACTGAGTAATGTGCCCCATTACTTCTCATACCGTTCAGGTTTGGGAAAGATGAAGTCATTTTCTGGCCTGCGGATAAAGTACTCATCGGCGTGACGCGGAGCTGCCACCGGGCGTTGTGGCGGCAGCACTGGAAGGGGTGGTTCTGGCTTTGGGCGGCTGATCCGGAGATACCGTGGAAGATGTAGGATGCAGATCTGAGGGGGAAATGGATAACAATGAGTAATAATGTCGAGTGTAGGCCACTAGTAACACCACCAGCAACATGTAGGACAGGAGAACAAGAACATACCTGGCGCACCCACTGGGGCATGTGATGAGTGTTAGGTGACCGATGGTGCAGGTTAAGGACCACCACGCTCAGGATGACCGAGAAGGTGACCAGTATCATTGTAAACATGAGATAGTTGACTATGATGGGGACAGCTAATGAGGTCTCTGGAACTTTATCAGCCAGAAGCAGCAGAAAGACAGTGAGGGTGAGGAGAGCAAAGATAGACAAGGTCATCTTCTCACCTGGAGTGGGGGGAGATAGAGTAAGAAATAAGAGACACTGAGAGATACAATAGAGTCCGTATGGATGATGGCTTCATGGGAGCCCGGTATGCCTCAAAAGTGGTCTACTGATGCTAATCTGCTCTTCAAAGAGGTCCCCTGGACCAATTGTTCAGTCATGGGTGGTCCCACCCATCCCGACTATCCCACAACCATGCCATGCCCTACCATGTTCTGACCCTGACCTGGAGGAAGCCTTTAACAGAAGATTGCTCTGTGTCTGATGTCCTCAAGAATGTCCCCTAAGCATGGTCTATGTGAAGTGACCAAAGACTTTAACGTGTTTATGGTCAGCTGGAGAGGAAACCCCTTCTCATTTGGGGGGCTGCAAACCCAACACAGCTCCTGACAGTAACAGTATTTAGGGTGTGGGGTTGATATTGGCTTAATAACAGCAGGTCCCACAGTATTCTAACAAACCTCCCTTCTCTGTGGGATATCCAATATTCAGAAACAATCCCGGCAGTATTGATTACCTGCGTCTGGGGGGAGGTAGAAGACGAAGATGGCCAGAATAGTAATCAGGATGCAGGGTACGATGATATTGACGATGTAAAATAGCGGCTTGCGCTGGATGACCAGGTAAAACGTTATGTCCTCGTATGAAGGGTCAGTGGGGAGAGTGTTCTTCCGGGAAGATCGATGGAGAATTTCCCATTGCCCATTTTCTGCAAGAATAATGAACCCAACAAATGCCAGCGTTACATGCCTATTGCACGTGCCTTTGTTATGTTGCCCCACAGTACACGTGCTGGGTGCTACCACACCAGGCGACGTAACGCGCCACATATCATGCATCAACGCATATTAAGTGTATTCTATATTCTATATGGCCCGGGTTCTCACCTTTGAACGTGTTTTGGAAAATGACCGCTTGTGTTATTTCCCGTCCCTGGGCATCTCTGGGATGCACTAGAGTCACCTCTTCTGCGCCATACGTCTGAGACCGGAACACCATGCTGCAGTTCTGCCAATCAAAGGGGAAGTACAGGACCTAACAGGGTAGATCAGAGGTTACTGCGTGACGTAGACTGGACCCTTCACTCTCTGTAGACGTTACTGGAGATGGAACATCTGAGGTGGCCTCTGACGTTGGGTCTTATGGTGCTGGAATTCTATACAAAAAAAAAAAACGGCTGCTCCTCACCTCTATGGGTGTAATGAAATTGTCTAGGGGCATCCCGAAGTACCACAGCACCCAGTTTGGAAACCAGTGGGTTGCCCCGTCTTACTCTGGGACAGTACGTGTTTCCTGGTACATAGGGACCTCATTCACCTCAGCACGATAATTGGCAGATGCACACAGCAGAGTCACCCTATGGGGCCTCATCCAATATTCATGAGGTTGCAGCTGAACTATGGAGGCACTTACATGGACTCGGTCCAATCGGTCACTAGGATGCCTCACACCTCAGACCCTTGTCAGTAAGGAGGCTCCATAGGAGATAAGCCCATAGGTGCTACATGTACTATGGACAGAACCACATACTGTATATAGTCACGTCATCCGTACCTCAATGCTGCAGCTGCTGTGATACAGGGCAGGCGGTAGCCAGGTGACATTCCCGTCCCACGTGACCAGGACATCCACCTGTAGTCCGACATCAAACTCGCCGTCATAGCTGGGGGAACGGGGGAGAGCGTGAGATATCGGGTACATCCATACACAGCACCTACATACACCCCATTATTACTAACCATCATAGCTGGGGGAGGAGATCGTGTCAGATATCGGGGTACAGCCATACACAGCACCTACATACACCCCACTATACCTCACCGTCATAGCTGGGGAAAGCGGGAGAGTGTGAGATATTGGGGTACAGCCATACACACCATCTATATACACCCCATTACACCTCACTATCATAGCTGGGGGGGAGGAGATAGTGTGAGATATTGGGGTACATCCATACACAGCACCTACATACACCCCACTATACCTCACCGTCATAGCTGGGGGAAAGGGCGAGAGTGTGAGATATCGGGGTACAGCCATACACACCATCTATATACACCCCATTACACCTCACTATCATAGCTGGGGGGGGGAGGAGATAGTGTGAGATATCGGGGTACATCCATACACAGCACCTACATACACCCCACTATACCTCACCTTCATAGCTGGGGGAAAGGGCGAGAGTGTGAGATATTGGGGTACAGCCATACACACCATCTATATACACCCCATTACACCTCACTATCATAGCTGGGGGGGAGGAGATAGTGTGAGATATCGGGGTACATCCATACACAGCACCTACATACACCCCACTATACCTCACCTTCATATCTGGGGGAAAGGGCGAGAGTGTGAGATATTGGGGTACAGCCATACACACCATCTATATACACCCCATTACACCTCACTATCATAGCTGGGGGGGGAGGAGATAGTGTGAGATATTGGGGTACAGCCATACACCGCACCTACATACACCCCACTATACCTCACCGTCATAGCTGGGGGAAAGGGGGAGAGTGAGAGATATTGGGGTACAGCCATACACACCGTCTATATAACACCATTACACCTCACTATCATAGCTGGGGGGGAGGAGATAGTGAGAGGTATTGGGGTACATAGACAGCACCTATATACCCAATTATACCTATACATCAAAACTGGGGGAGGGGGTGATGCTGTCAGAGGGGTACGGATATGGGTTTCACACATATATAGCTCCCCAGCTTCTCAGTGATGCAGGGGGGGGTGCTGTGTGAGAGGGGTACACATATGGAGGCACACACACACACAGCACCCCACCATCTCAGGGGTATAGATATGGGGGTACACATATGGAGGTACACACACATATAGCACCCCACCGTCTCAGTGACACAGGGGTGATGATGTGAGAGGAGAACAGATATGGGGGTACACACATATATAGAGGGGTATAGATATGGGGGTACACACATATATAGAGGGGTATAGATATGGGGGTACACACATATATAGCACCACACCACCTCAGCGACACGGGGGGATGATGTCAGAGGAGAACAGATATGGGGGTACACACATATATAGAGGGGTATAGAAATAAGGGTACACACATATATAGAGGGGTATAGATATGGGGGTACACATATAGAGGGGAATAGATATGGGGGTACACATATGGAGGCACACATATAGCTCAGCGACACGGGGGGATGATGTGAGAGGAGAACAGATATAGGGGTACACACATATATAGAGGGGTAAAGATATGGGGGTACACACATATATAGCCCCCCACCACCTCAGCGACAAGGGGGGATGATGTGAGAGGAGAACAGATATAGGGGTACACACATATATAGAGGGGTATAGATATGGGGGTACACACACATATAGCACCCCACCACCTCAGCGACTCACTTGTTCATAAGGACAACGTCTGGTTTCCACACTTCCTCAGAGGCGATCCGCAGATGCTCAATCCCCTCATACAGTTTTGGGTTCCAGGTCAGCCGGAGATCATTCCAAGCCTGGGGGGGGAGGACCCAGTGTCACCAGTGGGACCAACATTGGCTTCATACTGGCACAGTGGATTTATGAGGACATTTTCCACCCAGTACACCCCGATTTTAGGGGTGGAGAAAAGGCTATGTAATAGATCAGCATTTCCCCGGGCGGCAGAGAAGTTGGATTGTGAAATCCCTGCAGCCCATGCCAGGTGTGGAACCTGGATTCTGGTGTCACCAGGCGTGATGGGTGGATCGTCCACAGTAAATCATCACCATAACAGTGCATGGAGCCGGGCCTAGGAATACAGACGCTCAGAAGAGCTGAAGGCAACTGCCTTGGACCTCACAATGATGTCCACGTGCCCATCCCGGCCTCCCCCGATCCCCACCTACCAGATTCATGTACACCTTCGTCGTCAGCTCCTCGTCCTTTTCATTCTACACAAGAGAAATAACAATAAGACCCACTTTCATGTTGGTATGACACTGTCCCCGGATCGTATCCTGGACCCCCACCACCTACATAATGGAGATCCTGTGTCCATAACTGTGTACTGTACAACAGGGTTGCCGACCCTCCCGGAATGGCCGGGAAGATCCTCCTCCCAGCCACCCGGAAAAGTAGGAACCCTCCCGGATTCTGGGGGACCCCCACGCCACCCCCCGATTGCAGCATTTTCCCCCCATACCTCTGGGCAATCCGCGGATCTCAGAGGAGGGGGCGGAGCTAAAATGTCCACAATTGCGTCATTTTAGCCCCGCCCCCTCCACAGAGATCTGTGAATTGGGGGTTTTCTATACTGGGGGGCGGGTCTTAATGATGTAACACTCAAGGGCTTCTCCCGGAGAGGAGAAAGAAAAAGTCGGCAACCCTGCTGTACAATCACATCCCCTATGATTATGTACCGATATAGGTCTTATACCCCTTTTCCACTAGAAGAAATAACCCAGTAATCTCCGCGGGGACGCGCTTCTACCCGGGTTTTTCTGCTAGTGGAAATGCTCCCTGTCAAATAACCCGGTTTGGATTCCCCGGCAATCCTACCCAGGTCATGATCAGGGTAGCACCCGGTTCGCACCCGGATTCAAGGGTAGTGGAAACGCTCCCTAACCGGGTTATTTGACTGAGCATGTTAAAATCTTCACTGATTGGTGCTGCTGGGGCGCTGGTGAGTGATGTCATCACTCAGAGCCCCGCAGACTGCGCACATAGCATGGAGGATAGCGTTCTGTGCACATGTGGTGCATGTCTGTCCTGCTGACTTTCCCCTGCTGTATCAGAGGCTGCTCCAGCAGCCACCTTCCACTTTGCCGCCAGCACCACAGGCTGCCCCAGCGGACACTGCTATTCATCCCGCAGCACAACTTCATTATGGCTGCCAGCAATTGGTCTGATGCTGAAGTGAAGGAGCTGCTGCTCATTAGGGCAGAGGAGGAAATCAAGCGCCAGGTGACTGGTACCGTAAAAGACACGATTGTGTACAGAAATATTGCCCAGATGCTGGAGTCTAGGGGGATACACCGCTCTCACCAGCAAGTGCTTAACAAATTGAAAGAACTAAAGAGGCAGTTCACCAAGGTCTGTGACCAAAACAGGAAAAAAAGCGATGCCGCACGTGTCGAGTGGGTCCATTACGATCTATGCTGCAGGGCATTTGGCTACACAGCTCTGACTAATCCTGTGGCACTGTCATCCTCGTTGGCCAGCCAGATGGAGAGTAGCCAAGAGCCACCAATGGAGAGTAGCCAGGAGCCACCTGACACACAATCCACCATGGCAATGTCACCGTGCTGCCCAACTTCTCCGCTCCTGATTTCGGAAGATGGCGATGAAGAGTACAGTCTACTCGATTGGTCTGTTTTGTCTGACACCGCACAGTCCATGGCGGAGGAGGGGTCCGAAACAGCAACGGAGCAAGCGACTGAACATCAAACACCAAAACTGCGTTCAAATAGTAAGTAAAAAAACCATTTATCCCAGTAATCAATGGTATATGTTGCAGAGTGCCGCAAGTGTGCAGGTGGGATAGGGCCGCAAGCACAGGGCTGCAAACACCTCTGCTATTTAATGTTTATAGTGCTTTTTTGTTTGTCCCACTTGCAGTTTACAAGGTGCCGCCAAAGAAGAAACAAACAAACCGTTCCGATCAAGCAGCGAGAGCTTTCTCTTCTATGCCACCTCCTCATTATCCAACGTATCCGCCACATGCTTCACAGGCCCCAGCATACCCAGCACACCATGAGTATGCATATGGCCAATACAGTAGAGGGCCAACTCCCTCCGCCCCTAGCACTTCCTGTGAGCAACAGCCACACCAAGAGCCTCTGCCATATAGAGGCCCCAGTAGCCACGCCCCCAGCACAGCAACTAGCTACCACCCCACCACTGGTGCTAGCTACGCCACTAGGGTTACCACCTTTGTGTTGTGAGATTCCCGGACAATGCCCCACCCCTTGACACACCTCCAGCCCACCCATTGACCCGCCCCCAGCCCCGCCCCTTGATCCACCTTATCGTGGCTTTTTTTTAACCTTTGCTTCAATTCTATTCTTAATTTTGCACACCGTAATGCCACTTACACGTTACATTACACACTGTAGTGACCATTACACGTTATGCCACACATGATACCCATTACATGTTACGCCAGCCACCCCGATGCCCATTACATGTTACGCGATAAACTGTGATGCCCATTACACATTATGCCATATACCGTGATGCCCATTACACATTATGCCATACACCAGGATGGGCATTACACATTATGCCAGGACTCAACAATTTTCCTCTAAATAGGGCAATATGGACAGTGCGCGCCGGAGATGCGCGCCAAAAATTGACACCATAATGCCTATTACACGTCACATGCCCATTACATATTATACCACTTGCCATAATGTACATTACACGTTATGCCAGGGCTTGACAATTTCTTTTTCTAAATAGGGACAACAGGGACAGTGTGCGCCGGTGGCGGGTGGCAAAATTTTTTACACCGTAATGCCTATTACACGTCACACAACCATTACATATTACACCACATGCCACGCCGTAATGCCCATTACATGTTATACCAAACACTGTAATGCCCACTGCACATTACACCACTGTGATGCCCATTACATGTTATGCCTCACATGATCCCCATTACGTCACACACACACTGTAATATATACTGTAAATAAAGAAAACTACAAATAGCTAAACACTATAAAAAAAATACTGTTTTTAAATAACTATTATTGTAAATAAATAAGAGCGTCAGACTCCTGAGTGGAACAAGACACAAGTCCCGAAGTCCCTGATCTGTCTCCCAGTCGCTGCCAGCTGTGTCAGTAAGCAGTCAGCAAGAGCAAAGGCACATCAATAGCATTATCCACCCATGCCTGGCAGCCCAGGTGAGAAGCCACCAGCCCCCACTGACCCCCAGTTACTCACATGCCATATGGTGAAGAAGATGAGGGCAGTGCAGAGGACCAGGGACAACATGTAGCAGAGGCAGCGAAAATGCCATAGCGAGCGGCGAGCCCAGCCCGGCCAGCAGCACCAGTCCTTTAGGTGGCCGGAGAGCCCAGCGCAGCCACCAGCCTCGGTGCGCTCTGCGCCACTGCTGCTCCCGGGCGCATTGGATGCGCGCAGCAGAACCACCTCCAGCCTAGCCCAGCAGACGACGCCTCATGTCCGGCACAGGGATCAGAAGTGTCCCGGCATACAATACTTTGTCATGCCGGGGCCCGGGCAGTAGTTCCGCCCCTGAGTCCTGGCATTTCAAATCTCGCGCCGCCTGCGGTCCGGGGAAGGAGAGACGCTGCCACACAACCACTACTGGTCTTGATTGGTTGCCTGGACCGCAAGCTCCTATTGGCTCGTGGTCCGGGCAACCAATCAGGAGGACCAGCAGTGGTGGTGTGGCAGCGTCTCTCCTTCCATGGACCGCATAGGATTGGCGCAAGATTTCTATTACCAGGTCTGACAGGCAGGTCCTGACTCCTGCGCTAGCGGCGCTACAGCTTCAAGCTCTCACACACCAAGTTGCGGCGCGGTTCCCGGACAATGTATAGTCCGGGAACACCACCTGTCCGGACTCCGGACACCGGGCTTAATTACCGGACTGTCCGGAGTAATCCCGGACGGGTGGTAACCCTATACGCCACCAACACTTCCACTAGCTATGCCTCCAGCACTGCTACCAGTGCCCCACTAAACCCAGAGTATAGTGAGGCAAACACCACTAGCCTTGACAACACGTCTACTACACTGCTGCCAAACCTAGACTCCCCTGAATTTACGGTATATCGTAATTTGTCATAAGAAATACTTGTTTTTTTTTCTTTGAAATTCTTTATTGCATTATTGCAATAAGAATGTTGAATACATTTATTGCATTCAGTCGCCTTGTGGGCACAGTTTGGTTAAACCCTACACCTTGCACTTTTTTCAATTTTATGGGCACTTGTTTTTTAACATGTTTACCAGCACTTTTTCATTTTTATGTATGCCAAAGGCTCAGGTGTACGGCAAACATTTTACCTGAACATGTCTTTTCTTGTAAATAGGTTTTTTGGTAAGGAATAAGGCGCTACATCAGATTCCTTACCAAAAAAACTATTTGCATTGCTTCTATTGGGGCAAAGAAGGAATAGCCCTCATACTGTAACACCAGAAAGAAGCGCCCAGGACTCTGTTTGTTACCGTTTTTTTGCATGTCTCTTCTTGTGTTGTCTGAAGAAACTTTTGAAAGTTCCAAAGATTTAATATTTGCCAGTAAAATAAAAAAAGTTATTTTAAAAGAAATGAGTGTGGTCTCTTCTTCTAATATGGTAATATTTTTAATGGTGGCCCTTTTGGTGTAATGGTGGCCCTATTTTGTGACCTCCCATGGTAAAGCCCTTTAAAAAGGCTTTTTCCTTATGTAATCTATAGGGAAAAAAAGGCCTTACCCGGGTGAAGTGTAAAAGGGGATGATTAGGCAATTTACCAGGTAGCACTGTAGTGGAAATGTATGTCCAACCTGGGTTCGAACCGGGTACAATTTACCGGGTCCGACCCAGGTTGCTAGTGGAAAAGGGATATTAGACAGACTGGGGTAATCCTACAATGGGATAATTATCGGCCAGTAATGGAGAGAACAGAGTTACGTCTATTCCCGCCATTATAACGGTACTAGCTACATACCCGGTGTGGCCCAGAATTAAATTGACAAATTATAAAAGTATCATTGAGTTGGATTCAAAATAAGTAGCAGCTCTTCTAACACACCAACGAGGACAGACCACCATCGTACCCCAACCGCCTACTACATATGTCTCCTTGGGCCCAATGTGATCACTCTGTGACGTTTCCATCCGAAGCCATCCAGTGGAAAGCTCAGGACTGGCTCCTGGTCAAGGTTCTATCTGGGGAACACTGACAGCCCAACCCACTGCTGTCTTCTTCTTTGGCTCTGTATCTCAAAATTGTCACAATAAGCAGCAATTGCATAATTACTAATTTATTAAATATATTCATTTAGCTAATACTGCTTACATCATAATTTGATAAATATCCGGACTGCACCAGAGCAGAATAATTTATCTCTGGTCAAATTATCTGTGAATTATATTTCGCTATCCGACTTCCTTACCACAAGAGATAGGCACAACGTAATTTGATTTTGAATCGGACTCAGGCTGATATCCAAATATAGCTATTTTGCCGGATCATTGTTGTCTCCTATCAGATTACCCTTGTGGTCTATACAAACCGCCAAATACAAATTTATTCTATAAAAATTCATAACTATTCAACTGTTTATCTTTAATGTTTGATGTTGTCTGTCTGTCTAAAATTGTTATTTTAATAGAACAATTAAACAATTAAAAGTTAAATTTTATTTAATCTGTTTGATGAATATTTTGACAATTTAGAAGAGTGCCCCCAAACAAAAGAGAGAACTTTTTCTTCTCTATTCTCGATACAATATTACCACCCGAAGACGTTTACATCCACAGACATCCAGTGGAAGGCTCAGCACGGGCACCCTGATCCAAAGTGCTAGCCCCCCCCCCCCCCCCCCAGCTTACACCAATGGGTGGTCTGACGGGGACAATAACCCTTACAGCACCTGGCCAGGATCCATCTGGTCCACCTCACATTGGTAACAGTGCAGGAATAACAGACCAATGAATTGTAAATAGACACAAGCGGGGGTCGCCCATCGTTCAATGTGCGGAACCCCCACCCCCCAGCTATGACTGTCACACTATTCGGTAAATACACTAATAATGCCATTGTCTACGGCTGACGGTACAGCCAGATATGGAGGACTACAATATGTATATCCCACCATGTAGTATTGGTGACGCTGGCCTTTGTAGTGGAGGGGGAGGGGGGGGTCAGATAGGATACAGCTAGATATGGATGACTACAATATGTTTATCCCCCATGTAGTATTGGTGACGCTGGCCTTTGTAGTGGAGGGGGGGTCAGATAGGATACAGCTAGATATGGATGACTACAATATGTTTATCCCCCATGTAGTATTGGTGACGCTGGCCTTTGTAGTGGAGGGGGGGTCAGATAGGATACAGCTAGATATGGATGACTACAATATGTTTATCCCCCATGTAGTATTGGTGACGCTGGCCTTTGTAGTGGAGGGGGGGTCAGATAGGATACAGCTAGATATGGATGACTACAATATGTTTATCCCTCATGTAGTATTGGTGACGCTGGTCTTTGTAGTGGAGGGGGGGGGGGGGGGGCAGATAGGATACAGCTAGATATGGATGACTACAATATGTTTATCCCCCATGTAGTATTGGTGACGCTGGCCTTTGTAGTGGAGGGGGGGTCAGATAGGATACAGCTAGATATGGATGACTACAATATGTTTATCCCTCATGTAGTATTGGTGACGCTGGCCTTTGTAGTGGAGGGGGGGGGGGGGGGCAGATAGGATACAGCTAGATATGGATGACTACAATATGTTTATCCCACCATGTAGTATTGGTGACGCTGGCCTTTGTAGTGGAGGGGGGGGGGGTCAGATAGGATACAGCTAGATATGGATGACTACAATATGTTTATCCCACCATGTAGTATTGGTGACGCTGGCCTTTGTAGTGGAGGGGGGGGGGGGTCAGATAGGATACAGCTAGATATGGATGACTACAATATGTTTATCCCACCATGTAGTATTGGTGACGCTGGCCTTTGTAGTGGAGGGGGGGGTCAGATAGGATACAGCTAGATATGGATGACTACAATATGTTTATCCCCCATGTAGTATTGGTGACGCTGGCATTTGTAGTGGAGGGGGGGGGGGTCAGATAGGATACAGCTAGATATGGATGACTACAATATGTTTATCCCCCATGTAGTATTGGTGACGCTGGCCTTTGTAGTGGAGGGGGGGGGGGTGGGTCAGATAGGATACAGCTAGATATGGATGACTACAATATGTTTATCCCCCATGTAGTATTGGTGACGCTGGCCTTTGTAGTGGAGGGGGGGTCAGATAGGATACAGCTAGATATGGATGACTACAATATGTTTATCCCACCATGTAGTATTGGTGACGCTGGCCTTTGTAGTGGAGGGGGGGGGGTCAGATAGGATACAGCCAGATATGGAGGACTACAATATGTTTATCCCTCATGTAGTATTGGTGACGCTGGCCTTTGTAGTGGAGGGGGGGGTCAGATATGATACAGCTAGATATGGATGACTACAATATGTTTATCCCCCATGTAGTATTGGTGACGCTGGCCTTTGTAGTGGAGGGGGGGGGGGGGGGGGGGTCAGATAGGATACAGCTAGATATGGATGACTACAATATGTTTATCCCACCATGTAGTATTGGTGACGCTGGCCTTTGTAGTGGAAGGGGGGAGGGGTCAGATATGATACAGCTAGATATGGATGACTACAATATGTTTATCCCCCATGTAGTATTGGTGACGCTGGCCTTTGTAGTGGAGGGGGGGGGGGGGGGGGTCAGATAGGATACAGCTAGATATGGATGACTACAATATGTTTATCCCTCATGTAGTATTGGTGACGCTGGCCTTTGTAGTGGAGGGGGGGGGGGGTCAGATAGGATACAGCTAGATATGGATGACTACAATATGTTTATCCCCCATGTAGTATTGGTGACGCTGGCCTTTGTAGTGGAGGGGGGGGGGGGTCAGATATGATACAGCTAGATATGGATGACTACAATATGTTTATCCCACCATGTAGTATTGGTGACGCTGGCCTTTGTAGTGGAGGGGGGGGGGGGTCAGATAGGATACAGCTAGATATGGATGACTACAATATGTTTATCCCACCATGTAGTATTGGTGACGCTGGCCTTTGTAGTGGAGGGGGGGGGTCAGATAGGATACAGCTAGATATGGATGACTACAATATGTTTATCCCCCATGTAGTATTGGTGACGCTGGCATTTGTAGTGGAGGGGGGGGGGGTCAGATAGGATACAGCTAGATATGGATGACTACAATATGTTTATCCCCCATGTAGTATTGGTGACGCTGGCCTTTGTAGTGGAGGGGGGGGGGGTGGGTCAGATAGGATACAGCTAGATATGGATGACTACAATATGTTTATCCCCCATGTAGTATTGGTGACGCTGGCCTTTGTAGTGGAGGGGGGGTCAGATAGGATACAGCTAGATATGGATGACTACAATATGTTTATCCCACCATGTAGTATTGGTGACGCTGGCCTTTGTAGTGGAGGGGGGGGGGTCAGATAGGATACAGCCAGATATGGAGGACTACAATATGTTTATCCCTCATGTAGTATTGGTGACGCTGGCCTTTGTAGTGGAGGGGGGGGTCAGATATGATACAGCTAGATATGGATGACTACAATATGTTTATCCCCCATGTAGTATTGGTGACGCTGGCCTTTGTAGTGGAGGGGGGGGGTCAGATAGGATACAGCTAGATATGGATGACTACAATATGTTTATCCCCCATGTAGTATTGGTGACGCTGGCCTTTGTAGTGGAGGGGGGGGGGGTCAGATAGGATACAGCTAGATATGGATGACTACAATATGTATATCCCACCATGTAGTATTGGTGACGCTGGCCTTTGTAGTGGAGGGGGGGGGGGGGCAGATAGGATACAGCTAGATATGGATGACTACAATATGTTTATCCCACCATGTAGTATTGGTGACGCTGGCCTTTGTAGTGGAGGGGGGGGTTGTGGGTCAGATAGGATACAGCTAGATATGGATGACTACAATATGTTTATCCCCCATGTAGTATTGGTGACGCTGGCCTTTGTAGTGGAGGGGGGGGGCAGATAGGATACAGCTAGATATGGATGACTACAATATGTTTATCCCACCATGTAGTATTGGTGACGCTGGCCTTTGTAGTGGAGGGGGGGGGGGGGGGTCAGATAGGATACAGCTAGATATGGATGACTACAATATGTTTATCCCCCATGTAGTATTGGTGACGCTGGCCTTTGTAGTGGAGGGAGGGGGGGGGGGGTCAGATAGGATACAGCTAGATATGGATGACTACAATATGTATATCCCACCATGTAGTATTGGTGACGCTGGCCTTTGTAGTGGGGGGGGGGGGGGGGGTCAGATAGGATACAGCTAGATATGGATGACTACAATATGTTTATCCCCCATGTAGTATTGGTGACGCTGGTCTTTGTAGTGGGGGGGGGGGGGGGGGGTCAGATAGGATACAGCTAGATATGGATGACTACAATATGTTTATCCCTCATGTAGTATTGGTGACGCTGGCCTTTGTAGTGGAGGGGGGGGGGTCAGATAGGATACAGCTAGATATGGATGACTACAATATGTATATCCCCCATGTAGTATTGGTGACGCTGGCCTTTGTAGTGGAAAGGGGGGGGGGCAGATAGGATACAGCCAGATATGGATGACTACAATATGTTTATCCCCCATGTAGTATTGGTGACGCTGGCCTTTGTAGTGGAGGGGGGGGGGGGTCAGATAGGATACAGCTAGATATGGATGACTACAATATGTTTATCCCTCATGTAGTATTGGTGACGCTGGCCTTTGTAGTGGAGGGGGGAGGGGGTCAGATAGGATACAGCTAGATATGGATGACTACAATATGTATATCCCCCATGTAGTATTGGTGATGCTGGCCTTTGTAGTGGAGGGAGGGGGGGTCAGATAGGATACAGCTAGATATGGATGACTACAATATGTTTATCCCACCATGTAGTATTGGTGACGCTGGCCTTTGTAGTGGAGGGGGGGGGGGGTCAGATAGGATACAGCTAGATATGGATGACTACAATATGTTTATCCCCCATGTAGTATTGGTGACGCTGGCCTTTGTAGTGGAGGGGGGGGGGGTGTCAGATAGGATACAGCTAGATATGGATGACTACAATATGTTTATCCCACCATGTAGTATTGGTGACGCTGGCCTTTGTAGTGGAGGGGGGGTCAGATAGGATACAGCTAGATATGGATGACTACAATATGTTTATCCCCCATGTAGTATTGGTGACGCTGGCCTTTGTAGTGGAGGGGGGGTCAGATAGGATACAGCTAGATATGGATGACTACAATATGTTTATCCCACCATGTAGTATTGGTGACGCTGGCCTTTGTAGTGGAGGGGGGGGGGGGGGTCAGATAGGATACAGCTAGATATGGATGACTACAATATGTATATCCCACCATGTAGTATTGGTGACGCTGGCCTTTGTAGTGGAGGGGGGAGGGGTCAGATAGGATACAGCTAGATATGGATGACTACAATATGTATATCCCACCATGTAGTATTGGGGACGCTGGCCTTTGTAGTGGAGGGGGGGGGTCAGATAGGATACAGCTAGATATGGATGACTACAATATGTTTATCCCCCATGTAGTATTGGTGACGCTGGCCTTTGTAGTGGAGGGGGGGGGTAGATAGGATACAGCTAGATATGGATGACTACAATATGTTTATCCCCCATGTAGTATTGGTGACGCTGGTCTTTGTAGTGGGGGGGGGGGGGGGTCAGATAGGATACAGCTAGATATGGATGACTACAATATGTTTATCCCTCATGTAGTATTGGTGACGCTGGCCTTTGTAGTGGAGGGGGGGGGGGGGTCAGGTAGGATACAGCTAGATATGGATGACTACAATATGTATATCCCCCATGTAGTATTGGTGACGCTGGCCTTTGTAGTGGAGGGAGGGGGGGTCAGATAGGATACAGCTAGATATGGATGACTACAATATGTTTATCCCACCATGTAGTATTGGTGACGCTGGCCTTTGTAGTGGAGGGGGGGGGGGGGTCAGATAGGATACAGCTAGATATGGATGACTACAATATGTTTATCCCCCATGTAGTATTGGTGACGCTGGCCTTTGTAGTGGAGGGGGGGGGGTGTCAGATAGGATACAGCTAGATATGGATGACTACAATATGTTTATCCCCCATGTAGTATTGGGGACGCTGGCCTTTGTAGTGGAGGGGGGGGGGGGGGTCAGATAGGATACAGCTAGATATGGATGACTACAATATGTTTATCCCCCATGTAGTATTGGTGACGCTGGCCTTTGTAGTGGAGGGGGGGGGTCAGATAGAATACAGCTAGACATGGATGACTACAATATGTTTATCCCCCATGTAGTATTGGTGACGCTGGCCTTTGTAGTGGAGGGGGGGGGTCAGATAGGATACAGCTAGATATGGATGACTACAATATGTTTATCCCTCATGTAGTATTGGTGACGCTGGCCTTTGTAGTGGAGGGGGGGGGTCAGATAGAATACAGCTAGACATGGATGACTACAATATGTTTATCCCCCATGTAGTATTGGTGACGCTGGCCTTTGTAGTGGAGGGGGGGGGTCAGATAGAATACAGCTAGACATGGATGACTACAATATGTTTATCCCCCATGTAGTATTGGTGACGCTGGCCTTTGTAGTGGAGGGGGGGGGGTCAGATAGGATACAGCTAGATATGGATGACTACAATATGTTTATCCCTCATGTAGTATTGGTGACGCTGGCCTTTGTAGTGGAGGGGGGGGGGGGGTCAGATAGAATACAGCTAGACATGGATGACTACAATATGTTTATCCCCCATGTAGTATTGGTGACGCTGGCCTTTGTAGTGGAGGGGGGGGGGTCAGATAGGATACAGCTAGATATGGATGACTACAATATGTTTATCCCTCATGTAGTATTGGTGACGCTGGCCTTTGTAGTGGAGGGGGGGGGGGGTCAGATAGGATACAGCTAGATATGGATGACTACAATATGTTTATCCCCCATGTAGTATTGGTGACGCTGGCCTTTGTAGTGGGGGGGGGGGGGTCAGATAGGATACAGCTAGATATGGATGACTACAATATGTTTATCCCCCATGTAGTATTGGTGACGCTGGCCTTTGTAGTGGAGGGGGGGGGGTCAGATAGAATACAGCTAGACATGGATGACTACAATATGTTTATCCCCCATGTAGTATTGGTGACGCTGGCCTTTGTAGTGGAGGGGGGGGGGGGGGTCAGATAGGATACAGCTAGATATGGATGACTACAATATGTTTATCCCTCATGTAGTATTGGTGACGCTGGCCTTTGTAGTGGAGGGGGGGGGGGTCAGATAGGATACAGCTAGATATGGATGACTACAATATGTATATCCCACCATGTAGTATTGGTGACGCTGGCCTTTGTAGTGGAGGGGGGGGGGGTCAGATAGGATACAGCTAGATATGGATGACTACAATATGTTTATCCCCCCATGTAGTATTGGTGACGCTGGCCTTTGTAGTGGAGGGGGGGGGGGTCAGATAGGATACAGCTAGATATGGATGACTACAATATGTTTATCCCACCATGTAGTATTGGTGACGCTGGCCTTTGTAGTGGAGGGGGGGGGGGGTCAGATAGGATACAGCTAGATATGGATGACTACAATATGTATATCCCACCATGTAGTATTGGTGACGCTGGCCTTTGTAGTGGAGGGGGGGGGGGGTCAGATAGGATACAGCCAGATATGGAGGACTACAATATGTTTATCCCACCATGTAGTATTGGTGACGCTGGCCTTTGTAGTGGAGGGGGGGGGGGTCAGATAGGATACAGCTAGATATGGATGACTACAATATGTTTATCCCCCCATGTAGTATTGGTGACGCTGGCCTTTGTAGTGGAGGGGGGGGGGTCAGATAGAATACAGCTAGACATGGATGACTACAATATGTTTATCCCCCATGTAGTATTGGTGACGCTGGCCTTTGTAGTGGAGGGGGGGGGTCAGATAGAATACAGCTAGACATGGATGACTACAATATGTTTATCCCCCATGTAGTATTGGTGACGCTGGCCTTTGTAGTGGAGGGGGGGGGTCAGATAGGATACAGCTAGATATGGATGACTACAATATGTTTATCCCCCATGTAGTATTGGTGACGCTGGCCTTTGTAGTGGAGGGGGGGGGTCAGATAGGATACAGCTAGATATGGATGACTACAATATGTTTATCCCCCATGTAGTATTGGTGACGCTGGCCTTTGTAGTGGAGGGGGGGGGTCAGATAGGATACAGCTAGATATGGATGACTACAATATGTTTATCCCCCATGTAGTATTGGTGACGCTGGCCTTTGTAGTGGAGGGGGGGGGGGTCAGATAGGATACAGCTAGATATGGATGACTACAATATGTTTATCCCACCATGTAGTATTGGTGACGCTGGCCTTTGTAGTGGAGGGGGGGGGGGTCAGATAGGATACAGCTAGATATGGATGACTACAATATGTTTATCCCCCCATGTAGTATTGGTGACGCTGGCCTTTGTAGTGAAGGGGGGGGGGTCAGATAGGATACAGCTAGATATGGATGACTACAATATGTTTATCCCTCATGTAGTATTGGTGACGCTGGCCTTTGTAGTGGAGGGAGGGGGGTCAGATAGGATACAGCTAGATATGGATGACTACAATATGTTTATCCCCCATGTAGTATTGGTGACGCTGGCCTTTGTAGTGGAGGGGGGGGGGGGGGTCAGATAGGATACAGCTAGATATGGATGACTACAATATGTTTATCCCCCATGTAGTATTGGTGACGCTGGCCTTTGTAGTGGGGGGGGGGGGTCAGATAGGATACAGCTAGATATGGATGACTACAATATGTTTATCCCACCATGTAGTATTGGTGACGCTGGCCTTTGTAGTGGAGGGGGGGTCAGATAGGATACAGCTAGATATGGATGACTACAATATGTTTATCCCTCATGTAGTATTGGTGACGCTGGCCTTTGTAGTGGAGGGGGGGGGGGT
The DNA here is from genome assembly GCF_055691185.1 of Crinia signifera. Lineage (NCBI taxonomy): Eukaryota > Metazoa > Chordata > Amphibia > Anura > Myobatrachidae > Crinia > Crinia signifera. The sequence goes on along the minus strand of NC_139220.1, from coordinate 338,333,170 downwards.
CAGATAGGATACAGCTAGATATGGATGACTACAATATGTTTATCCCCCATGTAGTATTGGTGACGCTGGCCTTTGTAGTGGAAGGGGGGGGGGGGGGGGCAGATAGGATACAGCTAGATATGGATGACTACAATATGTTTATCCCTCATGTAGTATTGGTGACGCTGGCCTTTGTAGTGGAGGGGGGGGGGGTCAGATAGGATACAGCTAGATATGGATGACTACAATATGTATATCCCCCATGTAGTATTGGTGACGCTGGCCTTTGTAGTGGAGGGGGGGGGGGGGTCAGATAGGATACAGCTAGATATGGATGACTACAATATGTTTATCCCACCATGTAGTATTGGTGACGCTGGCCTTTGTAGTGGAGGGGGGGGGGGGGGTCAGATAGGATACAGCTAGATATGGAGGACTACAATATGTTTATCCCCCATGTAGTATTGGTGACGCTGGCCTTTGTAGTGGAGGGGGGGGGGGGTCAGATAGGATACAGCTAGATATGGATGACTACAATATGTTTATCCCCCATGTAGTATTGGTGACGCTGGCCTTTGTAGTGGAGGGGGGGGGGTCAGATAGGATACAGCTAGATATGGATGACTACAATATGTTTATCCCCCATGTAGTATTGGTGACGCTGGCCTTTGTAGTGGAGGGGGGGGGTCAGATAGGATACAGCCAGATATGGAGGACTACAATATGTTTATCCCCCATGTAGTATTGGTGACGCTGGCCTTTGAAGTGGGGGGGGGGGGCAGATAGGATACAGCTAGATATGGATGACTACAATATGTATATCCCCCATGTAGTATTGGTGATGCTGGCCTTTGTAGTGGAGGGGGGGGGGTCAGATAGGATACAGCTAGATATGGATGACTACAATATGTTTATCCCCCATGTAGTATTGGTGACGCTGGCCTTTGTAGTGGAGGGGGGGGGTCAGATAGGATACAGCTAGATATGGATGACTACAATATGTTTATCCCCCATGTAGTATTGGTGACGCTGGCCTTTGTAGTGGAGGGGGGGGGGGTGTCAGATAGGATACAGCTAGATATGGATGACTACAATATGTTTATCCCCCATGTAGTATTGGTGACGCTGGCCTTTGTAGTGGAGGGGGGGGGTCAGATAGGATACAGCTAGATATGGATGACTACAATATGTTTATCCCACCATGTAGTATTGGTGACGCTGGCCTTTGTAGTGGAGGGGGGGGTGTCAGATAGGATACAGCTAGATATGGAGGACTACAATATGTTTATCCCCCATGTAGTATTGGTGACGCTGGCCTTTGTAGTGGAGGGGGGGGGGGTCAGATAGGATACAGCTAGATAGGGGTCAGATAGGATACAGCTAGATATGGATGACTACAATATGTTTATCCCCCATGTAGTATTGGTGACGCTGGCCTTTGTAGTGGAGGGGGGGGGTCAGATAGGATACAGCTAGATATGGATGACTACAATATGTTTATCCCCCATGTAGTATTGGTGACGCTGGCCTTTGTAGTGGAGGGGGGGGGGTCAGATAGGATACAGCCAGATATGGAGGACTACAATATGTTTATCCCCCATGTAGTATTGGGGACGCTGGCCTTTGTAGTGGAGGAGGGGGGGGGGGGTCAGATAGGATACAGCTAGATATGGATGACTACAATATGTTTATCCCACCATGTAGTATTGGTGACGCTGGCCTTTGTAGTGGAGGGGGGGGTCAGATAGGATACAGCTAGACATGGATGACTACAATATGTTTATCCCCCATGTAGTATTGGTGACGCTGGCCTTTGTAGTGAAGGGGGGGGGGTCAGATAGGATACAGCTAGATATGGATGACTACAATATGTTTATCCCCCATGTAGTATTGGTGACGCTGGCCTTTGTAGTGGAGGGGGGGGGGGGTCAGATAGGATACAGCTAGATATGGATGACTACAATATGTTTATCCCCCATGTAGTATTGGTGACGCTGGCCTTTGTAGTGGAGGGGGGGGGGTCAGATAGGATACAGCTAGATATGGATGACTACAATATGTTTATCCCTCATGTAGTATTGGTGACGCTGGCCTTTGTAGTGGAGGAGGGGGGGTCAGATAGGATACAGCTAGATATGGATGACTACAATATGTTTATCCCCCATGTAGTATTGGTGACGCTGGCCTTTGTAGTGGAGGGGGAGGGGGGCGTCAGATAGGATACAGCTAGATATGGATGACTACAATATGTTTATCCCCCATGTAGTATTGGTGACGCTGGCCTTTGTAGTGGAGGGGGGGGGGGGGTCAGATAGGATACAGCTAGATATGGATGACTACAATATGTTTATCCCTCATGTAGTATTGGTGACGCTGGCCTTTGTAGTGGAGGGGGGGGGGTCAGATAGGATACAGCTAGATATGGATGACTACAATATGTTTATCCCCCATGTAGTATTGGTGACGCTGGCCTTTGTAGTGGAGGGGGGGGGGGGGTCAGATAGGATACAGCTAGATATGGATGACTACAATATGTTTATCCCACCATGTAGTATTGGTGACGCTGGCCTTTGTAGTGGAGGGGGGGGGTCAGATATGATACAGCTAGATATGGATGACTACAATATGTTTATCCCTCATGTAGTATTGGTGACGCTGGCCTTTGTAGTGGAGGGGGGGGGGGGGGGGGTCAGATAGGATACAGCTAGATATGGATGACTACAATATGTTTATCCCTCATGTAGTATTGGTGACGCTGGCCTTTGTAGTGGAGGGGGGGGGGGGTCAGATAGGATACAGCTAGATATGGATGACTACAATATGTATATCCCACCATGTAGTATTGGGGACGCTGGCCTTTGTAGTGGAGGGGGGGTCAGATAGGATACAGCTAGATATGGATGACTACAATATGTTTATCCCCCATGTAGTATTGGTGACGCTGGCCTTTGTAGTGGAGGGGGGGGTCAGATAGGATACAGCTAGATATGGATGACTACAATATGTTTATCCCCCATGTAGTATTGGTGACGCTGGCCTTTGTAGTGGAGGGGGGGTCAGATAGGATACAGCTAGATATGGATGACTACAATATGTTTATCCCCCATGTAGTATTGGTGACGCTGGCCTTTGTAGTGGAGGGGGGGGGTCAGATAGGATACAGCCAGATATGGATGACTACAATATGTTTATCCCCCATGTAGTATTGGTGACGCTGGCCTTTGTAGTGGAGGGGGGGGGGGGTCAGATAGGATACAGCTAGATATGGATGACTACAATATGTTTATTCCACCATGTAGTATTGGTGATGCTGGCCTTTGTAGTGGGGGGGGGGGGGGGTGTCAGATAGGATACAGCTAGATATGGAGGACTACAATATGTATATCCCACCATGTAGTATTGGTGACGCTGGCCTTTGTAGTGGAGGGGGGGGGGGTCAGATAGGATACAGCTAGATATGGATGACTACAATATGTTTATCCCACCATGTAGTATTGGTGACGCTGGCCTTTGTAGTGGAGGGGGGGGGGGTCAGATAGGATACAGCTAGATATGGATGACTACAATATGTTTATCCCCCATGTAGTATTGGTGACGCTGGCCTTTGTAGTGGAGGGGGGGGGGTCAGATAGGATACAGCTAGATATGGATGACTACAATATGTTTATCCCCCATGTAGTATTGGTGACGCTGGCCTTTGTAGTGGAGGGGGGGGGGGGGTCAGATAGGATACAGCTAGATATGGATGACTACAATATGTTTATCCCCCATGTAGTATTGGTGACGCTGGCCTTTGTAGTGAAGGGGGGGGGTCAGATAGGATACAGCTAGATATGGATGACTACAATATGTTTATCCCCCATGTAGTATTGGGGACGCTGGCCTTTGTAGTGGGGGGGGGGTCAGATAGGATACAGCTAGATATGGATGACTACAATATGTTTATCCCTCATGTAGTATTGGTGACGCTGGCCTTTGTAGTGGAGGGGGGGGGCAGATAGGATACAGCCAGATATGGATGACTACAATATGTTTATCCCCCATGTAGTATTGGTGACGCTGGCCTTTGTAGTGGAGGGGGGGGGGGGGGGGTCAGATAGGATACAGCTAGATATGGATGACTACAATATGTTTATCCCTCATGTAGTATTGGTGACGCTGGCCTTTGTAGTGGAGGAGGGGGGGGGGGGGTCAGATAGGATACAGCTAGATATGGATGACTACAATATGTTTATCCCACCATGTAGTATTGGTGACGCTGGCCTTTGTAGTGGAGGGGGGGGGGTCAGATAGGATACAGCTAGATATGGATGACTACAATATGTTTATCCCCCATGTAGTATTGGTGACGCTGGCCTTTGTAGTGGAGGGGGGGGTCAGATAGGATACAGCTAGATATGGATGACTACAATATGTTTATCCCTCATGTAGTATTGGTGACGCTGGCCTTTGTAGTGGAGGGGGGGTCAGATAGGATACAGCTAGATATGGATGACTACAATATGTTTATCCCTCATGTAGTATTGGTGACGCTGGCCTTTGTAGTGGAGGGGGGGGGGGGTCAGATAGGATACAGCTAGACATGGATGACTACAATATGTTTATCCCCCATGTAGTATTGGTGACGCTGGCCTTTGTAGTGGGGGGGGGGGGGGTCAGATAGGATACAGCTAGATATGGATGACTACAATATGTTTATCCCTCATGTAGTATTGGTGACGCTGGCCTTTGTAGTGGAGGGGGGGGGTCAGATAGGATACAGCTAGATATGGATGACTACAATATGTTTATCCCTCATGTAGTATTGGTGACGCTGGCCTTTGTAGTGGAGGGGGGGGGGGGTCAGATAGGATACAGCTAGATATGGATGACTACAATATGTATATCCCACCATGTAGTATTGAGGACGCTGGCCTTTGTAGTGGAGGGGGGGGGTCAGATAGGATACAGCTAGATATGGATGACTACAATATGTATATCCCACCATGTAGTATTGGGGACGCTGGCCTTTGTAGTGGAGGGGGGGTCAGATAGGATACAGCCAGATATGGAGGACTACAATATGTTTATCCCTCATGTAGTATTGGTGACGCTGGCCTTTGTAGTGGAGGGGGGGGGGGGTCAGATAGGATACAGCTAGATATGGATGACTACAATATGTTTATCCCCCATGTAGTATTGGTGACGCTGGCCTTTGTAGTGGAGGGGGGGGGGTCAGATAGGATACAGCTAGATATGGATGACTACAATATGTTTATCCCCCATGTAGTATTGGTGACGCTGGCCTTTGTAGTGGAGGGGGGGGTCAGATAGGATACAGCTAGATATGGATGACTACAATATGTTTATCCCCCATGTAGTATTGGTGACGCTGGCCTTTGTAGTGGAGGGGGGGGGGGTCAGATAGGATACAGCTAGATATGGATGACTACAATATGTTTATCCCTCATGTAGTATTGGTGACGCTGGCCTTTGTAGTGGAGGGAGGGGGGGTCAGATAGGATACAGCTAGATATGGATGACTACAATATGTTTATCCCACCATGTAGTATTGGTGACGCTGGCCTTTGTAGTGGAGGGGGGGGGGGGGGTCAGATAGGATACAGCTAGATATGGATGACTACAATATGTTTATCCCCCATGTAGTATTGGTGACGCTGGCCTTTGTAGTGGAGGGGGGGGGGGGTCAGATAGGATACAGCTAGATATGGATGACTACAATATGTTTATCCCACCATGTAGTATTGGTGACGCTGGCCTTTGTAGTGGAGGAGGGGGGGTCAGATAGGATACAGCTAGATATGGAGGACTACAATATGTTTATCCCCCATGTAGTATTGGTGACGCTGGCCTTTGTAGTGGAGGGGGGGGGGGTCAGATAGGATACAGCTAGATATGGATGACTACAATATGTTTATCCACCATGTAGTATTGGTGACGCTGGCCTTTGTAGTGGAAGGGGGGGGGGGGGGCAGATAGGATACAGCTAGATATGGATGACTACAATATGTTTATCCCTCATGTAGTATTGGTGACGCTGGCCTTTGTAGTGGAGGGGGGGGGGGGTCAGATAGGATACAGCTAGATATGGATGACTACAATATGTTTATCCCTCATGTAGTATTGGTGACGCTGGCCTTTGTAGTGGAGGGGGGGGGGGGGTCAGATAGGATACAGCTAGATATGGATGACTACAATATGTTTATCCCTCATGTAGTATTGGTGACGCTGGCCTTTGTAGTGGAGGGGGGGGGGGGGTCAGATAGGATACAGCTAGATATGGATGACTACAATATGTATATCCCACCATGTAGTATTGGGGACGCTGGCCTTTGTAGTGGAGGGGGGGGGGGGCAGATAGGATACAGCTAGATATGGATGACTACAATATGTTTATCCCTCATGTAGTATTGGTGACGCTGGCCTTTGTAGTGGAGGGGGGGGGGGTCAGATAGGATACAGCTAGATATGGATGACTACAATATGTTTATCCCCCATGTAGTATTGGTGACGCTGGCCTTTGTAGTGGAAGGGGGGGGGGGGGCAGATAGGATACAGCTAGATATGGAGGACTACAATATGTTTATCCCCCATGTAGTATTGGTGACGCTGGCCTTTGTAGTGGAGGGGGGGGGTCAGATATGATACAGCTAGATATGGATGACTACAATATGTTTATCCCCCATGTAGTATTGGTGACGCTGGCCTTTGTAGTGGAGGGGGGGGGGGGGTCAGATAGGATACAGCTAGATATGGATGACTACAATATGTTTATCCCTCATGTAGTATTGGTGACGCTGGCCTTTGTAGTGGAGGGGGGGGGGGGGTCAGATATGATACAGCTAGACATGGATGACTACAATATGTTTATCCACCATGTAGTATTGGTGACGCTGGCCTTTGTAGTGGAAGGGGGGGGGGGGGCAGATAGGATACAGCTAGATATGGATGACTACAATATGTTTATCCCTCATGTAGTATTGGTGACGCTGGCCTTTGTAGTGGAGGGGGGGGGGGTCAGATAGGGTACAGCTAGATATGGATGACTACAATATGTTTATCCCCCATGTAGTATTGGTGACGCTGGCCTTTGTAGTGGAGGGGGGGGGGGTCAGATAGGATACAGCTAGATATGGATGACTACAATATGTTTATCCCTCATGTAGTATTGGTGACGCTGGCCTTTGTAGTGGAGGGGGGGGGGGGGTCAGATAGGATACAGCTAGATATGGATGACTACAATATGTTTATCCCACCATGTAGTATTGGTGACGCTGGCCTTTGTAGTGGAGGGGGGGGTCAGATAGGATACAGCTAGATATGGATGACTACAATATGTTTATCCCACCATGTAGTATTGGTGACGCTGGCCTTTGTAGTGGAGGGGGGGGGGGGTCAGATAGGATACAGCTAGATATGGATGACTACAATATGTTTATCCCCCATGTAGTATTGGTGACGCTGGCCTTTGTAGTGGAGGGGGGGGGGGGTCAGATAGGATACAGCTAGATATGGATGACTACAATATGTTTATCCCACCATGTAGTATTGGTGACGCTGGCCTTTGTAGTGGAGGGGGGGGGGTCAGATAGGATACAGCCAGATATGGATGACTACAATATGTTTATCCCCCATGTAGTATTGGTGACGCTGGCCTTTGTAGTGGAGGGAGGGGGGGGCAGATAGGATACAGCTAGATATGGATGACTACAATATGTTTATCCCTCATGTAGTATTGGTGACGCTGGCCTTTGTAGTGGAGGGGGGGGGGGTCAGATAGGATACAGCTAGATATGGATGACTACAATATGTTTATCCCCCATGTAGTATTGGTGACGCTGGCCTTTGTAGTGGAGGGGGGGGGGGGTCAGATAGGATACAGCTAGATATGGATGACTACAATATGTTTATCCCCCATGTAGTATTGGTGACGCTGGCCTTTGTAGTGGAGGGGGGGGGGGGTCAGATAGGATACAGCTAGATATGGATGACTACAATATGTTTATCCCTCATGTAGTATTGGTGACGCTGGCCTTTGTAGTGGAGGGGGGGGGGGGTGTCAGATAGGATACAGCTAGATATGGATGACTACAATATGTTTATCCCCCATGTAGTATTGGTGACGCTGGCCTTTGTAGTGGAGGGGGGGGGGGGTCAGATAGGATACAGCTAGATATGGATGACTACAATATGTTTATCCCTCATGTAGTATTGGTGACGCTGGCCTTTGTAGTGGAGGGGGGGGGGGGTCAGATAGGATACAGCTAGATATGGATGACTACAATATGTTTATCCCCCATGTAGTATTGGTGACGCTGGCCTTTGTAGTGGAGGGGGGGGGGGGTCAGATAGGATACAGCTAGATATGGATGACTACAATATGTTTATCCCACCATGTAGTATTGGTGACGCTGGCCTTTGTAGTGGAGGGGGGGGGGGTCAGATAGGATACAGCTAGATATGGATGACTACAATATGTTTATCCCCCATGTAGTATTGGTGACGCTGGCCTTTGTAGTGGAGGGGGGGGGGGTCAGATAGGATACAGCTAGATATGGATGACTACAATATGTTTATCCCCCATGTAGTATTGGTGACGCTGGCCTTTGTAGTGGAGGGGGGGGGGGGTCAGATAGGATACAGCTAGATATGGATGACTACAATATGTTTATCCCCCATGTAGTATTGGTGACGCTGGCCTTTGTAGTGGAGGGGGGGGGGGGGGGTCAGATAGGATACAGCTAGATATGGATGACTACAATATGTTTATCCCACCATGTAGTATTGGTGACGCTGGCCTTTGTAGTGGAGGGGGGGGGGGTCAGATAGGATACAGCTAGATATGGATGACTACAATATGTTTATCCCCCATGTAGTATTGGTGACGCTGGCCTTTGTAGTGGAGGGGGGGGGGGGTCAGATAGGATACAGCTAGATATGGATGACTACAATATGTTTATCCCTCATGTAGTATTGGTGACGCTGGCCTTTGTAGTGGAGGGGGGGGGGGGGTCAGATATGATACAGCTAGATATGGATGACTACAATATGTTTATCCCCCATGTAGTATTGGGGACGCTGGCCTTTGTAGTGGAGGGGGGGGGGGGGGGTCAGATAGGATACAGCTAGATATGGATGACTACAATATGTTTATCCCCCATGTAGTATTGGTGACGCTGGCCTTTGTAGTGGAGGGGGGGGGGGGTCAGATAGGATACAGCTAGATATGGATGACTACAATATGTTTATCCCCCATGTAGTATTGGTGACGCTGGCCTTTGTAGTGGAGGGGGGGGGGGGTCAGATAGGATACAGCTAGATATGGATGACTACAATATGTTTATCCCACCATGTAGTATTGGTGACGCTGGCCTTTGTAGTGGAAGGGGGGGGGGGGGCAGATAGGATACAGCTAGATATGGATGACTACAATATGTTTATCCCCCATGTAGTATTGGTGACGCTGGCCTTTGTAGTGGAGGGGGGGGGGGGTCAGATAGGATACAGCTAGATATGGACGACTACAATATGTTTATCCCTCATGTAGTATTGGTGACGCTGGCCTTTGTAGTGGAGGGGGGAGGGGTCAGATAGGATACAGCTAGATATGGATGACTACAATATGTTTATCCCTCATGTAGTATTGGTGACGCTGGCCTTTGTAGTGGAGGGGGGGGGTCAGATATGATACAGCTAGATATGGATGACTACAATATGTATATCCCACCATGTAGTATTGGTGACGCTGGCCTTTGTAGTGGAGGGGGGGGGGTCAGATAGGATACAGCTAGATATGGATGACTACAATATGTATATCCCACCATGTAGTATTGGTGACGCTGGCCTTTGTAGTGGAGGGGGGGGGGTCAGATAGGATACAGCTAGATATGGATGACTACAATATGTTTATCCCTCATGTAGTATTGGTGACGCTGGCCTTTGTAGTGGAGGGGGGGGGGGGTCAGATAGGATACAGCTAGATATGGATGACTACAATATGTTTATCCCCCATGTAGTATTGGTGACGCTGGCCTTTGTAGTGGAGGGGGGGGGGGTCAGATATGATACAGCTAGATATGGATGACTACAATATGTTTATCCCCCATGTAGTATTGGTGACGCTGGCCTTTGTAGTGGAGGGGGGGGGGTCAGATAGGATACAGCTAGATATGGATGACTACAATATGTTTATCCCCCATGTAGTATTGGTGACGCTGGCCTTTGTAGTGGAAGGGGGGGGGGGGGTGTCAGATAGGATACAGCTAGATATGGAGGACTACAATATGTTTATCCCTCATGTAGTATTGGTGACGCTGGCCTTTGTAGTGGAGGGGGGGGGGGGGTCAGATAGGATACAGCTAGATATGGATGACTACAATATGTTTATCCCCCATGTAGTATTGGGGACGCTGGCCTTTGTAGTGGAAGGGGGGGGGGGGCAGATAGGATACAGCTAGATATGGATGACTACAATATGTTTATCCACCATGTAGTATTGGTGACGCTGGCCTTTGTAGTGGAGGGGGGGGGGGGGGTCAGATAGGATACAGCTAGATATGGATGACTACAATATGTTTATCCCCCATGTAGTATTGGTGACGCTGGCCTTTGTAGTGGAGGGGGGAGGGGGGGGTCAGATAGGATACAGCTAGATATGGATGACTACAATATGTTTATCCCCCATGTAGTATTGGTGACGCTGGCCTTTGTAGTGGAGGGGGGGGGGGGGTCAGATAGGATACAGCTAGACATGGATGACTACAATATGTTTATCCCCCATGTAGTATTGGTGACGCTGGCCTTTGTAGTGGAGGGGGGGGGGGGTGTCAGATAGGATACAGCTAGATATGGATGACTACAATATGTTTATCCCCCATGTAGTATTGGTGACGCTGGCCTTTGTAGTGGAGGGGGGGGGGGGTCAGATATGATACAGCTAGATATGGATGACTACAATATGTTTATCCCCCATGTAGTATTGGGGACGCCTGGCCTTTGTAGTGGAGGGGGGGGGGGGGTCAGATAGGATACAGCTAGATATGGATGACTACAATATGTTTATCCCCCATGTAGTATTGGTGACGCTGGCCTTTGTAGTGGAGGGGGGGGGTCAGATAGGATACAGCTAGATATGGATGACTACAATATGTTTATCCCACCATGTAGTATTGGTGACGCTGGCCTTTGTAGTGGAGGGGGGGGGGTCATATAGGATACAGCTAGATATGGATGACTACAATATGTTTATCCCACCATGTAGTATTGGTGATGCTGGCCTTTGTAGTGGAAGGGGGGGGGGGGGTCAGATAGGATACAGCTAGATATGGATGACTACAATATGTTTATCCCCCATGTAGTATTGGTGATGCTGGCCTTTGTAGTGGAGGGGGGGGGGGTCAGATAGGATACAGCTAGATATGGATGACTACAATATGTTTATCCCCCATGTAGTATTGGTGACGCTGGCCTTTGTAGTGGAGGGGGAGGGGGGGCAGATAGGATACAGCTAGATATGGATGACTACAATATGTTTATCCCTCATGTAGTATTGGTGACGCTGGCCTTTGTAGTGGAAGGGGGGGGGGGGTCAGATAGGATACAGCTAGACATGGATGACTACAATATGTTTATCCCCCATGTAGTATTGGTGACGCTGGCCTTTGTAGTGGAGGGGAGGGGGGGGTCAGATAGGATACAGCTAGATATGGATGACTACAATATGTTTATCCCTCATGTAGTATTGGTGACGCTGGCCTTTGTAGTGGAGGGGGGGGGGGGTCAGATAGGATACAGCTAGATATGGATGACTACAATATGTTTATCCCACCATGTAGTATTGGTGACGCTGGCCTTTGTAGTGGAGGGGGGGGGGGGGTCAGATATGATACAGCTAGATATGGATGACTACAATATGTTTATCCCCCATGTAGTATTGGGGACGCTGGCCTTTGTAGTGGAGGGGGGGGGGGGGGGTCAGATAGGATACAGCTAGATATGGATGACTACAATATGTTTATCCCCCATGTAGTATTGGTGACGCTGGCCTTTGTAGTGGAGGGGGGGGGGGGTCAGATAGGATACAGCTAGATATGGATGACTACAATATGTTTATCCCCCATGTAGTATTGGTGACGCTGGCCTTTGTAGTGGAGGGGGGGGGGGTCAGATAGGATACAGCTAGATATGGATGACTACAATATGTTTATCCCACCATGTAGTATTGGTGACGCTGGCCTTTGTAGTGGAAGGGGGGGGGGGGGCAGATAGGATACAGCTAGATATGGATGACTACAATATGTTTATCCCCCATGTAGTATTGGTGACGCTGGCCTTTGTAGTGGAGGGGGGGGGGGGTCAGATAGGATACAGCTAGATATGGACGACTACAATATGTTTATCCCTCATGTAGTATTGGTGACGCTGGCCTTTGTAGTGGAGGGGGGAGGGGTCAGATAGGATACAGCTAGATATGGATGACTACAATATGTTTATCCCTCATGTAGTATTGGTGACGCTGGCCTTTGTAGTGGAGGGGGGGGGTCAGATATGATACAGCTAGATATGGATGACTACAATATGTATATCCCACCATGTAGTATTGGTGACGCTGGCCTTTGTAGTGGAGGGGGGGGGGTCAGATAGGATACAGCTAGATATGGATGACTACAATATGTTTATCCCCCATGTAGTATTGGTGACGCTGGCCTTTGTAGTGGAGGGGGGGGGGGGTCAGATAGGATACAGCTAGATATGGATGACTACAATATGTTTATCCCACCATGTAGTATTGGTGACGCTGGCCTTTGTAGTGGAGGGAGGGGGGGTCAGATAGGATACAGCTAGATATGGATGACTACAATATGTTTATCCCTCATGTAGTATTGGTGACGCTGGCCTTTGTAGTGGAGGGGGGGGGGGGTCAGATAGGATACAGCTAGATATGGATGACTACAATATGTTTATCCCACCATGTAGTATTGGTGACGCTGGCCTTTGTAGTGGAGGGAGGGGGGGTCAGATAGGATACAGCTAGATATGGATGACTACAATATGTATATCCCCCATGTAGTATTGGTGACGCTGGCCTTTGTAGTGGAGGGGGGGGGGGGGGTCAGATAGGATACAGCTAGATATGGATGACTACAATATGTTTATCCCTCATGTAGTATTGGTGACGCTGGCCTTTGTAGTGGAGGGGGGGGGTCAGATAGGATACAGCTAGATATGGAGGACTACAATATGTTTATCCCCCATGTAGTATTGGTGACGCTGGCCTTTGTAGTGGAGGGGGGGGGGGTCAGATAGGATACAGCTAGATATGGATGACTACAATATGTATATCCACCATGTAGTATTGGTGACGCTGGCCTTTGTAGTGGAGGGGGGGGGGGGGGGGTCAGATAGGATACAGCTAGATATGGATGACTACAATATGTTTATCCCTCATGTAGTATTGGTGACGCTGGCCTTTGTAGTGGAGGGGGGGGGGGTCAGATAGGATACAGCTAGATATGGATGACTACAATATGTTTATCCCACCATGTAGTATTGGTGACGCTGGCCTTTGTAGTGGAGGAGGGGGGGGGGGGGGTCAGATAGGATACAGCTAGATATGGATGACTACAATATGTTTATCCCCCATGTAGTATTGGTGACGCTGGCCTTTGTAGTGGAGGGGGGGGTCAGATAGGATACAGCTAGATATGGATGACTACAATATGTTTATCCCTCATGTAGTATTGGTGACGCTGGCCTTTGTAGTGGAGGGGGGGGGGGCAGATAGGATACAGCTAGATATGGATGACTACAATATGTTTATCCCCCATGTAGTATTGGTGACGCTGGCCTTTGTAGTGGAGGGGGGGGGGCAGATAGGATACAGCTAGATATGGATGACTACAATATGTTTATCCCCCATGTAGTATTGGTGACGCTGGCCTTTGTAGTGGAGGGGGGGGGGGTCAGATAGGATACAGCTAGATATGGATGACTACAATATGTATATCCCCCATGTAGTATTGGTGACGCTGGCCTTTGTAGTGGAGGGGGGAGGGGTCAGATAGGATACAGCTAGACATGGATGACTACAATATGTTTATCCCACCATGTAGTATTGGTGACGCTGGCCTTTGTAGTGGAGGGGGGGGGGGTGTCAGATAGGATACAGCTAGATATGGATGACTACAATATGTTTATCCCCCATGTAGTATTGGTGACGCTGGCCTTTGTAGTGGAGGGGGGGGGGTCAGATAGGATACAGCTAGATATGGATGACTACAATATGTTTATCCCCCATGTAGTATTGGTGACGCTGGCCTTTGTAGTGGGGGGGGGTCAGATAGGATACAGCTAGATATGGATGACTACAATATGTTTATCCCCCATGTAGTATTGGTGACGCTGGCCTTTGTAGTGGGGGGGGGGGTCAGATAGGATACAGCTAGATATGGATGACTACAATATGTTTATCCCTCATGTAGTATTGGTGACGCTGGCCTTTGTAGTGGAGGGGGGGGGGGGGTCAGATAGGATACAGCTAGATATGGATGACTACAATATGTTTATCCCTCATGTAGTATTGGTGACGCTGGCCTTTGTAGTGGAGGGGGGGGGGGGGTCAGATAGGATACAGCTAGATATGGATGACTACAATATGTTTATCCCCCATGTAGTATTGGTGACGCTGGCCTTTGTAGTGGAGGGGGGGGGGGGGGGTCAGATAGGATACAGCTAGATATGGATGACTACAATATGTTTATCCCCCATGTAGTATTGGTGACGCTGGCCTTTGTAGTGGAGGGGGGGGGGGGTGTCAGATAGGATACAGCTAGATATGGATGACTACAATATGTTTATCCCACCATGTAGTATTGGTGACGCTGGCCTTTGTAGTGGAGGGGGGGGTCAGATAGGATACAGCTAGATATGGATGACTACAATATGTTTATCCCACCATGTAGTATTGGTGACGCTGGCCTTTGTAGTGGAGGGGGGGGGGTCAGATAGGATACAGCTAGATATGGAGGACTACAATATGTTTATCCCCCATGTAGTATTGGTGACGCTGGCCTTTGTAGTGGAGGGGGGGGGGTCAGATAGGATACAGCTAGATATGGATGACTACAATATGTTTATCCCCCATGTAGTATTGGTGACGCTGGCCTTTGTAGTGGAGGGGGGGGGGGGTGTCAGATAGGATACAGCTAGATATGGATGACTACAATATGTTTATCCCACCATGTAGTATTGGTGACGCTGGCCTTTGTAGTGGAGGGGGGGGTCAGATAGGATACAGCTAGATATGGATGACTACAATATGTTTATCCCACCATGTAGTATTGGTGACGCTGGCCTTTGTAGTGGAGGGGGGGGGGGTCAGATAGGATACAGCTAGATATGGAGGACTACAATATGTTTATCCCCCATGTAGTATTGGTGACGCTGGCCTTTGTAGTGGAGGGGGGGGGGTCAGATAGGATACAGCTAGATATGGATGACTACAATATGTTTATCCCCCATGTAGTATTGGTGACGCTGGCCTTTGTAGTGGAGGGGGGGGGCAGATAGAATACAGCTAGATATGGATGACTACAATATGTTTATCCCCCATGTAGTATTGGTGACGCTGGCCTTTGTAGTGGAGGAGGGGGGGTCAGATAGGATACAGCTAGATATGGATGACTACAATATGTTTATCCCCCATGTAGTATTGGTGACGCTGGCCTTTGTAGTGGAGGGGGGGGGGGTCAGATAGGATACAGCTAGATATGGATGACTACAATATGTTTATCCCCCATGTAGTATTGGTGACGCTGGCCTTTGTAGTGGAGGGGGAGGGGGGGGTCAGATAGGATACAGCTAGATATGGATGACTACAATATGTTTATCCCACCATGTAGTATTGGTGACGCTGGCCTTTGTAGTGGAGGGGGGAGGGGTCAGATAGGATACAGCTAGATATGGAGGACTACAATATGTTTATCCCCCATGTAGTATTGGTGACGCTGGCCTTTGTAGTGGAGGGGGGGGGGGGGGTCAGATAGGATACAGCTAGACATGGATGACTACAATATGTTTATCCCCCATGTAGTATTGGTGACGCTGGCCTTTGTAGTGGAGGGGGGGGGGGGGTGTCAGATAGGATACAGCTAGATATGGATGACTACAATATGTTTATCCCCCATGTAGTATTGGTGACGCTGGCCTTTGTAGTGGAGGGGGGGGGGGGTCAGATAGGATACAGCTAGATATGGAGGACTACAATATGTTTATCCCACCATGTAGTATTGGTGACGCTGGCCTTTGTAGTGGAGGGGGGGGGTCAGATAGGATACAGCTAGATATGGAGGACTACAATATGTTTATCCCCCATGTAGTATTGGTGATGCTGGCCTTTGTAGTGGAGGGGGGGGGGGGGGTGTCAGATAGGATACAGCTAGATATGGATGACTACAATATGTTTATCCCCCATGTAGTATTGGTGACGCTGGCCTTTGTAGTGGAGGGGGGGGGGGTCAGATAGGATACAGCTAGATATGGATGACTACAATATGTTTATCCCCCATGTAGTATTGGTGACGCTGGCCTTTGTAGTGGAGGGGGGGGGTCAGATAGGATACAGCTAGATATGGATGACTACAATATGTTTATCCACCATGTAGTATTGGTGACGCTGGCCTTTGTAGTGGAGGGGGGGGGGGGGGTCAGATAGGATACAGCTAGATATGGATGACTACAATATGTATATCCCCCATGTAGTATTGGTGACGCTGGCCTTTGTAGTGGAGGGGGGGGGGGTGTCAGATAGGATACAGCTAGATATGGAAGACTACAATATGTTTATCCCACCATGTAGTATTGGTGACGCTGGCCTTTGTAGTGGAGGGGGGGGGGGGTCAGATAGGATACAGCTAGATATGGATGACTACAATATGTTTATCCCACCATGTAGTATTGGTGACGCTGGCCTTTGTAGTGGAGGGGGGGCGGGTCAGATATGATACAGCTAGATATGGATGACTACAATATGTTTATCCCCCATGTAGTATTGGTGACGCTGGCCTTTGTAGTGGAGGGGGGGGGGGGTCAGATAGGATACAGCTAGATATGGATGACTACAATATGTTTATCCCCCATGTAGTATTGGTGACGCTGGCCTTTGTAGTGGAGGGGGGGGGCAGATAGGATACAGCTAGATATGGATGACTACAATATGTTTATCCCCCATGTAGTATTGGTGACGCTGGCCTTTGTAGTGGAGGGGGGGGGGGGGGTCAGATAGGATACAGCTAGATATGGATGACTACAATATGTTTATCCCACCATGTAGTATTGGTGACGCTGGCCTTTGTAGTGGAGGGGGGGGGGGGGGGGTCAGATAGGATACAGCTAGATATGGATGACTACAATATGTTTATCCCACCATGTAGTATTGGTGACGCTGGCCTTTGTAGTGGAGGGGGGGGGGGGGGGGTCAGATAGGATACAGCTAGATATGGAGGACTACAATATGTTTATCCCTCATGTAGTATTGGTGACGCTGGCCTTTGTAGTGGAGGGGGGGGGGGGTCAGATAGGATACAGCTAGATATGGATGACTACAATATGTTTATCCCACCATGTAGTATTGGTGACGCTGGCCTTTGTAGTGGAGGGGGGGGGGGGTCAGATAGGATACAGCTAGATATGGATGACTACAATATGTTTATCCCACCATGTAGTATTGGTGACGCTGGCCTTTGTAGTGGAGGGGGGGGGGGGTCAGATAGGATACAGCTAGATATGGATGACTACAATATGTTTATCCCCCATGTAGTATTGGTGACGCTGGCCTTTGTAGTGGAGGGGGGGGGGGGGGGTCAGATAGGATACAGCTAGATATGGATGACTACAATATGTTTATCCCACCATGTAGTATTGGTGATGCTGGCCTTTGTAGTGGAGGGGGGGGGGGGGTCAGATAGGATACAGCTAGATATGGATGACTACAATATGTTTATCCCTCATGTAGTATTGGTGACGCTGGCCTTTGTAGTGGAGGGGGGGGGGTCAGATAGGATACAGCTAGATATGGATGACTACAATATGTTTATCCCCCATGTAGTATTGGTGATGCTGGCCTTTGTAGTGGAGGGGGGGGGGGGTCAGATAGGATACAGCTAGATATGGATGACTACAATATGTTTATCCACCATGTAGTATTGGTGACGCTGGCCTTTGTAGTGGAGGGGGAGGGGGGGGTCAGATAGGATACAGCTAGATATGGATGACTACAATATGTTTATCCCCCATGTAGTATTGGTGACGCTGGCCTTTGTAGTGGAGGGGGGGGTCAGATAGGATACAGCTAGATATGGATGACTACAATATGTTTATCCCCCATGTAGTATTGGTGACGCTGGCCTTTGTAGTGGAGGGGGGGGGGTCAGATAGGATACAGCTAGATATGGATGACTACAATATGTTTATCCCCCATGTAGTATTGGTGACGCTGGCCTTTGTAGTGGAGGGGGGGGGGGTCAGATAGGATACAGCTAGATATGGATGACTACAATATGTTTATCCCCCATGTAGTATTGGTGACGCTGGCCTTTGTAGTGGGGGGGGGGTCAGATAGGATACAGCTAGATATGGATGACTACAATATGTTTATCCCTCATGTAGTATTGGTGACGCTGGCCTTTGTAGTGGAGGGGAGGGGGGTCAGATAGGATACAGCTAGATATGGAGGACTACAATATGTTTATCCCTCATGTAGTATTGGTGACGCTGGCCTTTGTAGTGGAGGGGGGGGGGGGTTGTGGGTCAGATGTGATACAGCTAGATATGGATGACTACAATATGTTTATCCCCCATGTAGTATTGGTGACGCTGGCCTTTGTAGTGGAGGGGGGGGGGGGGGGTTGTGGGTCAGATGTGATACAGCTAGATATGGAGGACTACAATATGTTTATCCCCCATGTAGTATTGGTGACGCTGGCCTTTGTAGTGGAGGGGGGGGGGGTCAGATATGATACAGCTAGATATGGATGACTACAATATGTTTATCCCCCATGTAGTATTGGTGACGCTGGCCTTTGTAGTGGAGGGGGAGGGGGGGTCAGATAGGGTACAGCTAGATATGGATGACTACAATATGTATATCCCACCATGTAGTATTGGTGACGCTGGCCTTTGTAGTGGAGGGGGGGTCAGATAGGGTACAGCTAGATATGGATGACTACAATATGTTTATCCCCCATGTAGTATTGGTGACGCTGGCCTTTGTAGTGGAGGGGGGGGGGTCAGATAGGATACAGCTAGATATGGATGACTACAATATGTTTATCCCCCATGTAGTATTGGTGACGCTGGCCTTTGTAGTGGAGGGGGGGGGGTCAGATAGGATACAGCTAGATATGGATGACTACAATATGTTTATCCCCCATGTAGTATTGGTGACGCTGGCCTTTGTAGTGGAGGGGGGGGTCAGATAGGATACAGCTAGATATGGATGACTACAATATGTTTATCCCTCCATGTAGTATTGGTGACGCTGGCCTTTGTAGTGGAGGGGGGGTCAGATAGGATACAGCTAGATATGGATGACTACAATATGTTTATCCCCCATGTAGTATTGGTGACGCTGGCCTTTGTAGTGGAGGGGGGGGTCAGATAGGATACAGCTAGATATGGATGACTACAATATGTTTATCCCCCATGTAGTATTGGTGACGCTGGCCTTTGTAGTGGAGGGGGGGTCAGATAGGATACAGCTAGATATGGAGGACTACAATATGTTTATCCCACCATGTAGTATTGGTGACGCTGGCCTTTGTAGTGGAAGGAGGGGGGTCAGATAGGATACAGCTAGATATGGAGGACTACAATATGTTTATCCCCCATGTAGTATTGGTGACGCTGGCCTTTGTAGTGGAGGGGGGGGGGGGTCAGATAGGATACAGCTAGATATGGATGACTACAATATGTTTATCCCCCATGTAGTATTGGTGACGCTGGCCTTTGTAGTGGAGGGGGGGGGGGGTCAGATAGGATACAGCTAGATATGGATGACTACAATATGTATATCCCCCATGTAGTATTGGTGACGCTGGCCTTTGTAGTGGAGGAGGGGGGGTCAGATAGAATACAGCTAGATATGGATGACTACAATATGTTTATCCCCATGTAGTATTGGGGACGCTGGCCTTTGTAGTGGAGGGGGGGGGTCAGATATGATACAGCTAGATATGGATGACTACAATATGTTTATCCCCCATGTAGTATTGGTGACGCTGGCCTTTGTAGTGGAGGGAGGGGGGGGCAGATAGGATACAGCTAGATATGGATGACTACAATATGTTTATCCCCCATGTAGTATTGGTGACGCTGGCCTTTGTAGTGGAGGGGGGGGGGGGTCAGATAGGATACAGCTAGATATGGATGACTACAATATGTTTATCCCACCATGTAGTATTGGTGACGCTGGCCTTTGTAGTGGAGGGGGGGGGTCAGATAGGATACAGCTAGATATGGATGACTACAATATGTTTATCCACCATGTAGTATTGGTGACGCTGGCCTTTGTAGTGGAAGGGGGGGGGGGGGGGGCAGATAGGATACAGCTAGATATGGATGACTACAATATGTTTATCCCTCATGTAGTATTGGTGACGCTGGCCTTTGTAGTGGAGGGGGGGGGGGGTCAGATAGGATACAGCTAGATATGGATGACTACAATATGTTTATCCCTCATGTAGTATTGGTGACGCTGGCCTTTGTAGTGGAGGGGGGGGGGGGTCAGATAGGATACAGCTAGATATGGATGACTACAATATGTTTATCCCTCATGTAGTATTGGTGACGCTGGCCTTTGTAGTGGAGGGGGGGGGGGGGTCAGATAGGATACAGCTAGATATGGATGACTACAATATGTATATCCCACCATGTAGTATTGGGGACGCTGGCCTTTGTAGTGGAGGGGGGGGGGGGGGCAGATAGGATACAGCTAGATATGGATGACTACAATATGTTTATCCCTCATGTAGTATTGGTGACGCTGGCCTTTGTAGTGGAGGGGGGGGGGGGTCAGATAGGATACAGCTAGATATGGATGACTACAATATGTTTATCCCCCATGTAGTATTGGTGACGCTGGCCTTTGTAGTGGAAGGGGGGGGGGGGGCAGATAGGATACAGCTAGATATGGAGGACTACAATATGTTTATCCCCCATGTAGTATTGGTGACGCTGGCCTTTGTAGTGGAGGGGGGGGGGTCAGATATGATACAGCTAGATATGGATGACTACAATATGTTTATCCCCCATGTAGTATTGGTGACGCTGGCCTTTGTAGTGGAGGGGGGGGGGGGGTCAGATAGGATACAGCTAGATATGGATGACTACAATATGTTTATCCCTCATGTAGTATTGGTGACGCTGGCCTTTGTAGTGGAGGGGGGGGGGGGTCAGATATGATACAGCTAGACATGGATGACTACAATATGTTTATCCACCATGTAGTATTGGTGACGCTGGCCTTTGTAGTGGAAGGGGGGGGGGGGGCAGATAGGATACAGCTAGATATGGATGACTACAATATGTTTATCCCTCATGTAGTATTGGTGACGCTGGCCTTTGTAGTGGAGGGGGGGGGGGTCAGATAGGATACAGCTAGATATGGATGACTACAATATGTTTATCCCTCATGTAGTATTGGTGACGCTGGCCTTTGTAGTGGAGGGGGGGGGGGGTCAGATAGGATACAGCTAGATATGGATGACTACAATATGTTTATCCCACCATGTAGTATTGGTGACGCTGGCCTTTGTAGTGGAGGGGGGGGTCAGATAGGATACAGCTAGATATGGATGACTACAATATGTTTAACCCACCATGTAGTATTGTGACGCTGGCCTTTGTAGTGGAGGGGGGGGGGGGGTCAGATAGGATACAGCTAGATATGGATGACTACAATATGTTTATCCCCCATGTAGTATTGGTGACGCTGGCCTTTGTAGTGGAGGGGGGGGGGTCAGATAGGATACAGCTAGATATGGATGACTACAATATGTTTATCCCACCATGTAGTATTGGTGACGCTGGCCTTTGTAGTGGAGGGGGGGGGGTCAGATAGGATACAGCCAGATATGGATGACTACAATATGTTTATCCCCCATGTAGTATTGGTGACGCTGGCCTTTGTAGTGGAGGGGGGGGGGGCAGATAGGATACAGCTAGATATGGATGACTACAATATGTTTATCCCTCATGTAGTATTGGTGACGCTGGCCTTTGTAGTGGAGGGGGGGGGGGGCAGATAGGATACAGCTAGATATGGATGACTACAATATGTTTATCCCACCATGTAGTATTGGTGACGCTGGCCTTTGTAGTGGAGGGGGGGGGGGTCAGATAGGATACAGCTAGATATGGATGACTACAATATGTTTATCCCCCATGTAGTATTGGTGACGCTGGCCTTTGTAGTGGAAGGGGGGGGGGGGTCAGATAGGATACAGCTAGATATGGATGACTACAATATGTTTATCCCTCATGTAGTATTGGTGACGCTGGCCTTTGTAGTGGAGGGGGGGGGGGGGGTCAGATAGGATACAGCTAGATATGGATGACTACAATATGTTTATCCCACCATGTAGTATTGGTGACGCTGGCCTTTGTAGTGGAGGGGGGGGGGGTCAGATATGATACAGCTAGATATGGATGACTACAATATGTTTATCCCCCATGTAGTATTGGTGACGCTGGCCTTTGTAGTGGAGGGGGGGGGGGTCAGATAGGATACAGCTAGATATGGATGACTACAATATGTTTATCCCCCATGTAGTATTGGTGACGCTGGCCTTTGTAGTGGAGGGGGGGGGGGTCAGATATGATACAGCTAGATATGGACGACTACAATATGTTTATCCCTCATGTAGTATTGGTGACGCTGGCCTTTGTAGTGGAGGGGGGAGGGGTCAGATAGGATACAGCTAGACATGGATGACTACAATATGTTTATCCCACCATGTAGTATTGGTGACGCTGGCCTTTGTAGTGGAGGGGGGGGGGTGTCAGATAGGATACAGCTAGATATGGATGACTACAAAAATGTTTATCCCCCATGTAGTATTGGTGACGCTGGCCTTTGTAGTGGAGGGGGGGGGGGGGTCAGATAGGATACAGCTAGATATGGATGACTACAATATGTTTATCCCCCATGTAGTATTGGTGACGCTGGCCTTTGTAGTGGAGGGGGGGTCAGATAGGATACAGCTAGATATGGATGACTACAATATGTTTATCCCTCATGTAGTATTGGGGACGCTGGCCTTTGTAGTGGAGGGGGGGGGGGGTCAGATAGGATACAGCTAGATATGGAGGACTACAATATGTTTATCCCCCATGTAGTATTGGTGACGCTGGCCTTTGTAGTGGAGGGAGGGGGGGTCAGATAGGATACAGCTAGATATGGATGACTACAATATGTTTATCCCTCATGTAGTATTGGTGACGCTGGCCTTTGTAGTGGAGGGGGGGGGGGGTCAGATAGGATACAGCTAGATATGGATGACTACAATATGTTTATCCCCCATGTAGTATTGGTGACGCTGGCCTTTGTAGTGGAGGGGGGGGGGTCAGATAGGATACAGCCAGATATGGAGGACTACAATATGTTTATCCCCCATGTAGTATTGGTGACGCTGGCCTTTGTAGTGGAAGGGGGGGGGGGGGGCAGATAGGATACAGCTAGATATGGATGACTACAATATGTTTATCCCCCATGTAGTATTGGTGACGCTGGCCTTTGTAGTGGAGGGGGGGGGGTCAGATAGGATACAGCTAGATATGGACGACTACAATATGTTTATCCCTCATGTAGTATTGGTGACGCTGGCCTTTGTAGTGGAGGGGGGAGGGGCAGATAGGATACAGCTAGACATGGATGACTACAATATGTTTATCCCACCATGTAGTATTGGTGACGCTGGCCTTTGTAGTGGAGGGGGGGGGGGGTCAGATAGGATACAGCTAGACATGGATGACTACAATATGTTTATCCCACCATGTAGTATTGGTGACGCTGGCCTTTGTAGTGGAGGGGGGGGGGGGTGTCAGATAGGATACAGCTAGATATGGATGACTACAATATGTTTATCCCCCATGTAGTATTGGTGACGCTGGCCTTTGTAGTGGAGGGGGGGGGGGTCAGATAGGATACAGCTAGATATGGATGACTACAATATGTTTATCCCTCATGTAGTATTGGTGACGCTGGCCTTTGTAGTGGAGGGGGGGGGGCAGATAGGATACAGCTAGATATGGATGACTACAATATGTTTATCCCACCATGTAGTATTGGTGACGCTGGCCTTTGTAGTGGAGGGGGAGGGGGTGTCAGATAGGATACAGCTAGATATGGATGACTACAAATATGTTTATCCCCCATGTAGTATTGGTGACGCTGGCCTTTGTAGTGGGGGGGGGGGGGTCAGATAGGATACAGCTAGATATGGATGACTACAATATGTTTATCCCACCATGTAGTATTGGTGACGCTGGCCTTTGTAGTGGAGGGGGGGGGGGGGTCAGATATGATACAGCTAGACATGGATGACTACAATATGTTTATCCCCCATGTAGTATTGGTGACGCTGGCCTTTGTAGTGGAGGGGGAGGGGTCAGATAGGATACAGCTAGATATGGATGACTACAATATGTTTATCCCCCATGTAGTATTGGTGACGCTGGCCTTTGTAGTGGAGGAGGGGGGGTCAGATAGGATACAGCTAGATATGGATGACTACAATATGTTTATCCCTCATGTAGTATTGGTGACGCTGGCCTTGTAGTGGAGGGGGGGGGGTCAGATAGGATACAGCTAGATATGGATGACTACAATATGTTTATCCCACATGTAGTATTGGTGACGCTGGCCTTTGTAGTGGAGGGGGGGTCAGATAGGATACAGCTAGATATGGATGACTACAATATGTTTATCCCTCATGTAGTATTGGTGACGCTGGCCTTTGTAGTGGAGGGGGGGGGTCAGATAGGATACAGCCAGATATGGAGGACTACAATATGTTTATCCCACCATGTAGTATTGGTGACGCTGGCCTTTGTAGTGGAGGGGGGGGGTCAGATAGGATACAGCTAGATATGGATGACTACAATATGTTTATCCCTCATGTAGTATTGGTGACGCTGGCCTTTGTAGTGGAGGGGGGGGGGGGGGGTCAGATAGGATACAGGCTAGATATGGATGACTACAATATGTTTATCCCACCATGTAGTATTGGTGACGCTGGCCTTTGTAGTGGAGGGGGGGGGGGTCAGATAGGATACAGCTAGATATGGATGACTACAATATGTATATCCCACCATGTAGTATTGGTGACGCTGGCCTTTGTAGTGGAGGAGGGGGGGTCAGATAGGATACAGCTAGATATGGATGACTACAATATGTTTATCCCACCATGTAGTATTGGTGACGCTGGCCTTTGTAGTGGAGGGGAGGGGGCGTCAGATATGATACAGCTAGATATGGATGACTACAATATGTTTATCCCACCATGTAGTATTGGTGACGCTGGCCTTTGTAGTGGAGGGGGGGGGGCAGATAGGATACAGCTAGATATGGATGACTACAATATGTTTATCCCCCATGTAGTATTGGTGAT
Organism: Crinia signifera; assembly: GCF_055691185.1. Lineage (NCBI taxonomy): Eukaryota > Metazoa > Chordata > Amphibia > Anura > Myobatrachidae > Crinia > Crinia signifera. The sequence goes on along the minus strand of NC_139220.1, from coordinate 338,307,527 downwards.
GCTGGCCTTTGTAGTGGAGGGGGGGGGGGGTCAGATAGGATACAGCTAGATATGGATGACTACAATATGTTTATCCCTCATGTAGTATTGGTGACGCTGGCCTTTGTAGTGGAGGGGGGGAGGGGGGTCAGATAGGATACAGCTAGATATGGATGACTACAATATGTTTATCCCCCATGTAGTATTGGTGACGCTGGCCTTTGTAGTGGAGGGGGAGGGGGGCGTCAGATAGGATACAGCTAGATATGGATGACTACAATATGTTTATCCCACCATGTAGTATTGGTGACGCTGGCCTTTGTAGTGGAGGGAGGGGGGGTCAGATAGGATACAGCTAGATATGGATGACTACAATATGTATATCCCCCATGTAGTATTGGTGACGCTGGCCTTTGTAGTGGAGGGAGGGGGGGTCAGATAGGATACAGCTAGATATGGATGACTACAATATGTTTATCCCTCATGTAGTATTGGTGACGCTGGCCTTTGTAGTGGAGGGGGGGGGGGGTCAGATAGGATACAGCTAGATATGGATGACTACAATATGTTTATCCCCCATGTAGTATTGGTGACGCTGGCCTTTGTAGTGGAGGGGGGGGGGGTCAGATAGGATACAGCTAGATATGGATGACTACAATATGTTTATCCCTCATGTAGTATTGGTGACGCTGGCCTTTGTAGTGGAGGGGAGGGGTCAGATAGGATACAGCTAGATATGGATGACTACAATATGTATATCCCTCATGTAGTATTGGTGACGCTGGCCTTTGTAGTGGAGGGGGGGGGGGGTCAGATAGGATACAGCTAGATATGGATGACTACAATATGTTTATCCCCCATGTAGTATTGGTGACGCTGGCCTTTGTAGTGGAGGGGGGGGGGGTCAGATAGGATACAGCTAGATATGGATGACTACAATATGTTTATCCCCATGTAGTATTGGTGACGCTGGCCTTTGTAGTGGAGGGGGGGGTCAGATAGGATACAGCTAGATATGGATGACTACAATATGTTTATCCCCCATGTAGTATTGGTGACGCTGGCCTTTGTAGTGGAGGGGGGGGGGGTCAGATAGGATACAGCTAGATATGGATGACTACAATATGTTTATCCCACATGTAGTATTGGTGACGCTGGCCTTTGTAGTGGAGGGGGGGGGGGTCAGATAGGATACAGCTAGATATGGATGACTACAATATGTTTATCCCTCATGTAGTATTGGTGACGCTGGCCTTTGTAGTGGAGGGGGGGGGGCAGATAGGATACAGCTAGATATGGATGACTACAATATGTATATCCCTCATGTAGTATTGGTGACGCTGGCCTTTGTAGTGGAGGGGGGGGGGGTCAGATAGGATACAGCTAGATATGGATGACTACAATATGTTTATCCCCCATGTAGTATTGGTGACGCTGGCCTTTGTAGTGGAGGGGGGGGGGGGTCAGATAGGATACAGCTAGATATGGATGACTACAATATGTTTATA
>NC_139220.1:337967032-338305840 GCF_055691185.1 Crinia signifera | reverse complement strand
TGCCGACATGTGCCGACAGGCGGTATTTCATGCCCTACTATCCACTAGGGTGTGGTGGGAGAATAAAATAGTGTGCCGAGCGCAGCGAGGCACCGTGCCCGAAGCATAGCGAGCGGCTGCGGTACACTTCAAACTGTGTCCATGTCGACTGTGTCGACATTTTGGCCAAAAAACAGTGAAAAAACCCATGTCGACCTTTTGACTGTCGACATAGACTCTGTCGACCTAATGGCAGTGTCGACCTAAAAACATGTCGACCTAATGGGCTGTCGACCTAATGAGCTGTCGACATAATGACATGTCGACCTAATGGTATGTCGACCTAAAACCATGTCGACCTATTGAGCTGTCGAACTAATGGTGTCGAAGTAATGGCTGTCGATGTAAGTGCTGTCTAATATCCGTCCCAGACCCGACCACCCCCTCCCGCGACCCTCCCGAAAATCGCGGGACCCCAGCGACCCCTCCCTCCCGCGAGCCCCCTCCCGCGATTCGCAGGACCCCTGCATCCTCCCCTCCCGCGATTCGCGGGACCCCTGCGACCCCCCCTCCCGGCATTAAAAGGGCCCCCCACGACCCCCCCTCCCGCGATTCACGGCACCCCCCCCCTACTGTGATTTGCGACCCCCCTCCCGCAATTCGCGCCGCCCCCTCCCGCGATTCACGGAACCCCCGTAGCGCCACCCTCCCGCGATTTGCGGGCCCCCTCGGCACTTCTCGCGATTTGCGACCGCCCCCTAATTCACACATTCGGGGACCCCACCTCCCGCGATTCATGCCCCCCTCACGCAATTCACGGCACCCCCACACCCCCCTTCCTGCGATTCGCAACCCCCCACGACCCCCCCTCCCGCGATTCACGAAATCCCCCGTAGCGCCCCCCTCCCGCGATTTGCGGGCCCCCTCGGCACCTCTCGCGATTTGCGACCGCCCCGTAATTCACACATTCGGGGACCCCCCCTCCCGCGATTCATGCCCCCCTCACGCAATTCACGGCACCCCCATACCCCCCTTCCTGCGATTCGGAACCCCCCCACGACCCCCCCTCCCGCGATTCATGCCCCCTCCCGCGATTCACGGACCCCCGCACCACCCCCCTGCGCCCACCCTCCCTTGATTCACGCCCCCCTCATGCAATTCACGGCAACCCCCCACACCCCCCTCCTGCGATTCGCAGCCCCCCCACTACCCCCCCCCCTCCTGCGATTCATGACCCCTCCCGTGATTCACGGACCCCCGCACCACCCCCCCTTGACTCACGGCACCCCACGCGCCCCTCCCGCAATTCACGGACCTCCGCAACCCCCCCTCCCGCAATTCACTAACCCCGACAACCCCCCTCCCGCAATTTGCGGACCCCCTTCCCACGATTCAAGCCCCCCCGCGCCCCCGCCCACGATTTGCGGACCCCCGCCCCCTCCCGCTAACCGCGGATCCCCACACACCACCCCCCCTCCCGCAATTTGCAGACCCCCCAGACCCCCTTCCGGCAATTCCACCCCCCAGCGGACCACCGCGGCCCCCGCTCCCGCATTTCACGTACCCCCGTGACAATGGGGGATCCTGTACCACCACAAGCAGGTACCGCCCCTAGGTGGGAAATCCGGCCCTGGCTGCCGCACTGCAGGTTTCCCCACTGCCCTCTGCACCAGCGCCACAACTTTTATCAATGTCTTGCCCACATACCACTATTATACAGCCTCCTGCTCTCATGCACGCTCACTCCCTCCCAGTGGGAGGAGACGCTCACCCACTGCCGGGAGCTGCATACTGTCCCCCACCCTCCTCCAGTTCTAGGGATGCCCATCGACCATCAATGATTTTCAAATAATCGATGGTTTATGGCCGATGTTGAATACTTTTGCCATCAATGTGGGAGGACACTGCCCTGCCTCCTGTTCTCCTGCCCCGTAACTTCCGCCAGTGGAGACCCGCTCACCCTGTGTTGCCCACATTCCCCTATCATGCTTTACCGCCCAGCCTCCTCCTCTGATGCACCCTAACTCCCACCCAGTCGGAGGAGACACTGACTCCTGTATTTCTGTGCTGCCACGCTGGACCCTCACCCACTGGCAGAAGCTGCACAGTGTCCACCACCCTCTTTAGTCCCCCGTATGCCCACACACCCCTATCACTACCCAGCTTCCTGCTCTCCTGAACCGTAACTTCCACCACTGGGTAATCGCTGACGCTGTGTTGCCCACATACCCCTATCATGCCTCATATCCCAGCCTCCTGCTCTCATGCACCCTAACTCCCACCCAGTAGGAGGAGACACTGACTCAGGGCCACCGTCCGGTACTCCTGTGCTGCCACGCTGGACCCTCACCCACTGCCAGAAGCTGCAATACAGGGCATCTTTCATACAATTCTAACCATATTTCTCACAATACAAATGTTCACAAATTAAGGGGCGTAGCCCCTTACGCCGGTGTGAAGAGTGCCCGTAGGGCGCGATGAATCACCTAGTATTATATATATATATATATATATATATATATACACACGTATATTTGTCCCATACTATGTCCATTACCAGCAGGGCAGCACAAGGATGGAGCACACTCCCCTGAGGCCCAGGCTCATCACCTGCCCGCCACACTTCCCATACCTGTCCCACACTCACACAGACACACACACAACATCATGACGTCACGCCACAGGCGGCGTCCCGCGTCTCCTACTGCGCATGTGCGAACTCCTCCTCAGTGCCCAATCGGCGCGCACAGGCAACATCGTGTGACCTGAGCAAAGAGCGCACCGCGCGGACAAGGGCGCCTCCTGATTGGCTGCCCCATGATCAGCCTCATCGTTCGTCGTCTTTCTAAATGGGCGGAGCAGCAGCGTCCGGCGGAGTGACATCGAGTAGTGGTAAGGTAGGTTGAGTGAGACCCGGCGGGTGCAGCCAGCGCCCGGGCGGAGTGATACACTTCACTTTGGCGGCAGGCAGGCGGAGGTGGCAACTCTCCGACTCCGGCGCTGCAGCCTTTCCCGGGTAATGTCTAGGCCCGGGCCGGGATATATATCTGTCATTAGTGTACTCCAAGCGTCCACCTCATGTGCCTGTACCCCCATCCTCCACCTGCTGGTGTACCCCCACTCACCCCATCCCCCATGTGCCTGTACCCCCATCCTCCACCTGCTGGTGTACCCCCACTCACCCCATCCCCCATGTGCCTGTACCTCCATCCTCCACCTGCTGGTGTACCCCCACTCACCCCATCCCCCATGTGCCTGTACCCCCATCCTCCACCTGCTGGTGTACCCCCACTCACCCCATCCCCCATGTGCCTGTACCCCCATCCTCCACCTGCTGGTGTACCCCCACTCACCCCATCCCCCATGTGCCTGTACCCCCATCCTCCACCTGCTGGTGTACCCCCACTCACCCCATCCCCCATGTGCCTGTACCCCCATCCTCCACCTGCTGGTGTACCCCCACTCACCCCCATCCCCCATGTGCCTGTACCCCCATCCTCCACCTGCTGGTGTACCCCCACTCACCCCATCCCCCATGTGCCTGTACCCCCATCCTCCACCTGCTGGTGTACCCCCACCAACCCCATCCCCCATGTGCCTGTACCCCCATCCTCCACCTGCTGGTGTACCCCCACCAACCCCATCCCCCATGTGCCTGTACCCCCATCCTCCACCTGCTGGTGTACCCCCACTCACCCCATCCCCCATGTGCCTGTACCCCCATCCTCCACCTGCTGGTGTACCCCCACTCACCCCATCCCCCATGTGCCTGTACCCCCATCCTCCACCTGCTGGTGTACCCCCACTCACCCCATCCCCCATATGCCTGTACCCCCATCCTCCACCTGCTGGTGTACCCCCACTCACCCCATCCCCCATGTGCCTGTACCCCCATCCTCCACCTGCTGGTGTACCCACACTCACCCCATCCCCCATGTGCCTGTACCCCCATCCTCCACCTGCTGGTGTACCCCCACTCACCCCATCCCCCATGTGCCTGTACCCCCATCCTCCACCTGCTGGTGTATCCCCACTCACCCCATCCCCCATATGCCTGTACCCCCATCCTCCACCTGCTGGTGTACCCCCACTCACCCCATCCCCCATGTGCCTGTACCCCCATCCTCCACCTGCTGGTGTACCCCGCTCACCCCATCCCCCATGTGCCTGTACCCCCATCCTCCACCTGCTGGTGTACCCCCACTCACCCCATCCCCCATGTGCCTGTACCCCCATCCTCCACCTGCTGGTGTACCCCCACTCACCCCATCCCCCATGTGCCTGTACCCCATCCTCCACCTGCTGGTGTACCCACACTCACCCCATCCCCAATGTGCCTGTACCCCCATCCTCCACCTGCTGGTGTACCCACACTCACCCCATCCCCCATGTGCCTGTACCCCCATCCTCCACCTGCTGGTGTACCCACACTCACCCCATCCCCCATGTGCCTGTACCCCCATCCTCCACCTGCTGGTGTACCCACACTCACCCCATCCCCCATGTGCCTGTACCCCCATCCTCCACCTGCTGGTGTACCCCCACCAACCCCATCCCCCTTTACCTGTGTGTACCCCAACTAACCCCATCCCCCATGTGCTTGTACCCCCATCCTCCACCTGCTGGTATACCCCCACTCACCCCATCCCCCATATGCCTGTACCCCCATCCTCCACCTGCAGGTGTACCCCCACACACCCCATTTCCCTGTACCTTTGTGTACCCCAACTAACCCCACCCCCCTGTACCTGCTAGTGTACCCCCCCTCACCCCATCCCCCTGTACCTGTGTACTCCCACTCACCCCATCCCCCTGTACCCCCTCTCACCCCATCCCCCCTGTACCCCCTCTCACCCCATCCTCCCTGTACCTGTGTACTCCCTCTCACCCCATCCCCCCTGTACTTGTGTGCCCCATCCCCCCTCATGTTCCTGTAATAATATTTACCCCCTGATCAGCCTGGTATATCATGGTATGGACGTGTGATATTTCCTATCTTTCCCAGCAGGCAGAAAGCAGCAATCAGAGCAGAGAGGACACCAGTAGTCTCCCATCAAGTCGGCAACGCCAGTCTGGTGCCATTACTGACTGTTCTGCCAGTGATTCTGTTCCTGTCCCCTTGGAGACTCCGGGTAAGTTTCCCACCTATTCCCTATATAATATAAATAGTGCTACTATTGACCCCTCCTACTGGTGGTATCCGCCGCTGTATAGTCACTGACCGTTACCTGCTACTACTGGTGGTTTCCGCCTCTGTATAGTCACTGACCGTTACCTGCCGCTACAGGTGGTATCCGCCGCTGTATAGTCACTGACCGTTACCTGCCGTTACTGGTGGTATCCGCCGCTGTATAGTCACTGACCGTTACCTGCCGCTACAGGTGGTATCCACCACTGTATAGTCACTGACCGTTACCTGCCGCTACAGGTGGTATCCGCCGCTGTATAGTCACTGACCGTTACCTGCTACTACAGGTGGTATCCGCCGCTGTATAGTCACTGACCGTTACCTGCCGCTACAGGTGGTATCCGCCACTGTATAGTCACTGACCGTTACCTGCTACTACTGGTGGTTTCCGCCTCTGTATAGTCACTGACCGTTACCTGCCGCTACTGGTGGTATCCGCCACTGTATAGTCACTGACCGTTACCTGCTACTACTGGTGGTATCCGCCGCTGTATAGTAACTGACCGTTACCTGCCGCTACTGGTGGTATCCGCCTCTGTATAGTCACTGACCGTTACCTGCTACTACTGATGGTATCCGCCGCTGTATAGTCACTGACCGTTACCTGCTGCTACTGGTGGTATCCGCCGCTGTATAGTCACTGACCGTTACCTGCTGCTACTGGTGGTATCCGCCACTGTATAGTCACTGACCGTTACCTGCTGCTACTGGTGGTATCCGCCGCTGTATAGTCACTGACCGTTACCTGCTACTACTGGTGGTATCCGCCGCTGTATAGTCACTGACCGTTACCTGCTGCTACTGGTGGTATCCGCCGCTGTATAGTCACTGACCGTTACCTGCTACTACTGGTGGTATCCGCCGCTGTATAGTCACTGACCGTTACCTGCTGCTACTGGTGGTATCCGCCGCTGTATAGTCACTGACCGTTACCTGCCGCTACTGGTGGTATCCGCCGCTGTATAGTCACTGACCGTTACCTGCCGCTACTGGTGGTATCCGCCGCTGTATAGTCACTGACCGTTACCTGCCGTTACTGGTGGTATCCGCCGCTGTATAGTCACTGACCGTTACCTGCTACTACTGGTGGTATCCGCCGCTGTATAGTCACTGACCGTTACCTGCCGTTACTGGTGGTATCCGCCGCTGTATAGTCACTGACCGTTACCTGCCGTTACTGGTGGTATCCGCCGCTGTATAGTCACTGACCGTTATCTGCCGTTACTGGTGGTATCCGCAACTGTATAGTCACTGACCGTTACCTGCTACTACTGGTGGTATCCGCCGCTGTATAGTCACTGACCGTTACCTGCCGCTACTGGTGGTATCCGCCGCTGTATAGTCACTGACCGTTACCTGCTACTACTGGTGGTATCCGCCGCTGTATAGTCACTGACCGTTACCTGCTACTACTGGTGGTATCCGCCGCTGTATAGTCACTGACCGTTACCTGCTACTACTGGTGGTATCCGCCGCTGTATAGTCACTGACCGTTACCTGCCACTACTGGTGGTATCCGCCACTGTATAGTCACTGACCGTTACCTGCCGTTACTGGTGGTATCCGCCGCTGTATAGTCACTGACCGTTACCTGCCGCTACTGACCTCCTACTGGTGGTATCCACCACTGTATAGTCACTGACCGTTACCTGCTACTACTGGTGGTATCCGCCGCTGTATAGTCACTGACCGTTACCTGCCGTTACTGTTGGTATCCACCGCTGTATAGTCACTGACCGTTACCTGCTACTACTGGTGGTATCCGCCGCTGTATAGTCACTGACCGTTACCTGCCGTTACTGGTGGTATCCGCCGCTGTATAGTCACTGACCGTTACCTGCCGCTACAGGTGGTATCCGCCGCTGTATAGTCTCTGACCGTTACCTGCCGTTACTGGTGGTATCCGCCGCTGTATAGTCACTGACCGTTACCTGCCGCTATTGACCTCTCCTACTGGTAGTATCCGCCGCTGTATAGTCACTGACTGTTACCTGCCGCTATTGACCTCTCCTACTGGTAGTATCCGCCGCTGTATAGTCACTGACCGTTACCTGCCGTTACTGGTGGTATCCGCCGCTGTATAGTCACTGACCGTTACCTGCCGTTACTGGTGGTATCCGCCGCTGTATAGTCACTGACCATTACCTGCCGTTACTGGTGGTATCCGCCGCTGTATAGTCACTGACCGGTATCCGCCGCTACTGGTGGTATCCGCCGCTGTTTAGTCACTGACCGTTACCTGCTACTACTGGTGGTATCCGCCGCTGTATAGTCACTGACCGTTACCTGCTACTACTGGTGGTATCCGCCGCTGTATAGTCACTGACCGTTACCTGCTACTACTGGTGGTATCCGCCGCTGTATAGTCACTGACCGTTACCTGCCACTACTGGTGGTATCCGCCACTGTATAGTCACTGACCGTTACCTGCCGCTACTGGTGGTATCCGCCGCTGTATAGTCACTGACCGTTACCTGCTACTACTGGTGGTATCCGCCGCTGTATAGTCACTGACCGTTACCTGCTACTACTGGTGGTATCCGCCGCTGTATAGTCACTGACCGTTACCTGCTACTACTGGTGGTATCCGCCGCTGTATAGTCACTGACCGTTACCTGCCACTACTGGTGGTATCCGCCACTGTATAGTCACTGACCGTTACCTGCCGTTACTGGTGGTATCCGCCGCTGTATAGTCACTGACCGTTACCTGCCGCTACTGACCTCCTACTGGTGGTATCCACCACTGTATAGTCACTGACCGTTACCTGCTACTACTGGTGGTATCCGCCGCTGTATAGTCACTGACCGTTACCTGCCACTACTGGTGGTATCCGCCACTGTATGGTCACTGACCGTTACTTGCCGTTACTGGTGGTATCCGCCGCTGTATAGTCACTGACCGTTACCTGCCGCTACTGACCTCCTACTGGTGGTATCCACCACTGTATAGTCACTGACCGTTACCTGCTACTACTGGTGGTATCCGCCGCTGTATAGTCACTGACCGTTACCTGCCGTTACTGGTGGTATCCGCCGCTGTATAGTCACTGACCGTTACCTGCTACTACTGGTGGTATCCGCCGCTGTATAGTCACTGACCGTTACCTGCCGTTACTGGTGGTATCCGCCGCTGTATAGTCACTGACCGTTACCTGCCGCTACAGGTGGTATCCGCCGCTGTATAGTCTCTGACCGTTACCTGCCGTTACTGGTGGTATCCGCCGCTGTATAGTCACTGACCGTTACCTGCCGCTATTGACCTCTCCTACTGGTAGTATCCGCCGCTGTATAGTCACTGACCGTTACCTGCCGCTACTGACCTCTCCTACTGGTAGTATCCGCCGCTGTATAGTCTCTGACCATTACCTGCCGCTACTGACCTCTCTTACTGGTGGTATCCGCCGCTGTATAGTCACTGACCGTTACCTGCCGTTACTGGTGGTATCCGCCGCTGTATAGTCACTGACCGTTACCTGCCGCTACAGGTGGTATCCGCCGCTGTATAGTCACTGACCGTTACCTGCTGCTACTGGTGGTATCCACCGCTGTATAGTCACTGAACGTTACCTGCTGCTACAGGTGGTATCCGCCGCTGTATAGTCACTGACCGTTACCTGCTGCTACTGGTGGTATCCACCGCTGTATAGTCACTGACCGTTACCTGCTGCTACTGGTGGTATCCGCCGCTGTATAGTCACTGACCGTTACCTGCTGTTACTGGTGGTATCCGCCGCTGTATAGTCACTGACCGTTACCTGCCGCTACAGGTGGTATCCGCCGCTGTATAGTCACTGACCGTTACCTGCTACTACTGATGGTATACGCCGCTGTATAGTCACTGACCGTTACCTGCCGCTACAGGTGGTATCCGCCGCTGTATAGTCACTGACCGTTACCTGCTACTACTGGTGGTATCCGCCGCTGTATAGTCACTGACCGTTACCTGCTACTACTGGTGGTATCCGCCGCTGTATAGTCACTGACCGTTACCTGCCGCTACTGACCTCTCCTACTGGTGGTATCCGCCGCTGTATAGTCACTGACCGTTACCTGCCGTTACTGGTGGTATCCGCCGCTGTATAGTCACTGACCGTTACCTGCTACTACTGGTGGTATCCGCCGCTGTATAGTCACTGACCGTTACCTGCCGCTACAGGTGGTATACGCCGCTGTATAGTCACTGACCGTTACCTGCCGCTATTGACCTCTCCTACTGGTGGTATCCACCACTGTATAGTCACTGACCGTTACCTGCCGTTACTGGTGGTATCCGCCGCTGTATAGTCACTGACCGTTACCTGCCGTTACTGGTGGTATCCCGCCGCTGTATAGTCACTGACCGTTACCTGCCGTTACTGGTGGTATCCACCACTGTATAGTCACTGACCTTTACCTGCCGCTACAGGTGGTATCCGCCGCTGTATAGTCACTGACCGTTACCTGCCGTTACTGGTGGTATCCGCCGCTGTATAGTCACTGACCGTTACCTGCCGTTACTGGTGGTATCCACCACTGTATAGTCACTGACCTTTACCTGCCGCTACAGGTGGTATCCGCCGCTGTATAGTCACTGACCGTTACCTGCTGCTACAGGTGGAATCCGCCGCTGTATAGTTACTGACCGTTACCTGCCGCTACTGACCTCTCCTACTGGTGGTATCCGCCGCTGTATAGTCACTGACCGTTACCTGCTACTACTGGTGGTATCCGCCGCTGTATAGTCACTGACCGTTACCTGCCGTTACTGGTGGTATCCGCCGCTGTATAGTCACTGACCGTTACCTGCTACTACTGGTGGTATCCCCCGCTGTATAGTCACTGACCGTTACCTGCTACTACTGATGGTATACGCCGCTGTATAGTCACTGACCGTTACCTGCCGCTATTGACCTCTCCTACTGGTAGTATCCGCCGCTGTATAGTCACTGACCGTTACCTGCCGCTACTGACCTCTCCTACTGGTAGTATCCGCCGCTGTATAGTCTCTGACCATTACCTGCCGCTACTGACCTCTCTTACTGGTGGTATCCGCCGCTGTATAGTCACTGACCGTTACCTGCCGCTACAGGTGGTATCCGCCGCTGTATAGTCACTGACCGTTACCTGCTACTACTGATGGTATCCGCCGCTGTATAGTCACTGACCGTTACCTGCCGCTATTGACCTCTCCTACTGGTGGTATCCACCATTATATATTCCTCCTGCCCACATACGATCAGGGCTGTGTGGAAGGCAGCCATTGAACATATTAGACTGTTGTTAGCAGAACAAATAATAGTCACCAGTGCAGGGCTCGACAATTCCCGGAGGCCAGATCACCATGCCGGTCAGATTCTGCTTCCTGGCGACCAGATTTGCAAGGTGCCCCCTGCCGCCCAGCATTCCTGTGGCCAGGCAGAGTGCTGTGCTTGCGGTAATGACAACAGCTGGTATGTGAATAAAGCAGTTCCTCAGCAGCCAAGGCATGTTCCCACATGGACACTTCTACCGTAGGGTGCTGTTCTCTCACAATGGTGCAAAGATGGACGTGTTCACCTAAATATTCCATCTGGGCTCTCAGAACTGCAAAGCAGATGCACTCTCCTGCGCCTAGGGACTGGATAAAGGGCCCGATTCATACCTGGTTGCAGCCTAGCGGACAGGCTAGTACCACCCCCTGCATATGCACAAATTCTCACATCGTTTGATGGTTTCTCACCATCAATTTTTTTTTTTCTCCTTTTGTGGATAAAAGTCTATACTTACTTTTATCCCGGATGGAGATGGCCGAAAATAGGGCGGGCGCTGAGGTCATGTGATGTCAGTAACCCACCCCCCAGCAGGCATTGCCACGCCTGCCTCTACAAGGTAACGCCATAAATGCTGGGGGTGACCTGCTTCCTCCCCCTCACCGCCCCTAGTGTGAAACTCGCCTAACATAAAATAGCTGGTCAGCTCCTTCCTTTGTCCAATCCGCTGTCTGTACACAGTATTCATTCCAGAACGCTTAGACTCCATGGCTTACCCATGGCAATTATTTCCAACGGGGCCATTCAGTTTGTTCCCAGGCGTTGGTGGTTTTTATGCTCCACACTTCAAGTCCAACCCGTTTTCTTCTGCTTACCGCCTTCAGAGCAGAATGTAGGATTTGGAATCTATTCTTCATCTATATGTCACTTCTTCTTCTCTGAACAATTGCTCTGAATTTCTCCCATGGGTGGGATCTACTCATAACAATCAGGCTCTTCCTGGAGCGCTACTCCTTCCTTCATCACAGGGAACCAACATGTCTCCCTGTACCAGCTGCAGATAGCACCTTACAGCAATCTGCTTCTGTCTGCAAGGCCTCCACTAGATGCAAAAGATTTGCTGACCGCAATCATCAAAAACACACAAGAACTGAAGAGGTGTCCCGGGACCACTTATAAAGAGCAGTGCCAGAGGTAGGGAGGAGATTTATTTATTTACAGCGTCTTATATAGTGCAGCAGATTCCGTTACAGCGTCTTATATAGCGCAGCAGATTCCGTTACAGTGTCTTATATAGCGCAGCAGATTCCGTTACAGCGTCTTATATAGCGCAGCAGATTCCGTTACAGTGTTTTATATTGCGCAGCAGATTCCGTTACAGCGTCTTATATAGCGCAGCAGATTCCGTTACAGCGTCTTATATAGCGCAGCAGATTCCGTTACAGCGTCTTATATAGCGCAGCAGATTCCGTTACAGTGTCTTATATAGCGCAGCAGATTCCGTTACAGCGTCTTATATAGCGCAGCAGATTCCGTTACAGCGTCTTTTATAGCGCAGCAGATTCCGTTACAGTGTCTTATATAGCGCAGCAGATTCCGTTACAGCGTCTTATATAGGGCAGCAGATTCTGTTACAGGGTCTTATATAGCGCAGCAGATTCCGTTACAGCGTCTTATATAGCGCAGCAGATTCCGTTACAGTGTCTTATATAGCGCAGCAGATTCCGTTACAGTGTCTTATATAGCGCAGCAGATTCCGTTACAGTGTCTTATATAGCGCAGCAGATTCCGTTACAGTGTATTAAACAGTGCAGCAGATTCCGTTACAGTGTCTTATATAGTGCAGCAGATTCCGTTACAGCGTCTTATATAGCTCAGCAGATTCCGTTACAGTGTCTCATATAGCGCAGCAGATTCCGTTACAGTGTCTTATATAGCTCAGCAGATTCCGTTACAGTTTCTTATATAGCGCAGCAGATTCCGTTACAGTGTCTTATATAGCGCAGCAGATTCCGTTACAGCGTCTTATATAGTGCAGCAGATTCCGTTACAGCGTCTTATATAGCGCAGCAGATTCCGTTACAGTGTCTTATATTACTGAGCTGTCAGTAATGAATAAAAAAAAAAAGCCCATACAATGAATGGGCAGCCTGTGATTGGCTGCTGAGCGCTCTCTCAGCCAGTCAGCAATTGGCTGAGAGAGCGCTCAGCCAATCACAGGCCGCCCATTCATTGTATGGGCTTTTTTTTTTTATTCATTACTGACAGCTCCCGGCCGGCTCCCCCTGCCCGGCTCTATGCAGCCTGTGTCCCCCGCAGCGTCTCCAGCCCCCCCTGCTCCCTCTACCTTCTCGCCGCACAGACAGCGTCCCCAGCAGCGGGGGACACAGACATGTCCCCCGCAGCGTCCCCAGCCCCCCTGCTCCCACCTCTTAGCCCCCCCCCCCTGCTCCCCGGGTTTTTTACATGTGATAAATCGAGACGATTTATCACATGTAAAAAATGGCACATCAAGTGCCAATCTAATCAAGCTCCCCCGGGGAGCAGCCGGGGAAGCTCAGGGGGAAGTCGGGGGCGACTTGTCCTAAGGACAAGTCGCCCTAGTGTATGGGGGCCTTAAGACTGAGCCTTAGGGGGGGGGGGGAGTGCTAGAGGCAGGCAGTGCCAGAGGTAGGGAGGAGATAAGAGCAGATATCAGCAACTTTAATAGGATCCCCGAATCCTAAAAGAGAGACAACAAAACAAAAGAAAGCGCTTGGATTCAGGGGATAAAGTGAAGCCAATCTATACTAGAATTAATTAATTGCCTAAGAGCATTCAAAGATACAGAAATAGTAATAATGAAAATAATAAAATGTAATAATCAATTGCATAGGTACCGGCCGATACCAGACATAGACAATTATGAGACAACAATATATACAGACAGTAAAAAATAATAATAAAGATCAGGATTACCCTGAATGATTAATTAAAATATGCTAAAATAGCCCATATATTGCGGAAGAGGGGATCAATGTCCTCTTTTGATATGAAATGTGAAAGATTCACTTGCTCCAGCCTCAAGCCCAAAGTAGGTTGGTAGTGATGATAAATAAGCAATCCAATGTTGTTAGTATGGAAAAAACAGTCACATATAGTCAGTCCAATATAGATATTGTTGGTTGGACACTTGGTATATTTAACCTCACTCCTATTTAGGATCAGCTGGAAGGCAATGACAAAGTGCTGTTAGAAAAAAAAGGTCTCACACAGAGAAAAAAATATTTTGTGTACCTCCAAAGTTAATACAGACACAGCAGAGTTTGGAGATAAGACGGCCGGCAGTACCTTTTAGTTGGCAGGCTTTTGTGAACTGACGCGTTTCCCCGCTTTCTTGTGTCAGCGGCTTTCTCAAAGATCAAGTGCCAGAGGTAGGGAGGAAATATCAGCTGGGGAAGTACTGAGGGGGGGGGGGGGGGGTGGGGTGGGGTGGGGGTGTAGAGGCAGGCAATGCCAGAGGTAGGAGGAGATATCAGCTGGGGAAGTACTGGGGGGGGGGGGGGGTGTAGAGGCAGGCAGTGCCAGAGGTAGGGAGAAGATAAGAGGAGATATCAGCTGGGGAAGTACTGGTGGGGGGGGAGGGGGTGTAGAGGCAGGCAATGCCAGAGGTAGGGAGGAGATAAGAGGAGATATCAGCCGGGGAAGTACTGGTGGGGGGGGGGGGGTGTAGAGGCAGGCAATGCCAGAGGTAGGGAGGAGATAAGAGGAGATATCAGCTGGGGAAGTACTGTGGGGGGGGGGGGTGTAGAGGCAGGCAGTGCCAGAGGAAGGAAGGAGATAAGAGCAGATATCAGCTGGGGACGTACTGGGGGGGGGGGGGGGGGTAGAGGCAGGCAGTGCCTGAGGCAGGGAGGAGATAAGAGCAGATATCAGCTGGGGGAAGTACTGAGGGGAGGGGGGGGGGGTGTAGAGGCAGGCAATGCCAGAGGTAGGGAGGAGATATCAGCTGGGGAAGTACTGGCCGGGGGGGGGGGGGGGGGGTGTAGACGCAGGCAGTGCCAGAGGTAGGGAGAAGATAAGAGGAGATATCAGCTGGGGAAGTACTGGGGGGGGGGGGGGTGTAGAGGCAGGCAGTGCCAGAGGTAGGGAGAAGATAAGAGGAGATATCAGCTGGGGAAGTACTGGGGGGGGGGGGGGGGGTGTAGAGGCAGGCAGTGCCAGAGGTAGGGAGAAGATAAGAGGAGATATCAGCTGTGAAAGTACTGGTGGGGGGAAGGGGGTGTAGAGGCAGGCAATGCCAGAGGTAGGGAGGAGATAAGAGGAGATATCAGCTGGGGAAGTACTGTGGGGGGGGGCGTGTAGAGGCAGGCAGTGCCAGAGGAAGGAAGGAGATAAGAGCAGATATCAGCTGGGGAAGTACTGAGGGGGGGGGGGGGGTGGGGGGGTGGGGGTGTATAGGCAGGCAATGCCAGAGGTAGGGAGGAGATATCAGCTGGGGAAGTACTGGCCGGGGGGGGGGTGTAGAGGCAGGCAGTGCCAGAGGTAGGGAGAAGATAAGAGGAGATATCAGCTGGGGAAGTACTGGGGGGGGGGGGGGTGTGTGTAGAGGCAGGCAGTGCCAGAGGTAGGGAGAAGATAAGAGGAGATATCAGCTGGGGAAGTACTGGGGGGGGGGGGTGTAGAGGCAGGCAGTGCCAGAGGTAGGGAGAAGATAAGAGGAGATATCAGCTGTGAAAGTACTGGTGGGGGGAGGGGGTGTAGAGGCAGGCAATGCCAGAGGTAGGGAGGAGATATCAGCTGGGGAAGTACTGGGGGGGGGGGGGGTTAGAGGCAGGCAGTGCCAGAGGAAGGAAGGAGATAAGAGCAGATATCAGCTGGGGACGTACTGGGGGGGGGGGGGGGGGGGGGTAGAGGCAGGCAATGCCAGAGGTAGGGAGGAGATAAGAGGAGATATCAGCTGGGGAAGTACTGGGGGGGGGGGGTAGAGGCAGGCAGTGCCAGAGGTAGGGAGGAGATAAGAGGAGATATCAGCTGGGGAAGTACTGGGGGGGGGGGTAGAGGCAGGCAGTGCCAGAGGTAGGGAGGAGATAAGAGCAGATATCAGCTGGGGACGTACTTGGGGGGGGGGGGGGGGTAGAGGCAGGCAGTGCCTGAGGCAGGGAGGAGATAAGAGCAGATATCAGCTGGGGAAGTACTGGGGGGGGGGGGGTAGAGGCAGTGCCAGAGGTAGGGAGGAGATAAGAGTAGATATCAGCTGGGGAAGTACTGAAGGGGGGGGGGGGGGTAGAGGCAGGCAGTGCCAGAGGTAGGGAGGAGATAAGAGGAGATATCAGCTGGGGAAGTACTGTGGGGGGGGGGGTGTAGAGGCAGGCAGTGCCAGAGGAAGGAAGGAGATAAGAGCAGATATCAGCTGGGCACGTACTGGGGGGGGGGGGGGGGGGGGTAGAGGCAGGCAGTGCCTGAGGCAGGGAGGAGATAAGAGCAGATATCAGCTGGGGAAGTACTGGGGGGGGGGGGGGGGGGGGGGGTAGAGGCAGGCAGTGCCAGAGGTAGGGAGGAGAGAGGAGGAGATATCAGCTGGGGAAGTACTGTGGGGGGGGTGTAGAGGCAGGCAGTGCCAGAGGAAGGAAGGAGGTAAGAGCAGATATCAGCTGGGGACGTACTGGGGGGGGGGGGGTAGAGGCAGGCAGTGCCAGAGGTAGGGAGGAGATAAGAGCAGATATCAGCTGGGGAAGTACTGGGGGGGGGGGGGTGTAGAGGCAGGCAGTGCCAGAGGAAGGAAGGAGATAAGAGCAGATATCAGCTGGGAACGTACTGGGGGGGGGGGGGGGGGGGGTAGAGGCAGGCAATGCCAGAGGTAGGGAGGAGATAAGAGGAGATATCAGCTGGGGAAGTACTGGGGGGGGGGGGGGGGGGGTAGAGGTAGGCAGTGCCAGAGGTAGGGAGAAGATAAGAGGAGATATCAGCTGGGGAAGTACTGTGGGGGGGGGGGGGGGTGTAGAGGCAGGCAGTGCCAGAGGAAGGAAGGAGATAAGAGCAGATATCAGCTGGGGACGTACTTGGGGGGGGGGGTAGAGGCAGGCAGTGCCTGAGGCAGGGAGGAGATAAGAGCAGATATCAGCTGGGGAAGTACTGGGGGGGGGGGGTAGAGGCAGTGCCAGAGGTAGGGAGGAGATAAGAGTAGATATCAGCTGGGGAAGTACTGAAGGGGGGGGGGGGGTAGAGGCAGGCAGTGCCAGAGGTAGGGAGGAGATAAGAGGAGATATCAGCTGGGGAAGTACTGTGGGGGGGGGGGGGTGTAGAGGCAGGCAGTGCCAGAGGAAGGAAGGAGATAAGAGGAGATATCAGCTGGGGACGTACTGGGGGGGGGGGGGGGGTTAGAGGCAGGCAGTGCCAGAGGTAGGGAGGAGATAAGAGCAGATATCAGCTGGGAACGTACTGGGGGGGGGGGGGTAGAGGCAGGCAATGCCAGAGGTAGGGAGGAGATAAGAGGAGATATCAGCTGGGGAAGTACTGGGGGGGGGGGGGGGGTAGAGGCAGGCAGTGCCAGAGGTAGGGAGGAGATAAGAGGAGATATCAGCTCTGGAAGTACTGTGGGGGGGGGGGGGTGTAGAGGCAGGCAGTGCCAGAGGAAGGAAGGAGATAAGAGCAGATATCAGCTGGGCACGTACTGGGGGGGGGGGGGGGTAGAGGCAGGCAGTGCCAGAGGAAGGAAGGAGATAAGAGCAGATATCAGCTGGGAACGTACTGGGGGGGGGGGGGGGGGTAGAGGCAGGCAATGCCAGAGGTAGGGAGGAGATAAGAGGAGATATCAGCTGGGGAAGTACTGGGGGGGGGGGGGGGGGTAGAGGCAGGCAGTGCCAGAGGTAGGGAGGAGATAAGAGGAGATATCAGCTCTGGAAGTACTGTGGGGGGGGGGGGGGGTGTAGAGGCAGGCAGTGCCACAGGTAGGGAGGAGATAAGAGGAGATATCAGCTGGGGAAGTACTGTGGGGGGGGGGGGGTGTAGAGGCAGGCAGTGCCAGAGGAAGGAAGGAGATAAGAGCAGATATCAGCTGGGCACGTACTGGGGGGGGGGGGGGGGTAGAGGCAGGCAGTGCCTGAGGCAGGGAGGAGATAAGAGCAGATATCAGCTGGGGAAGTACTGGGGGGGGGGGGGGTAGAGGCAGGCAGTGCCAGAGGTAGGGAGGAGAGAAGAGGAGATATCAGCTGGGGAAGTACTGTGGGGGGGTGTAGAGGCAGGCAGTGCCAGAGGAAGGAAGGAGGTAAGAGCAGATATCAGCTGGGGACGTACTGGGGGGGGGGGGGGGGGGGGGTAGAGGCAGGCAGTGCCAGAGGTAGGGAGGAGATAAGAGGAGATATCAGCTCTGGAAGTACTGTGGGGGGGGGGGGGTAGAGGCAGGCAGTGCCAGAGGAAGGAAGGAGTTAAGAGCAGATATCAGCTGGGGACGTACTTGGGGGGGGGGGGGGGTAGAGGCAGGCAGTGCCTGGGGCAGGGAGGAGATAAGAGCAGATATCAGCTGGGGAAGTACTGGGGGGGGGGGGGGGGGTAGAGGCAGGCAGTGCCTGAGGCAGGGAGGAGATAAGAGCAGATATCAGCTGGGGAGGTACTGGGGGGGGGGGGGTAGAGGCAGGCAGTGCCAGAGGTAGGGAGGAGATAAGAGGAGATATCAGCTCTGGAAGTACTGTGGAGGGGGGGGGGGGTGTAGAGGCAGGCAGTGCCAAAGGAAGGAGTTAAGAGCAGATATCAGCTGGGACGTACTTGGGGGGGGGGGGGTAGAGGCAGGCAGTGCCTGGGGCAGGAGGAGATAAGAGCAGATATCAGCTGGGGAAGTACTGGGGGGGGGGGGGTAGAGGCAGGCAGTGCCAGAGGTAGGGAGGAGATAAGAGGAGATATCAGCTGGGGAAGTACTGGCGGGGGGGGGGGGGGGTGTAGAGGCAGGCAGTGCCAGAGGTAGGGAGGAGATAAGAGGAGATATCAGCTGGGGAAGTACTGGGGGGGGGGGGGGGGTAGAGGCAGGCAATGCCAGAGGTAAGGAGGAGATAAGAGGAGATATCAACTGGGGAAGTACTGGCGGGGGGGGGGGTGTGTGTGTGTAGAGGCAGGCAATGCCAGAGGAAGGGAGGAGATAAGAGCAGATATCAGCCGGGGAAGTACTGGGGGGGGGGGGGGGGTAGAGGCAGGCAGTGCCAGAGGTAGGGAGGAGATAAGAGCAGATATCAGCTGGGGAAGTACTGGGGGGGGGTTAGAGGCAGGCAGTGCCAGAGGAAGGAAGGAGATAAGAGCAGATATCAGCTGGGGACGTACTGGGGGGGGGGGTAGAGGCAGGCAGTGCCTGAGGCAGGGAGGAGATAAGAGCAGATATCAGCTGGGGAAGTACTGGGGGGGGGGGTAGAGGCAGGCAGTGCCAGAGGTAGGGAGGAGATAAGAGCAGATATCAGCTGGGGAAGTACTGGGGGGGGGGGGGGGGGGTAGAGGCAGGCAATGCCAGAGGTAGGGAGGAGATAAGAGGAGATATCAGCTGGGGAAGTACTGGGGGGGGGGGGGGGGTAGAGGCAGGCAGTGCCAGAGGTAGGGAGGAGATAAGAGGAGATATCAGCTCTGGAAGTACTGTGGGGGGGGGGGGGGGGTGTAGAGGCAGGCAGTGCCACAGGAAGGAGTTAAGAGCAGATATCAGCTGGGGACGTACTTGGGGGGGGGGGGGTAGAGGCAGGCAGTGCCTGGGGCAGGGAGGAGATAAGAGCAGATATCAGCTGGGGAAGTACTGGGGGGGGGGGGGTAGAGGCAGGCAGTGCCAGAGGTAGGGAGGAGATAAGAGGAGATATCAGCTGGGGAAGTACTGGCGGGGGGGGGGGGGTGTAGAGGCAGGCAGTGCCAGAGGTAGGGAGGAGATAAGAGGAGATATCAGCTGGGGAAGTACTGGGGGGGGGGGGGGGGTAGAGGCAGGCAATGCCAGAGGTAAGGAGGAGATAAGAGGAGATATCAACTGGGGAAGTACTGGCGGGGGGGGGGGGGGTGTGTGTGTGTAGAGGCAGGCAATGCCAGAGGAAGGGAGGAGATAAGAGCAGATATCAGCCGGGGAAGTACTGGGGGGGGGGGGGGGTAGAGGCAGGCAGTGCCAGAGGTAGGGAGGAGATAAGAGCAGATATCAGCTGGGGAAGTACTGGGGGGGGTTAGAGGCAGGCAGTGCCAGAGGAAGGAAGGAGATAAGAGCAGATATCAGCTGGGGACGTACTGGGGGGGGGGGGTAGAGGCAGGCAGTGCCTGAGGCAGGGAGGAGATAAGAGCAGATATCAGCTGGGGAAGTACTGGGGGGGGGGGGTAGAGGCAGGCAGTGCCAGAGGTAGGGAGGAGATAAGAGCAGATATCAGCTGGGGAAGTACTGGGGGGGTGTAGAGGCAGGCAGTGCCAGAGGAAGGAAGGAGATAAGAGCAGATATCAGCTGGAAACGTACTGAGGGGGGGGGGGGGAGTGGAGGCAGGCAGTGCCAGAGGCAGGGAGGAGATAAGAGCAGATATCAGCTGGGGAAGTACGGGGGGGGGGGTAGAGGCAGGCAGTGCCAGAGGAAGGAAGGAGATAAGAGCAGATATCAGCTGGGGACGTACTGGGGGGGGGGTAGAGGCAGGCAGTGCCTGAGGCAGGGAGGAGATATGAGCAGATATCAGCTGGGGAAGTACTTGGGGGGGGGGGTAGAGGCAGTGCCAGAGGTAGGGAGGAGATAAGAGGAGATATCAGCTGGGGAAGTACTGAAGGGGGGGGGGGGGGGGGGTAGAGGCAGGCAGTGCCAGAGGTAGGGAGGAGATAAGAGGAGATATCAGCTGGGGAAGTACTGTGGGGGGGGGGGGTGTAGAGGCAGGCAGTGCCAGAGGAAGGAAGGAGATAAGAGCAGATATCAGCTGGGGACGTACTGGGGGGGGGGGGGGGTAGAGGCAGGCAGTGCCTGAGGCAGGGAGGAGATAAGAGCAGATATCAGCTGGGGAAGTACTGGGGGGGGTAGAGGCAGGCAGTGCCAGAGGTAGGGAGGAGAGAAGAGGAGATATCAGCTGGGGAAGTACTGTGGGGGGGGGTGTAGAGGCAGGCAGTGCCAGAGGAAGGAAGGAGGTAAGAGCAGATATCAGCTGGGGACGTACTGGGGGGGGGGGGGGGGGGGTAGAGGCAGGCAGTGCCAGAGGTAGGGAGGAGATAAGAGGAGATATCAGCTCTGGAAGTACTGTGGGGGGGGGGTGTAGAGGCAGGCAGTGCCAGAGGAAGGAAGGAGTTAAGAGCAGATATCAGCTGGGGACGTACTTGGGGGGGGGGGGGGGGGTAGAGGCAAGCAGTGCCTGGGGCAGGGAGGAGATAAGAGCAGATATCAGCTGGGGAAGTACTGGGAGGGGGGGGGGGTAGAGGCAGGCAGTGCCTGAGGCAGGGAGGAGATAAGAGCAGATATCAGCTGGGGAAGTACTGGGGGGGGGGGGGGGGTAGAGGCAGGCAGTGCCAGAGGTAGGGAGGAGATAAGAGGAGATATCAGCTCTGGAAGTACTGTGGGGGGGGGGTGTAGAGGCAGGCAGTGCCAGAGGAAGGAAGGAGTTAAGAGCAGATATCAGCTGGGGACGTACTTGGGGGGGGGAGGGGGGGGGGTAGAGGCAGGCAGTGCCTTGGGCAGGGAGGAGATAAGAGCAGATATCAGCTGGGGAAGTACTGGGGGGGGGGGTAGAGGCAGGCAGTGCCAGAGGTAGGGAGGAGATAAGAGGAGATATCAGCTGGGGAAGTACTGGCGGGGGGGGGGGGGGGGTGTAGAGGCAGGCAGTGCCAGAGGTAGGGAGGAGATAAGAGGAGATATCAGCTGGGGAAGTACTGGGGGGGGGGGGGGGTAGAGGCAGGCAATGCCAGAGGTAAGGAGGAGATAAGAGGAGATATCAACTGGGGAAGTACTGGCGGGGGGGGTGTAGAGGCAGGCAATGCCAGAGGATGGGAGGAGATAAGAGCAGATATCAGCCGGGGAAGTACTGGGGGGGGGGGGGGGGGGGTAGAGGCAGGCAGTGCCAGAGGTAGGGAGGAGATAAGAGCAGATATCAGCTGGGGAAGTACTGGGGGGGGGGGGGTAGAGGCAGGCAGTGCCAGAGGAAGGGAGGAGATATCAGCTGGGGAAGTACTGGCGGGGGGGGGGGGGGGGGGGGGGGAGTGGTGTAGAGGCAGGCAATGCCAGAGGTAGGGAGGAGATATCAGCTGGGGAAGTAAGGGGGGGGGGGGGGGGTGTAGAGGCAGGCAATGCCAGAGGTAGGGAGGAGATATCAGCTGGGGAAGTACTGGGGGGGGGGGTAGAGGCAGGCAGTGCCAGAGATAGGGAGGAGATATCAGCTGGGGAAGTACTGGGGGGGGGGGGGTGTAGAGGCAGGCAATGCCAGAGGTTGGGAGGAAATAAGAGGAGATATCAGCTGGGGAAGTACTGGGCGGGGGGGGGGTAGAGGCAGGCAATGCCAGAGGTAAGGAGGAGATAAGAGGAGATATCAACTGGGGAAGTACTGGCGGGGGGGGGGGGGTGTAGAGGCAGGCAATGCCAGAGGAAGGGAGGAGATAAGAGCAGATATCAGCCGGGAAGTACTGGGGGGGGGTGGGGGGTAGAGGCAGGCAGTGCCAGAGGAAGGGAGGAGATAAGAGGAGATATCAGCTGGGGAAGAACTGGCGGGGGGGGGGGAGTGGTGTAGAGGCAGGCAATGCCAGAGGTAGGGAGGAGATATCAGCTGGGGAAGTACTGGCAGGGGGGGGGGGTGTAGAGACAGGCAATGCCAGAGGTAGGGAGGAGATAAGAGGAGATATCAGCTGGGGAAGTACTGGGGGGGGGGGGGTAGAGGCAGGCAGTGCCAGAGATAGGGAGGAGATATCAGCTGGGGAAGTACTGGGGGGGGGGGGGGTAGAGGCAGGCAGTGCCAGAGGTAGGGAGGAGATATCAGCTGGGGAAGTACTGGGAGGGGGGTGTAGAGGCAGGCAATGCCAGAGGTAGGGAGGAGATAAGAGGAGATATCAGCTGGGGAAGTACTGTGGGGGGGGTGTAGAGGCAGGCAGTGCCAGAGGAAGGAAGGAGATAAGAGCAGATATCAGCTGGGGAAGTACTGGGGGGGGGGGGGGGGGGTAGAGGCAGGCAGTGCCAGAGGTAGGGAGGAGATAAGAGGAGATATCAGCTGGGGAAGTACTGTGTGGGGGGGGGCGGTGTAGAGGCAGGCAGTGCCAGAGGAAGGAAGGAGATAAGAGCAGATATCAGCTGGGGACGTACTGGGGGGGGGGGGGGGGTAGAGGCAGGCAGTGCCTGAGGCAGGGAGGAGATAAGAGCAGATATCAGCTGGGGAAGTACTGGGGGGGGGGGGGGGGGGTGGTAGAGGCAGGCAGTGCCAGAGGTAGGGAGGAGATAAGAGGAGATATCAGCTGGGGAAGTACTGGGGGGTGGGGGGGGGGGGTAGAGGCAGGCAGTGCCAGAGGTAGGGAGGAGATAAGAGGAGATATCAGCTGGGGAAGTACTGTGGGGGGGGGGGGGGGGGTGTAGAGGCAGGCAGTGCCAGAGGAAGGAAGGAGATAAGAGCAGATATCAGCTGGGGACGTACTGGGGGGGGGGGGGGGGGTAGAGGCAGGCAGTGCCTGAGGCAGGGAGGAGATAAGAGCAGATATCAGCTGGGGAAGTACTGGGGAGGGGGGGGGGGGTAGAGGCAGGCAGTGCCAGAGGTAGGGAGGAGATAAGAGCAGATATCAGCTGGGGAAGTACTGGGGGGGGGTGTAGAGGCAGGCAGTGCCAGAGGCAGGGAGGAGATAAGAGCAGATATCAGCTGGGGAAGTACTGGGGGGGGGGGGGGGGTGTAGAGGCAGGCAGTGCCAGAGGTAGGGAGGAGATAAGAGGAGATATCAGCTGGGGAAGTACTGTGGGGGGGGGTGTAGAGGCAGGCAGTGCCAGAGGAAGGAAGGAGATAAGAGCAGATATCAGCTGGGGACGTACTGGGGGGGGGGGGGGGTAGAGGCAGGCAGTGCCTGGGGCAGGGAGGAGATAAGAGCAGATATCAGCTGGGGAAGTACTGGGGGGGGGGGGGTAGAGGCAGGCAGTGCCAGAGGTAGGGAGGAGATATCAGCTGGGGAAGTACTGGTGGGGGGGGTAGAGGCAGGCAGTGCCAGAGGTAGCGAGGAGATAAGAGGAGATATCAGCTGGGGAAGTACTGGGGGGGGGGGGGGGGTAGAGGCAGGCAATGCCAGAGGTAAGGAGGAGATAAGAGGAGATATCAACTGGGGAAGTACTGGCGGGGGGGGGGGGGTGTAGAGGCAGGCAATGCCAGAGGAAGGGAGGAGATAAGAGCAGATATCAGCCGGGAAGTACTGGGGGGGGGGGGGGGGGTAGAGGCAGGAGATATCAGCTGGGGAAGTACTGGGGGGGGGGGGGGGTAGTGGCAGGCAGTGTCAGAGGAAGGGAGGAGATAAGAGGAGATATCAGCTGGGGAAGTACTGGCGGGGGGGGGGGGGAGTGGTGTAGAGGCAGGCAATGCCAGAGGTAGGGAGGAGATATCAGCTGGGGAAGTACTGGCAGGGGGGGGGGGGGGGTGTAGAGGCAGGCAATGCCAGAGGTAGGGAGGAGATAAGAGGAGATATCAGCTGGGGAAGTACTGGGGTGCAGTGCCAGAGATAGGGAGGAGATATCAGCTGGGGGGGGGGGGGGGGGGGGGGGGGTAGAGGCAGGCAGTGCCAGAGGTAGGGAGGAGATATCAGCTGGGGAAGTACTGGGAGGGGGGTGTAGAGGCAGGCAATGCCAGAGGTAGGGAGGAGATAAGAGGAGATATCAGCTGGGGAAGTACTGGGCGGGGGGGGGGGGGGGGGGGCTGTAGAGGCAGGCAGTGCCAGAGGTAGGGAGGATTTAAGAGGCGATATCAGCTTAGAAAGTACTGGGGGGGGGGGGGGGGGGGGGTAGAGGCAGGCAGTGCCAGAGGAAGGGAGGAGATAAGAGGAGATATCAGCTGGGGAAGTACTGGGGGGGGGGGGGGGGGGGGGGTAGAGGCAGGCAGTGCAAGAGGTAGGGAGGAGATAAGAGGAGATATCAGCTGGGGGGGGGGGGGGGGTAGAGGCAGGCAGTGCAAGAGGTAGGGAGGAGATATCAGCTGGGGAAGTACTGGGGGGGGGGGGTAGAGGCAGGCAGTGCCAGAGGTCGGGATGAGATAAGAGGAGATATCAGCTGGGGAAGTACTGAGGAAGGGGGGGGGGGGGGGTGTAGAGGCAGGCAGTTCCAGAGGTAGGGAGGCGATATCAGCTTAGAAAGTACTGGGGGGGGGGGGTAAAGGCAGGCAGTGCCAGAGGAAGGAGGGAGGAGATAAGAGGAGATATCAGCTGGGGAAGTACTGGGGGGGGGGGGGGGGGGGGGGGTAGAGGCAGGCATTGCCAGAGGTAGAGAGGAGATAAGAGGAGATATCAGCTGGGGAAGTACTGGGGGGGGGGGGGGTAGAGGCAGGCAGTGCCAGAGGTAGGGAGGAGATAAGAGGAGATATCAGCTGGGGAAGTACTGGGGGGGGGGGGGGGGTAGAGGCAGGCAGTGCCAGAGGAAGGAGATAGGAGCAGATATCAGCTGGGGGGGGGGGTAGAGGTAGGGAGGAGATAAGAGGAGATATCAGCTGGGGAAGTACTGGCGGGGGGGGGGGGTGTAGAGGCAGGCAGTGCCAGAGGTAGGGAGGAGATAAGAGGAGATATCAGCTGGGGAAGTACTGAGGGGGGGGGGGGGGTAGAGGCAGGCAGTGCCAGAGGTAGGGAGGCGATATCAGCTTAGAAAGTACTTGGGGGGTAGAATCAGGCAGTGCCAGAGGAAGGGAGGAGATATCAGCTGGGGAAGTACTGTGGGGGGGGGGGGGGGGGGGGGGGTAGAGGCAGGCAGTGCCAGAGGAAGGGAGGAGACAAGAGCAGATATCAGCTGGGGAAGTACTGGGGGGGGGGGGGGGGGGGTAGAGGCATTCAGTGCCAGAGGTAGGGAGGAGATATCAGCTGGGGAAATACTGTGGGGGGGGGGGGGGGGAGGGGGGGGGTAGAGGCAGGCAGTGCCAGAGGTAGGGAGGAGATAAGAGGAGATATCAGCTGGGGAAGTACTGGGGGGGGGGGGGGGGGGGTAGAGGCAGGCAGTGCCAGAGGAAGGAGATAGGAGCAGATATCAGCTGGGGGGGGGGGGGGGTAGAGGTAGGGAGGAGATAAGAGGAGATATCAGCTGGGGAAGTACTGGCGGGGGGGGGGGGTGTAGAGGCAGGCAGTGCCAGAGGTAGGGAGGAGATAAGAGGAGATATCAGCTGGGGAAGTACTGAGGGGGGGGGGGGGGGGGGGGGGTAGAGGCAGGCAGTGCCAGAGGTAGGGAGGCGATATCAGCTTAGAAAGTACTTGGGGGGTAGAATCAGGCAGTGCCAGAGGAAGGGAGGAGATATCAGCTGGGGAAGTACTGGGGGGGGGGGGGGGGGGTAGAGGCAGGCAGTGCCAGAGGAAGGGAGGAGACAAGAGCAGATATCAGCTGGGGAAGTACTGGGGGGGGGGGGGGTAGAGGCATTCAGTGCCAGAGGTAGGGAGGAGATATCAGCTGGGGAAATACTGTGGGGGGAGGGGGGGGTAGAGGCAGGCAGTGCCAGAGGAAGGGAGGAGACAAGAGGAGATATCAGCTGGGGAAGTACTGGGGGGGGGGGGGGGGGGGGGGGGGTAGAGGCAGGCAGTGCCAGAGGAAGGGAGGAGATAAGAGCAGATATCAGCTGGGGAAGTACTGGGGTGGGGGGTAGAGGCAGGCAGTGCCAGAGGTCCCAGACTGTGGGCGTGGTCTGCAATAGATGTAGTGGGCAGGTGGAGGCGGGGCAGCAAGGGAGCGCTATGGTCTGCAGCCGGGCCATGGAGGTGTAGGTTATACAGTAGTGCTACATCGGGGACTCCGCCATTCTAAAAAAACTGGGTCCCCACTCCTTGCACGTATTTGCAAACCCTGTGCATTCCATCTAGGGCCTTATCCATTTCCGTGAGTGGGAACTCCCGCTGACCTATGCACATGTTATTTCCCAAAGCCACAGAATAGAGGGCTAAATGAAACCTTGCCGAATGTGACCTCACTCGTATCTGAGCGTCAGACTAAGGCCTGGTACACACCAGAACGATCCTGATTGTTAGTAGATTGTTAGCAGATTGTGTGATGCTCGCACGATCCTGTTGGAGCACACAATCTGCTAACGATCTGCATCCAATCTGATCCCAATCCGATCTGAGTCTGT
This sequence comes from Crinia signifera, assembly GCF_055691185.1. Lineage (NCBI taxonomy): Eukaryota > Metazoa > Chordata > Amphibia > Anura > Myobatrachidae > Crinia > Crinia signifera. Next base: position 338,279,232 of record NC_139220.1, on the reverse strand, counting down.
ATCCAGTTGAATGGATCTTTTACAGATCCTCACTGCAGCAGGTAGGATCTGTAAAACGACCAAACGACAGCGGGGACGCGCATCGGATTGGAATCGGATCGGAATTGGACCTAAACATGCCCAATCTACATACAATCTGCATCCAATCGGTCGGAATTGGATCCAGATTGATGGAATTGAGCCCTAATCGTTCTGGTGTGTACCCCCCCTAACACTCTCCTCTCTCTCTCTCCTGCTGCCAGGGATGATGTTTCTATGAGTGTGACCTCACTCGTATCTGAGCGTCAGACTAACACTCTCCTCTCTCTCTCTCTCCTACTGCCAGGGATGATGTTTCTGTGAGTGTGACCTCACTCGTATCTGAGCGTCAGACTAACACTCTCCTCTCTCTCCTGCTGCCAGGGATGATGTTTCTATGAGTGTGACCTCACTCGTATCTGAGCGTCAGACTAACACTCTCCTCTCTCTCTCTCCTGCTGCCAGGGATGATGTTTCTATGAGTGTGACCTCACTCGTATCTGAGCATCAGACTAACACTCTCCTCTCTCTCTCTCCTGCTGCCAGGGATGATGTTTCTATGAGTGTGACCTCACTCGTATCTGAGCGTCAGACTAACACTCTCCTCTCTCTCTCTCCTGCTGCCAGGGATGATGTTTCTATGATGGTGACCTCACTCGTATCTGAGCGTCAGACTAACACTCTCCTCTCTCTCCTGCTGCCAGGGATGATGTTTCTATGAGTGTGACCTTACTCGTATCTGAGCGTCAGACTAACACTCTCCTCTCTCTCTCTCTCTCTTCTGCTGCTAGGGATGATGTTTCTATGAGTGTGACCTCACTCGTATCTGAGCGTCAGACTAACACTCTCCTCTCTCTCCTGCTGCCAGGGATGATGTTTCTATGAATGTGACCTCACTCGTATCTGAGCGTCAGACTAACACTCTCCCCTCTCTCCTACTGCCAGGGATGATGTTTCTATGAGTGTGACCTCACTCGTATCTGAACGTCAGACTAACTCTCCTCTCTCTCTCTCCTGCTGCCAGGGATGATGTTTCTATGAGTGTGACCTCACTCGTATCTGAACGTCAGACTAACTCTCCTCTCTCTCTCTCCTGCTGCCAGGGATGATGTTTCTATGAGTGTGACCTCACTCGTATCTGAGCGTCAGACTAACACTCTCTCTCTCTCCTGCTGCCAGGGATGATGTTTCTATGAGTGTGACCTCACTCGTATCTGAGCGTCAGACTAACACTCTCCTCTCTCTCTCTTTCTCTCTCTCCTGCTGCCAGGGATGATGTTTCTATGATGGTGACCTCACTCGTATCTGAGCGTCAGACTAACACTCTCCTCTCTCTCTCTCCTGCTGCCAGGGATGATGTTTCTATGATGGTGACCTCACTCGTATCTGAGCGTCAGACTAACACTCTCCTCTCTCTCTCTCCTGCTGCCAGGGATGATGTTTCTATGATGGTGACCTCACTCGTATCTGAGCGTCAGACTAACACTCTCCTCTCTCTCTCTCCTGCTGCCAGGGATGATGTTTCTATGAGTGTGACCTCACTCGTATCTGAGCGTCAGACTAACACTCTCCTCTCTCTCTCTCCTGCTGCCAGGGATGATGTTTCTATGAGTGTGACCTCACTCGTATCTGAGCGTCAGACTAACACTTTCCTCTCTCTCTATCCTGCTGCCAGGGATGATGTTTCTATGAGTGTGACCTCACTCGTATCTGAGCGTCAGACTAACTCTCCTCTCTCTCTATCCTGCTGCCAGGGATGATGTTTCTATGAGTGTGACCTCACTCGTATCTGAGCGTCAGACTAACACTCTCCCCTCTCTCCTACTGCCAGGGATGATGTTTCTATGAGTGTGACCTCACTCGTATCTGAGCGTCAGACTAACACTCTCCCCTCTCTCCTACTGCCAGGGATGATGTTTCTATGAGTGTGACCTCACTCGTATCTGAACGTCAGACTAACTCTCCTCTCTCTCTCTCCTGCTGCCAGGGATGATGTTTCTATGAGTGTGACCTCACTCGTATCTGAACGTCAGACTAACTCTCCTCTCTCTCTCTCCTGCTGCCAGGGATGATGTTTCTATGAGTGTGACCTCACTCGTATCTGAGCGTCAGACTAACACTCTCTCTCTCTCCTGCTGCCAGGGATGATGTTTCTATGAGTGTGACCTCACTCGTATCTGAGCGTCAGACTAACACTCTCCTCTCTCTCTCTTTCTCTCTCTCCTGCTGCCAGGGATGATGTTTCTATGATGGTGACCTCACTCGTATCTGAGCGTCAGACTAACACTCTCCTCTCTCTCTCTCCTGCTGCCAGGGATGATGTTTCTATGATGGTGACCTCACTCGTATCTGAGCGTCAGACTAACACTCTCCTCTCTCTCTCTCCTGCTGCCAGGGATGATGTTTCTATGATGGTGACCTCACTCGTATCTGAGCGTCAGACTAACACTCTCCTCTCTCTCTCTCCTGCTGCCAGGGATGATGTTTCTATGAGTGTGACCTCACTCGTATCTGAGCGTCAGACTAACACTCTCCTCTCTCTCTCTCCTGCTGCCAGGGATGATGTTTCTATGACTGTGACCTCACTCGTATCTGAGCGTCAGACTAACACTCTCCTCTCTCTCTCCTGCTGCCAGGGATGATGTTTCTATGACTGTGACCTCACTCGTATCTGAACGTCAGACTAACACTCTCCTCTCTCTCTCTCCTGCTGCCAGGGATGATGTTTCTATGAGTGTGACCTCACTCGTATCTGAACGTCAGACTAACACTCTCCTCTCTCTCCTGCTGCCAGGGATGATGTTTCTATGAGTGTGACCTCACTCGTATCTGAGCGTCAGACTAACTCTCCTCTCTCTCTCTCCTGCTGCCAGGGATGATGTTTCTATGAGTGTGACCTCACTCGTATCTGAGCGTCAGACTAACACTCTCTCTCTCTCCTGCTGCCAGGGATGATGTTTCTATGAGTGTGACCTCACTCGTATCTGAGCGTCAGACTAACACTCTCCTCTCTCTCTCTTTCTCTCTCTCCTGCTGCCAGGGATGATGTTTCTATGATGGTGACCTCACTCGTATCTGAGCGTCAGACTAACACTCTCCTCTCTCTCTCTCCTGCTGCCAGGGATGATGTTTCTATGATGGTGACCTCACTCGTATCTGAGCGTCAGACTAACACTCTCCTCTCTCTCTCTCCTGCTGCCAGGGATGATGTTTCTATGATGGTGACCTCACTCGTATCTGAGCGTCAGACTAACACTCTCCTCTCTCTCTCTCCTGCTGCCAGGGATGATGTTTCTATGAGTGTGACCTCACTCGTATCTGAGCGTCAGACTAACACTCTCCTCTCTCTCTCTCCTGCTGCCAGGGATGATGTTTCTATGACTGTGACCTCACTCGTATCTGAGCGTCAGACTAACACTCTCCTCTCTCTCTCCTGCTGCCAGGGATGATGTTTCTATGAGTGTGACCTCACTCGTATCTGAGCGTCAGACTAACACTCTCCTCTCTCTCTCTCTCCTGCTGCCAGGATGATGTTTCTATGAGTGTGACCTCACTCGTATCTGAGCATCAGACTAACACTCTCCTCTCTCTCTCCTGCTGCCAGGGATGATGTTTCTATGAGTGTGACCTCACTCGTATCTGAGCGTCAGACTAACACTCTCCTCTCTCTCCTGCTGCCAGGGATGATGTTTCTATGAGTGTGACCTCACTCGTATCTGAGCGTCAGACTAACACTCTCCTCTCTCTCTCTCTCCTGCTGCCAGGGATGATGTTTCTATGAGTGTGACCTCACTCGTATCTGAGCGTCAGACTAACACTCTCCTCTCTCTCCTGCTGCCAGGGATGATGTTTCTATGAGTGTGACCTCACTCGTATCTGAGCGTCAGACTAACACTCTCTCTCTCTCTCTCTCCTGCTGCCAGGGATGATGTTTCTATGAGTGTGACCTCACTCGTATCTGAGCGTCAGACTAACACGCTCCTCTCTCTCTCTCCTGCTGCCAGGGATGATGTTTCTATGAGTGTGACCTCACTCGTATCTGAGCATCAGACTAACACTCTCCTCTCTCTCTCTCTCTCTCTCCTGCTGCCAGGGATGATGTTTCTATGAGTGTGACCTCACTCGTATCTGAGCGTCAGACTAACACTCTCCTCTCTCTCCTGCTGCCAGGGATGATGTTTCTATGAGTGTGACCTTACTCGTATCTGAGCGTCAGACTAACACTCTCCTCTCTCTCTCTCCTGCTGCCAGGGATGATGTTTCTATGAGTGTGACCTCACTCGTATCTGAGCGTCGGACTAACACTCTCCTCTCTCTCTCTCCTGCTGCCAGGGATGATTTTTCTATGAGTGTGACCTCACTCGTATCTGAACGTCAGACTAACACTCTCCTCTCTCTCTCTCTCTCTCTCTCTCTCTCTCTCTCTCTCTCTCTCTCTCTCTCTCTCCTGCTGCCAGGGATGATGTGTCTATGAGTGTGACCTCACTCGTATCTGAGCGTCAGACTAACACTCTCCTCTCTCTCTCTCTCCTGCTGCCAGGGATGATGTTTCTATTAGTGTGACCTCACTCGTATCTGAGCATCAGACTAACACTCTCCTCTCTCTCTCTCTCTCTCTCCTGCTGCCAGGGATGATGTTTGCTGATCTGAGACAGGAGCTGGACTGTCCCATCTGCCAGAGCATTTATACAGATCCCGTAACCCTGAGATGTGGCCACAACTTCTGCCGGGTCTGTATTGATCGTGCGCTGGATACACAGGAGAAGGCTGGGGGTTATACCTGTCCTGTATGCAGGGCAAAGTTCAAGAGCTGTCCTGCACTGATCCGGAACATTCCTCTGTGTAACATAGTGGGGAGTTTCCGATCTACTCAGCCAGATCAGGAGGAGACCGGCTTCTTCTGCACTTACTGTGTGGACTCTCCTGTACCTGCTGCTAAGTCCTGTCTGAATTGTGAGGCCCACCTGTGTGTTAAACACCTGAGAGTACACAGCAAGTCAGCAGAACACGTCTTATGTGACCCCACCACTGCCCTGGGGAACAGGAAATGCTCCATCCATAAGAAGGTCCTGGAGTATTACTGCACGGAGGACGATGCCTGTATCTGTGCGTCCTGCTGTCTGATTGGGGAACACATAGGGCACCAGGTGGAGTCACTGGATGAGGCCGCTGAGAAGCGGAAGGAGGAGCTGAGAGATGTTCTGCAGAACCTGACCACAAAGAGAGAGGAGACTGAGAACAGAGTACAGAGTCTGCAGGAGCGCATTAGAGGCGATGAGGGAAAAGCAGCCGCTGTAACTAAGAAAGTCACTGTCCTGTTTAGCAACGTCCGGAAACAGCTGGAAGACCTGGAGAAGAGAGTCCAGAGAGAGATCTCCAAGCAGAAGAAGAGCAATTTCATCTCAGTCTCTGATCTAATCCAGAAGCTGAAAAAGAAGAAGGACGATCTGTCCAGGAAGATCAGTGATGTTGAGGAGCTGTGCAAAGTGTCTGATCCGCTGACTATCATACAGGAGCCAGACCCATGGGACTTGTGTGACACCGAGAGGAGAAAGAGACGTCATACACAGATCTTTAATGTTGGAGATCTGGATGTGGGTCTCATCTCAGGGACATTACGCAAATTGTCTGATCTAGTAACAGGTATAAATACAGGGATCTATGTGCAGGAGGCTACAGACACATCACCGGATACAGAATCTGACACCGAAAGCTATGTGCAGGAATGTGTAGACATCGTACTGGATGTGAGCACAGCTGGCAATAATATACTTGTATCACATGATGGGAAAACTGCACGGATAGAACGGAATAGATTTCAGTCTCAGGTAATAAGCACCATAGGGTTCACCTCAGGGCGGCATCGCTGGGATGTGGAGATCGCTGAATCATGGAACTGGAGGGTGGGGCTGTGTTACCCCTGTATAGCGAGGAAAGGGCGTAGTTCGTACATTGGAGAGAATGGCATATCCTGGTGTGTGCGTGGATATAATACTAAGCACTGGGTGGTACATAATAGTGATCAGATCAGTTTGCCTGACCACATCACCTGTATGTTCCTGAGGATATACCTGGATTATGAGGCAGGACAGCTGTCCTTCTATTCCAGGTTTCCCCACGTACACTTACACACCTACAATGGCACCTTCACTGAGCCCCTTCATGTAGCATTATTGTTACTGCAAGGGTCTATTACTATATCTGGGCTAAAGTCAGGAGCGGAGCTGGAGGAGGAGGGTGATGAAGAGGAGGAGGAGGAGAGTGATGAAGAGGAGGACTAGAGTGGGCTGTCGCAGAGATGGGCGATGTTATCTCTTATATTGTCACCTTCTGTTATAGGTGCACTTGTTCCAATAGAACTGTTTTTCTAGATTGAAGTTAAAGAAGAATCTTAAATAACATTACAAATGAAAGTTGAGTTTAAAAATAACAGAGCAGCACTTTCCATTCTATTACTATACAAACAGTGTGTTATATGCGGCCTTTGTGTTACAGTTGTTTTGTATGTTCCCAAATTGGTGCAAAATAAAACTATTTCTACAACAATAAATTGTGTTATTCCTGCATTGGAAGGGGGTGGGGGTTCTGCTGCGGTAATGGTGTTTTATCACCATTATTGTGTTATTCCTGCATTGGAAGGGGGTGGGGGTTCTGCTGCGGTAATGGTGTTTTATCACCATTATTGTGTTATTCCTGCATTGGAAGGGGGTGGGGATTCTGCTGCGGTAATGGTGTTTTATCACCATTATTGTGTTATTCCTGCATTGGAAGGGGGTGGGGTTCTGCTGCGGTAATGGTGTTTTATCACCATTATTGTGTTATTCCTGCATTGGAAGGGGGTGGGGGTTCTGCTGCGGTAATGGTGTTTTATCACCATTATTGTGTTATTCCTGCATTGGAAGGGGGTGGGGGTTCTGCCGCAGTTATGGTGTTTTATCACCATTATTGTGTTATTCCTGCATTGGAAGGGGGTGGGGGTTCTGCTGCGGTAATGGTGTTTTATCACCATTATTGTGTTATTCCTGCATTGGAAGGGGGTGGGGGTTCTGCTGCGGTAATGGTGTTTTATCACCATTATTGTGTTATTCCTGCATTGGAAGGAGGTGGGGGTTCTGCCGCAGTTATGGTGTTTTATCACCATTATTTTGTTATTCCTGCATTGGAAGGGGGTGGGGGTTCTGCTGCGGTAATGGTGTTTTATCACCATTATTGTGTTATTCCTGCATTGGAAGGGGGTGGGTATTCTGCTGCGGTAATGGTGTTTTATCACCATTATTGTGTTATTCCTGCATTGGAAGGAGGTGGGGGTTCTGCCGCAGTTATGGTGTTTTATCACCATTATTTTGTTATTCCTGCATTGGAAGGGGGTGGGGGTTCTGCTGCGGTAATGGTGTTTTATCACCATTATTGTGTTATTCCTGCATTGGAAGGGGGTGGGGGTTCTGCTGCGGTAATGGTGTTTTATCACCATTATTGTGTTATTCCTGCATTGGAAGGGGGTGGGGGTTCTGCCGCAGTTATGGTGTTTTATCACCATTATGTGTGATTATGCCAGATGTCTGACTGTGCCACCGAACCCACTCTCCTAACAGCTGATCAGCCACTATGATTTATATCTCCATATCCCAGCATGCCTTGCATCAGTTTCAGCACGGCCACTTAGCAAAACTAATGCAAAGCATCCTTGGATGTGTAGTTCATTAACATCTGGAGGGCCGGTGTTGCCCAGCCCTGGGTTATACAATGGACTAAGGAGGTCATTCTGGTTGACTCGCTGCGAGTTTCCCAGCTTTGTGAGCCAACCAAATGCCTGCTGCCCGCAAGAATTTACGACCCTCCCCCCCCCCCCCACACACACACACACAAACACACATGGCAAATGTCCCCGGTACTTCTCCAGGACCCCTGCAATGCTGTAGCCGTAAGCCAGTCTTCTGTTTACATCTGGGGCTCCACCCACAAACCGGGAGGTAGGCCCACCCAGCATCCATTTCACCGGTCCTGATTGGCTGGTGGGCTGCCTGACTTCCGGTTCTGTGGGCAGAGCCTCTGATGTAAACAGTAGACCGGCTGTGGCTACAGCATTGCCGGGGTCCCGGAGAAGTACAGAACGTGGTTGGTGAGTATGTTTTCTTTCAACTGGTACCCCAAATGGATTCTTCTGGGCATGGGGACCGAACTACTATCAACATAGGTATGTATCTGGATGAATGGGCTCCGTATGTAATAAAGTTTTTCTTTTTCTTTCTGTTGTGTGTGTGTATTTAACTATTTGTACTGCTGTGTGACTACAAGTCCCAGCGGGCCATTTAGTGCCCCACATGCTGGGACTTGTGGTTCTCCAAGTCCCTGCATGCGGTGCAGGCTTGCTGGGACTTGTAATTCCACAACAATACACAATCGTTTTATCTTAATTTACACATTTATTAGCCCGATGCCCACAGCCCCAGGCTTCAGCATGGGCTGGTCATTTCCTTCATTGGGGGGTCCCCACTACCCCAGGACCCGTGCCCTTGCTGACCAGTCAGGGTGTGAATACTTTGGCCGGGGGGACTTGTATAAAAAGTCTCCCCCGGCTGTGGCATTACCCTTTTGGCTGGTTGGGCCTGGTACTGGTTCTTGAAATACAGGGGACCCCATCTCATTTTGTCCCCCGTATTTTGGTAACCAGGACCGGCCCTTGTGCCTGGTGCTGGTTTTCTAAAATTAAGGGAATCCCTATTTGTTCTGGTCCGTGATTTTCTGGAACTAGGATCAGCTCTTTGAGCCCGGGGCTGGTTATGCTCAGAAGGGGGAACCCCACGCCAATTTTTACAGAGAATCTCACGTCCTCAAAATTGCACATTTTTAGTACTAAAAACTTGCATTTTCATGACTAAAAATCTCACCATATGGCACTTTTTTGCGGCAAATTCACATCTCATTAAATATGCGGATTCAGGGGAAAAAATGTGAATTTAAGAAGTGTGACATGGTGCGATTTCAGAAAGATCCCAAAAATTGCTTCCCATTAAATGTCACCCTTAGCATCCAAAGTTTATAGAGGGCTGGTATCTGTCCCCTTCTTTAGTGTCAGATATTAGCAGGAAGGAATCCTACCTACATACAAGGGAGTAGGGGTATATACAGTATATATATATATATATATATATATATATATATATATATATATATATATATATATATATATAGTAAAGAAAACAGACAGCGGCACTTGGAGGAAATTATATTCAATAAATACCATTCCAATGAATACGTTTACACACACTGAGCCCCATGGAGACAGGTTATGAGGAGGATTATATAAGTGGAGGAGCAATTTATGAAGCTGCAAATCTCGAATGTAGAGTTAAAGGTGTTCGATCTAAAGTTGGTGTTTTTTTCTGGAAACCTACAGGTTTTGCAGCCAGTCCTGCCTCCCATGAAGCTCCCTTTTAATAGTATACCTGGTCTCTGTGTTCCTTTATTGGATGTAATTTGTTGAGTTCTTTCTGTAGAAAAAAAAGACTGGGGGCTAGATAGTTTCTAAAATGAGTGTTCTTTTTAAATACTATTTTGGGTCTATCCCCCAAAGAGGTAGTTAAGATCCTATCTGTCTGAGTATCTTATAGTTCTTATTCAATACTTCTCGAATTTCTCTGGAGTGTGAATTGTGTTTAGAAATGAAGGCCAGATTGAACTCACTATCCAGTTCACCTTAACTTCTGGTTAATGTAATGAATCTTTATTTCTAGCCATTTCAAATCCATGATTCAGGATAGAGGTGGGATAGCCTTGACTAGACAGCGCTTGTGACCTCTCTTCGGCTTTCTAGAGACTCATTGCTGAGCATTTCCTCTTGAAACTATAGAATGGACTCCTAGGTATATTGTTAAGCCATGGGTGATGGTGGAAACTATGGTAGTTCAGCCAGATGTTCATATCTACTTTTTTTGTAGGGTGAAGTAATTATTTTATTGTCAAGGAAATCAATATTTGTGGGGCGTATAGTTCTCGTGAAGTTGAGTCCAAAGTGATTAGTGTTCAAAAAAGAAAGAAAACTGTATTGACACCATCGCATATAAAGTATTGACACCATCGCATATAAAGAAAAATGTTCCATAAAGCACCAGGTTCCCTCCAAATGGGCCTCCCCATATCAGTTCTCCCTCCAACCTGCCCATGTACAGTTTGGCAAACTGGGTGCGAACCTAGTGCCCATTGCGGTACCCATCGTCAGTAACACGCTGGTTGTGAGACAGTATAAATTAAACAGAATCCAAAATAAATTGACGTTGAACGTCACCCAAATTGGGATCCATGTCAAGAAGAGACTAGTACCTTGACACCTTTAGCATGGGGTATTCGTGTATAGTGATTCTTCATATCACGTGTGAGGAATAGCTATTCCAGTTTCCAATATATATTTCTAATTAACTGTAAAAAGTGTGTGGTGTCTTTACTATGTGATTTAAGTGCTAAAACAAATTTCTAAAGAAGTGAATCTACAAAAGATGATAAATTAGTGGTTAACGATCCGACACCAGAAATTATAGGATGACCAGGAGGTGAGGACAGGGATTTCAGCCGACGAGACGTCCATCATGGAGAGTGGTGTCTGAACCCCCAGGTCTTCCAGACCTTGACTCGTCGGTGGGGATGTCCTCAGATCAGGGGTGCAATTGAGGCGGTACGGCGTACCGCTATATCATAAACCGCCGGTACCCCGTACCGCCATAAGAAAACTACAGGCATCGCTGACTGCGCATGCGCCGGAATTCACAATGACGTAATTGCGCCGGCGCGTCCTGCGTGCCGCAGCAGCGCTTAAAATCTTCAGAGGACGCCGCGGCCAGACCACTTGGTGCCGGCGGGACTCTGTAGTCTCTGTGTGTGACTGTGACGCAGCAAACGGGAGGCCGCCTGAGATGTAGTGGAGCGGCCTCCGGAGTGTGTATTACTATATTGTCAGTATGGCTGCGCTGCTGCTAGCTTATGTTTCTATCACTGTTAGTTACATGTATATTTCTGGGCTTACTGCTGGCAAAGTAACAGACTGTTACTTTGCCAGCAGTAAGCAAGCCCAGAAATATACATGTATTTTACATTTCCCAGGCTTGGCTATGTAAGTAATGATATCTGGCACTGTGGGGCATATGACATCTGGCACTGTGGGGCATATGACATCTGGCACTGTGGGGCATATGACATCTGGCACTGTGGGGGCATATGATATCTGGCACTGTGGGGGCATATGATATCTGGCACTGTGGGGGCATATGTGTGGCACTGTGGGGAATATGATATCTGGCACTGGGGGCATATGTGTTGCACTGTGGGGCATATGATATCTGGCACTGGGGGGCATATGTGTTGCACTGTGGGGCATATGATATCTGGCACTGGGGGCATATGTATAGCACTGGGGGAATATGATATCTGGCACTGGGGGCATATGTGTTGCACTGTGGGGGCATATGATATCTGGCACTGTGGGGGCATAAGTGTGGCGCATATGATATCTGGCACTGGGGGCATATCTGGCACTGTGGGGGTATATTAGTAATCAGTTGTGCGGTGTAATGAGCATTATGGTGTGGGGCATAATGTGTAATGGGCATTATGGCATGGGTCATATGTATTGGGTGTGTGACACGTAACAGGCATTACTGTGTAAATTTTGGCCGTGTGCCTTCAGCGTGCAATATTCTAGCCACTCCCCCTAGTGTCATATGACCACACCCCTGACCACGCCCATTTTCCGACGCACGCCTACGGCGCGCAGCACAGTACCACTAAGTCGGTTTTCCTACTTGCACCACTGCCTCAGATAGACATGATGGCCTCCAGGCACAACCATCAGTTGCAACCATAGTTACATAGTTACATAGTTACATAGTAGATAAGGCTGAATAAAGACTTGCGTCCATCTAGTTCAACCTACGTTTTAATAGCTTATCCCTTGTAAAAGACAGAATATGGTTCTTATTAGTACCCCTGGATATTTTTATCCAATAAATGCTTGTCCAACCTTATTTTGAACGTATTTATTGTATCTGCCAACACCACCTCTCCAGGAAGAGAGTTCCAAAGTTTGACTGCTCTGACCGTAAAGAAATTTTTTCTTTTGAGGGAACGAAATTTTCTTTCCTCTAATCTAAATTCGTGCCCTCGTGTCCTAGTTTCCTTTCTTGCAGTAAAAAGAGTGCTTGAGAGTTCCTTATATTGGCCCCTGATATATTTGTACATGTTGAGCATGTCCCCCCTTAAACGTCTCTTCTCAAGTGTAAATAGTCCTAGCTTGCTTAATCTCTCCTCATAGCTTAAATTCTCCATTCCCCTGATAAGCTTTGTTGCTCTTCTTTGGGTTTTTTCCAATTCCATGATGTCCTTTTTATAGTGTGGGGCCCAGAACTGTACTCCATATTCAAGATGCGGTCTAACCAATGCCTTGTACAGTGGCATAATTACTTTTGAGTCCCTAGTTTCCATGCCCCTTTTAATACATGCTAGAATTCTGTTGGCCTTTTTTGTTGCAATGTGACATTGAACACTGCACCCCAGCTTATTATCTATATGGACTCCTAGATCCTTTTCAAGTGCTGAAGTACCTAATGCCTCCCCGCTTAGGTTGTAACTTACACACTGGTTACGTCTCCCGAGATGCATAACCTTGCATTTATCCACATTGAACCTCATCTTCCACTTTTTAGCCCACTCATCTAGTTTGTTAAGATCATTTTGAAGTATGTTCACATCCTCTGTTGATTCAATAATTCTACTCAGTTTAGTGTCATCAGCAAAGATGGATACATCGCTGAGAATCCCCATCCCTATATCGTTAATATAAATGTTAAACAAGATGGGCCCCAGTACCGAACCCTGTGGCACTCCACTTAGTACTGGTATCATAGTTGATACTGCACTGTTCACAACCACTCTTTGTTCTCTATTACACAGCCAGTTCCCTACCCATCTACAGATATTTGCACCTAGTCCCAGGTCCACCATTTTATTTATCAACCTCTTGTGTGGTACTGTATCAAAAGCTTTTGCAAAATCAAGGAAGACCACATCTACTGCGCTTCCATTATCAAGGTTTTTGCTGACATCCTCATAGAAGCCCAGTAAATTTGTCTGGCAGGAACGATTTTTCACAAACCCATGTTGGTTAATACTAAGTAAACTATGAAGGTCTAAGTATTCCAGGATACCATCCCTTAAAATGCCTTCAAATATTTTACCCACTATTGATGTCAAACTCACAGGCCTGTAATTTGCAGGGTCATCCCTTTTACCTTTTTTATATATTGGCACTACCTCTGCTATTCTCCAGTCTTTTGGTACCATACCTGTTGATAGTGAATTTTCAAAAATGCAATATAGAGGGGTCGCAAGTTCCTCCCTTAACTCCATTAGTACCCTAGGATGTATACCATCTGGCCCTGGTGATTTGTTAGTTTTTATTTTGCTGAGCCTCAAAATTATATCTTCGGTCGAGAGATCCATATTGAGGTCCGGTTTGTTTGTCCCAGTTGAGGTATCTGTGCTTTCCACTAACTGCTCTCCCCTAGTAAATACTGATGAGAAGAACTTATTTAACACTTCCGCTTTTTCATTATCTTCTGCAAATTTTTTACCGTTGATATCTGTTAGTGGGCCTATGTTCTCTTTAATTATTCGCTTGCTGTTTATGTACTTGAAAAACTTCTTGGGGTTAGTTTTGCTTTCTGTGGCTATACGCTCTTCGTTTTCCCTTTTAGCTACTTTGATTACTTCTTTACAAGTTTTGTTTGTTTCTTTATACTTGATGAATGTCTCCTCATTTACGTTATTTTTATAGAACTTAAACTCTTTTGTTTTATTGTTGATCGCTGTCCTTACTTTTTTGTCCAACCATGTTGGCTTTTTTTTGTTAAATTTACCCTTGTTGACTTTAGGAATGTATTTAGTAGTTAGTGATTCTAGTACATTTTTAAATGTATCCCACATTTCCTCTGTATTCTTTCCTTCGAATAACTCTCCCCAATTAATTTCTTTTAGAGCTTCCTGGAATAAAATGAAATTAGCTTTTCTGAAGTTTAGTACTTTACCCGGTCCTGTATTATATTTAGGTTTTCGGAAGTTGATTTCCAGTGAGACCATGTTGTGGTCACTGTTCCCTAGGTGTTCAATTACTCTGGTGTTTGAAACTAAATCAATGTTATTTGTTAATACTAAGTCCAATAGTGCCCCATTACGGGTTGGAGCATCTACCGTTTGAGTGATAAACTGATCCTTGAGCAAGCTTAGGAACCCACTGCTTTTAGATGATTTACATGTCTCATTTTTCCAGTCAATATCTGGTAAATTAAAATCCCCCATTATTATTACCTGCCCCTGATCTGATGATTTTTTAATTTGGTTTAGGAGTAGAGACTCATCCCTATCGTTCACGTTTGGTGGTCTGTAGCATACCCCTAATAAAATTTTATTATTGGGTTTTTTATTTTTATCAGTTATCTCTGCCCACACGGCCTCCGAGTTATCTTCTTCTGTATCTGAGATCATAATTTGCCCACAAGATATTAAGTCCTTTTTTACATAAAGGCACACCCCCCCGCCCCTTCTATTTTCCCTGTCTTTCCTGTAGAGTGTATATCCCTCCATGCTTAACGCCCAATCGTGTGACTCATTACACCAGGTTTCTGTTATACCAATAATGTCATAATCGTCCCTAATGGCCACGGCCTCTAGTTCCCCAATTTTTCCTGCTAAGCTTCTTGCATTAGCCAGTATGCATTTGAGTTTGTGTTTATTATTAGATGCTACCGTTGAGGCTACGTTGGGATCTCGTTTCTCTATTGATTTCTTACTGATTCTAGTTTTTTTCCCCAACCCCCCTTCTCCACCCTCCACATCGGTACTGTGCTTGGACAAGAGACCCTCAGGCGGTGCGCGGTGGCAGTGGACACTCTCACCGCCCCTTGGACGGATCAGTACCTCTATTGCTTTCCTCCGTTGCCTCTCATTCCTCGGGTTCTACACAGAATCCGCAGGGAATCGGTAACAGTACTGTTCATTGCCCCAGACTGGCCGCGCCGGTTGTGGTACACGGTTCTCACAGGCCTGTTAGTAGACGAGCCGTGGCCTCTGGCACTCTTATGCTGGGTACACACCAGGATGACTAGGGCCCGATCCCCTCAATCTAGATCCAATTCCGACCAATTAGATGTAGATTGTGTGGTGATTGGACCCTTTTCTGTCCTGGTGTGGACTGATACCGATCCGATGGTCGGTCGTTATTGAGATCCTACCTGCTGCAGGTAGGATCTCAATGACGACCATACAGCCGGGTGCGGGTCGCCATTGGATCGGACCTGTTCACGGTGCACATCGTGAGCGGGTCGTGCCCCCCCCCCCCCCCCCCGCGCGTCACCGTGAGCGGGTCGGACGAGACACTGACGACCCGCTCACGATGTGCATCGTGAGGGGGTCGTCCTGGTGTGTACCCTACATTAGACAACCTGCTAACACAGGGTCCGTTCACCTGTCCAAACTTACAGCATCTACATTTGACGGCATGGCTGTTGAGAAGTCCATACTGAGAAAGGCAGGGATTCCACAGGCAGTGATCCCCACCATGATTGGAGCCAGGAAACAGGTTACCTCGGTGCACTACCATCGCATATGGAGGGCCTGGTGCGAGACCAGGAAGGTCTCTCCTGTAAATTTCAAACTGGCCCGGTTGCTTTTGTTTTTGCAGAAAAGTCTTTCCTCAGGACTCCGGCTGGGGTCTTAAAGGTGCAGGTATCCGCTCTTTCTATTTTTTTTCCAGAAAAAGCTAGCGCTTCTTCCTCAGGTTCAGACATTTTTCCAAGGGGTGTTGCGGCTGCAACCTCCTTTCAAGCCCCCCACAGCACCGTGGGACTTGGTCTTGACCTTTCTTCAGTCCTCCCTGTTTGAACCCATGGAGGACGTGGACCTGAAGGATGTCACTTGGAAGACAGTCTTGCTACTGGCATTGGCCTCGGCCAGAAGGGTGTCAGAGCTGAGTGCTCTCTCTTGTAAGGCACCCTTCTTGCGTTTTCACGAGGATAGAGCGGAGCTGCGCACTTCGAGTGTTTTTCTCCCAAAGGTGGTCTCGGCATTCTACATTAACCAACCTATCGTGGTGTCGGCCTTTCGAGAGGAGTCAGAGAACAGTATCATCATGTGTTCCTACCAACTGGACATGGCCATACCCCTTACCCCAACAGTGTCGTCATGTGCTCCTACCAACTGAACATGGCCATACCCCTTACCCCAACAGTGTCGTCATGTGCTCCTACCAACTGAACATGGCCATACCCCTTACCCCAATAGTATCATGTGCTCCTACCAACTGAACATGGCCATACCCCTTACCCCAATAGTGTCGTCATGTGCTCCTACCAACTGAACATGGCCATACCCCTTACCCCAATAGTGTTGTCATGTGCTCCTACCAACTGGACATGGCCATACCCCTTACCCCAATAGTGTCGTCATGTGCTCCTACCAACTGAACATGGCCATACCCCTTACCCCAATGGTGTTCTCATGTGCTCCTACTAACTGAACATGGCCATTCCCCTTACCCCAATAGTGTCGTTATGTGCTCCTACCAACTGAACATGGCCATACCCCTTACCCCAATAGTGTCGTCATGTGCTCCTACCAACTGGACATGGCCATACCCCTTACCTCAACGGTGTCATCATGTGCTCCTATCAACTGAACATGGCCATACCCCTTACCCCAATAGTATCATGTGCTACTACAAACTGAACATGGCCATACCCCTTGCCCCAATAGTATCATGTGCTCCTACCAACTGAACATGGTCATACCCCTTACACCAATAGTGTCTTCATGTGCTCCTACCAACTGAACATGGCCATACCCCTTACCCCAACAGTGTCCTCATGTGCTCCTACTAACTGAACATAGCCATACCCCTTACCCCAATAGTATCATGTGCTCCTACCAACTGAACATGGTCATACCCCTTACCCCAACAGTGTTGTCATGTGCTCCTACCAACTGGACATGGCCATACCCCAATAGTATCATCATGCGTTCCTACCAACTGGACATTGCCATGCACCTTGCCCCTCCCCCTTGTAGTGACATCATGCACAAACATTAATGCTGGTTTGTGTGATGTTGTTTTGTGTTGGGTGCAGTGGAACCCTTTTGGCGCCATACAAATAAATGATGATATCAGACGCAGTAGGAAGGTGCATTTAATAAACCACGCGGTACATTGGTTAATCTTTTATTTTGTACTAGGTATTCTCTCCGTCATCTGTACATAAGTGCACAGGAATTCTTACATGGCTCATGGTTAATACACAGGCATAGCAAACGTATATAAGAGGATATTTTACAGTGTAGACATACAGTATATATATATATATATATATATTTACATATATACACAGATAGGCGGGCAGCACTCACTGTGAGTGCTGCCCGCCTATCTGTGTATGTTGGGACGCCCTGTCTTGGGGAAGGCACTGCCAAACAAAACACAGTTATTGGAACGTAGTGCCGGGACCATTCTGAAGGGGTATATATATATATATATATACACACACACAGGGATAGCCCCTCATATATATATATATATATATATATATATATATATATATATATAGTAGGAATAAAGGATGGCACTCAGGAGACTTTAAAATACGTGCTGTATTAGATGTGCAAAAAGAGACCAACGTTTCGGGGTATGTACCCCTTTGTCAAGGTGCTAGCACCTTGACAAAGGGGTACATACCCCGAAACGTTGGTCTCTTTTTGCACGTCTAATACAGCACGTATTTTAAAGTCTCCTGAGTGCCATCCTTTATTCCTACTGTACCCATCCCCCTGTGGAAGGGCACCGGGGCAGCTGACCAGACAGAGGAGTGCCGGGCCGCAGACTCTCTCTCTCTCTCTCTCTCTCTCTCTCTCTCTCTCTCTCTATATATATATATATATATATATGTGCCACGTAATGTCTGTACTGGAATATGGATCTTAGGGTTCCTGAGATGTGGATCATTATCTTGTCCACGAGGTACCAGGTAATCAGCCCTAGAGGGGCGAGGTATCTAGTCCTAGAGGTGCTAGTATAAATTATTGCTACTGAATATAATAACAAGATAAAGCAGGCGCTGTATTACAGGGAGCAGTAAGGAGTTTCCTGCAGTAATTATAGGGACTCACTCCGATTTAGACACCATGCTGTGCTGCAGATGGGGCAGAAGTAACATGGGCAGAGAGACCTGAATAACATGCTGCACTGCAGATGGGGCAAAAGTAACATGGGCAGAGAGACCTGGATAGAATGCTGCACTGCAGATGGGGCAGACATAACATGGGCAGAGAGACCTGGATAACATATTGCAGTGCAGGTGGGGCAGATGTAAGTGTAGTATCTGTTCATATCAGTGGGTTTGGACTAGCCCTAAAATAGAGAATAATGAAAGGCTAGACTGGAGGGGGTGGGATCCCTCATGCGTGGAGCTGGGAAGTCTAGCTGAGAACCTTCACCCTACCGGGGGAGATAACATGGCTTCCCCCAATCAGGCCTAGTAGATGGCTCTCTGAATGGGGTTTGTATCTCTGATGGAGAGACAGCGAATAATCCAGCCTAGTACGGGGACCGAGCAGACTGCGCCCATTCCGGAGGTTCGCAGCTTCTGATGGGGAGACAGCGAATAACCCAGCCTAGTACGGGGGCCGAGCAGACCGCGCCCATTCCGGAGGTTCGCAGCCTCTGATGGGGAGACAGCGAATAACCCAGCCTAGTACGGGGGCCGAGCAGACCGCGCCCATTCCGGAGGTTCGCAGCTTCTGATGGGGAGACAGCGAATAACCCAGCCTAGTACGGGGACCGAGCAGACCGCGCCCATTCCGGAGGTTCGCAGCTTCTGATGGGGAGACAGCGAATAACCCAGCCTAGTACGGGGGCCGAGCAGACCGCGCCCATTCCGGAGGTTCGCAGCCTCTGATGGAGAGACAGCGAATAACCCAGCCCAGTATGGGGGCCGAGCAGACTGCGCCCATTCCGGAGGTTCGCAGCCTCTGATGGAGAGACAGAGAATAACCCAGCCTAGGATGGGGGCCGAGCAGACCGCCCATTCTGGAGGTTCGCAGCCTCTGATGGGGAGACAGCGAATAACCCAGCCAAGTATGGGGGCCGAGCAGACTGCGCCCATTCCGGAGGTTCGCAGCCTCTGACCGGGAGACAGCTAATAACCCAGCCTAGTACGGGGACCGAGCAGACTGCGCCCATTCCGGAGGTTCGCAGCTTCTGATGGGGAGACAGCGAATAACCCAGCCTAGTACGGGGGCCGAGCAGACCGCGCCCATTCCGGAGGTTCGCAGCTTCTGATGGGGAGACAGCGAATAACCCAGCCTAGTACGGGGACCGAGCAGACTGCGCCCATTCCGGAGGTTCGCAGCTTCTGATGGGGAGACAGCGAATAACCCAGCCTAGTACGGGGGCCGAGCAGACCGCGCCCATTCCGGAGGTTCGCAGCCTCTGATGGGGAGACAGCGAATAACCCAGCCTAGTACGGGGGCCGAGCAGACCGCGCCCATTCCGGAGGTTCGCAGCTTCTGATGGGGAGACAGCGAATAACCCAGCCTAGTACGGGGACCGAGCAGACCGCGCCCATTCCGGAGGTTTGCAGCTTCTGATGGGGAGACAGCGAATAACCCAGCCTAGTACGGGGGCCGAGCAGACCGCGCCCATTCCGGAGGTTCGCAGCCTCTGATGGGGAGACAGCGAATAACCCAGCCTAGTACGGGGGCCGAGCAGACCGCGCCCATTCCGGAGGTTCGCAGCCTCTGATGGGGAGACAGCTAATAACCCAGCCTAGTACGGGGACCGAGCAGACTGCGCCCATTCCGGAGGTTCGCAGCTTCTGATGGGGAGACAGCGAATAACCCAGCCTAGTACGGGGGCCGAGCAGACCGCGCCCATTCCGGAGGTTCGCAGCCTCTGATGGGGAGACAGCGAATAACCCAGCCTAGTATGGGGGCCGAGCAGACCGCGCCCATTCCGGAGGTTCGCAGCCTCTGATGGAGAGACAGCGAATAACCCAGCCTAGGATGGGGGCCGAGCAGACTGCGCCCATTCCGGAGGTTCGCAGCCTCTGATGGGGAGACAGCGAATAACCCAGCCTAGTACGGGGGCCGAGCAGACTGCGCCCATTCCGGAGCTTCGCAGCCTCTGACCGGGAGACAGCTAATAACCCAGCCTAGTACGGGGACCGAGCAGACTGCGCCCATTCTGGAGGTTCGCAGCCTCTGATGGAGAGACAGCGAATAACCCAGCCTAGTATGGGGGCCGAGCAGACTGCGCCCATTCCGGAGGTTCGCAGCCTCTGATGGGGAGACAGCGAATAACCCAGCCTAGTACGGGGTCCGAGCAGACTGCGCCCATTCCGGAGGTTCGCAGCCTCTGATGGGGAGACAGCGAATAACCCAGCCTAGTACGGGGGCCGAGCAGACTGCGCCCATTCCGGAGGTTCGCAGCCTCTGATGGAGAGACAGCGAATAACCCAGCCTAGTATGGGGGCCGAGCAGACTGCGCCCATTCCGGAGGTTCGCAGCCTCTGATGGGGAGACAGAGAATAACCCAGCCTAGTATGGGGGCCGAGCAGACTGCGCCCATTCCGGAGGTTCGCAGCTTCTGATGGAGAGACAGCGAATATCCCAGCCTAGTATGGGGGCCGAGCAGACTGCGCCCATTCCGGAGGTTCGCAGCCTCTGATGGGGAGACAGCGAATAATCCAGCCTAGTACGGGGACCGAGCAGACTGCGCCCATTCTGGAGGTTCGCAGCTTCTGATGGGGAGACAGCGAATATCCCAGCCTAGTATGGGGGCCGAGCAGACTGCGCCCATTCCGGAGGTTCGCAGCCTCTGATGGGGAGACAGAGAATAACCCAGCCTAGTATGGGGGCCGAGCAGACTGCGCCCATTCCGGAGGTTCGCAGCTTCTGATGGGGAGACAGCGAATAACCCAGCCTAGTACGGGGGCCGAGCAGACTGCGCCCATTCCGGAGGTTCGCAGCCTCTGACGGGGAGACAGCTAATAACCCAGCCTAGTATGGGGGCCAAGCAGACTGCGCCCATTCCGGAGGTTCGCAGCCTCTGATGGAGAGACAGCGAATAACCCAGCCTAGTACGGGGACCAAGCAGACCTCGCCCATTCTGGAGGTTCGCAGCCTCTGATGGAGAGACAGAGAATAACCCAGCCTAGGATGGGGGCCGAGCAGACTGCGCCCATTCTGGAGGTTCGCAGCCTCTGATGGAGAGACAGCGAATAACCCAGCCCAGTATGGGGGCCGAGCAGACTGCGCCCATTCCGGAGGTTCGCAGCCTCTGATGGAGAGACAGAGAATAACCCAGCCTAGGATGGGGGCCGAGCAGACCGCCCATTCTGGAGGTTCGCAGCCTCTGATGGGGAGACAGCGAATAACCCAGCCAAGTATGGGGGCCGAGCAGACTGCGCCCATTCCGGAGGTTTGCAGCCTCTGATGGGGAGACAGCGAATAACCCAGCCTAGTACGGGGGCCGAGCAGACTGCGCCCATTCCGGAGGTTCGCAGCCTCTGATGGAGAGACAGCGAATAACCCAGCCTAGTACGGGGACCGAGCAGACTGCGCCCATTCCGAAGGTTCGCAGCCTCTGATGGGGAGACAGCGAATAACCCAGCCTAGTACGGGGACCGAGCAGACTGCGCCCATTCCGGAGGTTCGCAGCCTCTGATGGGGAGACAGCGAATAACCCAGCCTAGTACGGGGACCGAGCAGACTGCGCCCATTCCGGAGGTTTGCAGCCTCTGATGGAGAGACAGCGAATAACCCAGCCTAGTATCGGGACCGAGAAGACTGCGCCCATTCCGGAGCTTCGCAGCCTCTGATGGGGAGACAGCGAATAACCCAGCCTAGTACAGGGGCCGAGCAGACTGCGCCCATTCCGGAGGTTCGCAGCCTCTGATGGGGAGACAGCGAATAACCCAGCCTAGTACGGGGGCCAAGCAGACCGCGCCCATTCCGGAGGTTCGCAGCCTCTGATGGAGAGACAGCGAATAACCCAGCCTAGTACGGGGGCCGAGCAGACCGCGCCCATTCTGGAGGTTCGCAGCCTCTGATGGGGAGACAGCGAATAACCCAGCCTAGTACGGGGACCGAGCAGACTGCGCCCATTCCGGAGGTTCGCAGCCTCTGATGGAGAGACAGCGAATAACCCAGCCTAGTATGGGGGCCGAGCAGACTGCGCCCATTCCGGAGGTTCGCAGCCTCTGATGGAGAGACAGCGAATAACCCAGCTTAGTATGGGGGCCAAGCAGACTGCGCCCATTCCGGAGGTTCGCAGCTTCTGATGGGGAGACAGCGAATAACCCAGCCTAGTACGGGGGCCGAGCAGACTGCGCCCATTCCGGAGGTTCGCAGCTTCTGATGGGGAGACAGCGAATAACCCAGCCTAGTACGGGCGCCAAGCAGACTGCGCCCATTCCGGAGGTTCGCAGCCTCTGATGGGGAGACAGAGAATAACCCAGCCTAGTACGGGCGCCAAGCAGACTGCGCCCATTCCGGAGGTTCGCAGCCTCTGATGGGGAGACAGAGAATAACCCAGCCTAGTATGGGGGCCGAGCAGACTGCGCCCATTCCGGAGGTTCGCAGCCTCTGATGGGGAGACAGCGAATAACCCAGCCTAGTACGGGGGCTGAGCACACCCCCCACTGGTCCTTTATTAATTATTTCTCTTCACGTTTTTCATTTTCAAATTTTTTCCTTATTTGATGGCTTGAGGTATGACCCTTATGGGCTGCCATACTCCCCACACACCAAGGCTATCTCCTCGGGGGAGAGCGAAGGTCCTCAGTCTCCAGGGGATGCTACAGCTAACCCTGGGGAAGTTAGGACAACCCTGAGCTGTAAGGCATAGGGAAGTCCACCGAGGGTCTGTCCAAGCTTCGGCCAGTAGGACCCACCCGCCCTGACCCTTTCGGGGGATGAGAGCTTCAGCAAGGACGACCCACCAATCCCTGGGTGATTGAGCACGCTCCTCGGGCTTCGATGGAAAGAAAAAGTAACATGAGTAGAGACACCTTGCACTGCAGAAGGGGCAGATGTAACATGCAAAGAGAGATATGGGTAATGCCATACTGCACTGCAGGGGGGCAGATGTAACATGCAAAGAGAGATATGGGTAATGCCATACTGCACAGCACGGGGGCAGATGTAACATAAGCAATATTAAATGAAAGCTATGTGTGGGCAGCATACAGACTTATTATGAAGAGATGTCCTCCATCATCCCCTGCAGCCCACATGTGCACCAACACTGTGTGGTCCGTCCCCTCAGCATACATTCCACCACTACTGAGCCAATCAGCTGTGACAAGAATGGAGGAGACAGACGCTTTCCAAATACTTGTGTGTTTGATCCGTGACCACCCGGCCGGCTGTACATGGTGTACATGGCATGTGCAAAATCTTACAACTCATGCCAGATCTCCTGCACAGCCCAGAGCTCAGCGCTGTGGGAATAGGGCATCGCCACCTGCAGCTGCCGACATTGATAGCTGCAGGCCGTTACTACATTGCCCTGCATTACCAGCATGCTACTATCTTGTAGTCTCCGTCATTTATCGGATATCGGCTCAATCGTACACAGGGGAGCAGCGGTATCAGCGCAGGTATTGTGCATGAATACCACTTCCCCCCATAAGGACACTACATATCAGTTCATCTCGGATTTATTTTATTCCCCAGTAATATACAGGCTACATAAAGGGCAAAGTCAGGGAGATTGCTGGACTTGTCATGGAGTAAGGGAGATCACTACAATGTCAAGGAATAAGGGAGATTGCTGGACTTGTCAGGGAGTAAGGGAGATCGCTACAGAGTCAGGGAGTAAGGGAGATTGCTGGACTTGTCAGGGAGTAAGGGAGATCACTACAATATCAGGGAATAAGGGAGATTGCTGAACTTGTCAGGGAGTAAGGGAGATCGCTACAATGTCAGGGAGTAAGGGAGATTGCTGGACTTGTCAGGGAGTAAGGGAGATCGCTACAATGTCAGGGAGTAAGGTAGATTGCTGGACTTGTAAGGGAGGTCGCTACTATGTCAGGGAGTAAGGGAGATTGCTGGACTGGTCAGGGAGTAAGGGACATAGCTACTATGTCAGGGAGTAAGCGAGATTGCTGGACTTGTCAGGGAGTAAGGGAGATCACTACAATGTCAGGGAATAAGGGAGATTGCTGGACTGGTCAGGGAGTAAGGGAGATCACTACAATGTCAGGGAATAAGGGAGATTGCTGGACTTGTCAGGGAGTAAGGGAGATTGCTGGACTTGTCAGGGAGTAAGGGAGATCGCTACAGAGTAAGGGAGATTGCTGGACTTGTCAGGGAGTATTGGAGATCGCTACAATGTCAGGGAGTAAGGGAGATTGCTGGACTTGTCAGGGAGTAAGGGAGATCGCTACAATGTCAGGGAGTAAGGGAGATTGCTGGACTTGTCAGGGAGTAAGGGAGATCACTACAATGTCAGGGAATAAGGGAGATTGCTGGACTTGTCAGGGAGTAAGGGAGATCGCTACAATGTCAGGGAGTAAGGGAGATTGCTGGACTTGTCAGGGAGTAAGGGAGATCGCTACAATGTCAGGGAGTAATGAAGATTGCTGGACTTGTCAGGGAGTAAGGGAGATTGCTGGACTTGTCAGGGAGTAAGGGAGATCGCTACAATGTCAGGGAGTAAGGGAGATTGCTGGACTTGTCAGGGAGTAAGGGAGATCGCTACAATGTCAGGGAATAAGGGAGATTGCTGGACTGGTCAGGGAGTAAGGGAGATCACTACAATGTCAGGGAATAAGGGAGATTGCTGGACTTGTCAGGGAGTAAGGGAGATTGCTGGACTTGTCAGGGAGTAAGGGAGATCGCTACAGAGTAAGGGAGATTGCTGGACTTGTCAGGGAGTATTGGAGATCGCTACAATGTCAGGGAGTAAGGGAGATTGCTGGACTTGTCAGGGAGTAAGGGAGATCGCTACAATGTCAGGGAGTAAGGGAGATTGCTGGACTTGTCAGGGAGTAAGGGAGATCGCTACAATGTCAGGGAGTAAGGGAGATTGCTGGACTTGTCAGGGAATAAGGGAGATCACTACAATGTCAGGGAATAAGGGAGATTGCTGGACTTGTCAGGGAGTAAGGGAGATCGCTACAATGTCAGGGAGTAAGGGAGATTGCTGGACTTGTCAGGGAGTAAGGGAGATCGCTACAATGTCAGGGAGTAATGGAGATTGCTGGACTTGTCAGGGAGTAAGGGAGATTGCTGGACTTGTCAGGGAGTAAGGGAGATCGCTACAATGTCAGGGAGTAAGGGAGATTGCTGGACTTGTCAGGGAGTAAGGGAGATCGCTACAATGTCAGGGAGTAAGGGAGATTGCTGGACTTGTCAGGGAGTAAGGGAGATCGCTACAATGTCAGGGAGTAAGGGAGATTGCTGGACTTGTCAGGGAGTAAGGGAGATCGCTACTATGTCAGGGAGTAAGGGAGACTGCTGGACTAGTCAGGGAGTAAGGGAGATCGTTAAAATGTCAGGGAGTAAGGGAGATTGCTGGACTTGTAAGGGAGTAAGGGAGATCGCTACAATGACAGGGAGTAAGGGAGATTGCTGGACTGGTCAGGGAGAAAGGGACATAGCTACTATGTCAGGGAGTAAGAGAGACTGGTGGACTGGTCAGGGCGTAAGGGACATAGCTACTATGTCAGGGAGTAAGCGAGATTGCTGGACTTGTCAGGGAGTAAGGGAGATCGCTACAATGTCAGGGAGTAATGGAGATTGCTGGACTTGTCAGGGAGTAAGGGAGATCGCTACAATGTCAGGGAGTAATGGAGATTGCTGGACTTGTCAAGGAGTAAGGGAGATCGTTAAAATGTCAGGGAGTAAGGGAGATTGCTGGACTTGTCAGAGAGTAAGGGAGATCGCTACAATGTCAGGGAGTAAGGGAGATTGCTGGACTTGTCAGGGAGTAAGGGAGATTGTTAAAATGTCAGGGAGTAAGGGAGATTGCTGGACTTGTCAAGGAGTAAGGGAGATCACTACAATGTCAGGGAGTAAGTGAGATTGTTAAAATGTCAGGGAGTAAGGGAGATTGCTGGACTTGTCAGGGATAAGGGAGATCGTTAAAATGTCAGGGAGTAAGGGAGATTGCTGGATTTGTCAGGGAGTAAGGGAGATCGCTGGACTTGTCAGGGAGTAAGGGAGATCGCTGGACTTGTCAGGGAGTAAGGGAGATTGCTGGACTTGTCAGAGTAAGGGAGATTGTTAAAATGTCAGGGAGTAAGGGAGATTACTTCACTTGTAAGGGAGTAAGGGAGATCACTACTATGTCAGGGAGTAGGGGAAATAGCTACTATGTCAGGGAGTAAGGGAGATTGCTACAATGTCAGGCAGTAAAATGCACTTGTCAGGGAATAAGGGAGATTGCTGGACTGCTCAGGGAGTAAGGGACATAGCTACTATGTCAGGGAGTAAGCGAGATTGCTGGACTTGTCAGGGAGTAAGGGAGATCGCTACAATGTCAGGGAGTAATGGATATTGCTGGACTTGTCAGGGAGTAAGGGAGATTGCTGGACTTGTCAGGGAGTAAGGGAGATCGCTACTATGTCAGGGAGTAAGGGAGATTGCTGGACTTGTCAGAGTAAGGGAGATTGTTAAAATGTCAGGGACTAAGGGAGATTACTTCACTTGTAAGGGAGATCACTACTATGTCAGGGAGTAGGGGAAATAGCTACTATGTCAGGGAGTAAGGGAGATTGCTACAATGTCAGGCAGTAAGATGCACTTGTCAGGGAATAAGTTAGATTGCTGGACTTGTCAGGGAGTAAGGGAGATTGGTGGACTTGTCAGGGAGTAAGGGAGATCGCTACAATGTCAGGGAGTAAGGGAGATTGCTGGACTTGTCAGGGAGCAAGGGGGATCGCTACTATGTCAGGGAGTAAGGGAGATTGCTGGACTTGTCAGGGAGTAAGGGGCATAGCTACTATGTCAGGGAGTAAGGGAGATTGCTGGACTTGTCAGGGAGTAAGGGAGATTGCTACAATATCAGGGAGATTGCTGCACTTGTCAGGGAGTAAGGGAGATTGCTGGACTTGTCAGGGAGTAAGGGAGATCGCTACAATGTCAGGGAGTAATGTAGATTGCTGGACTTGTCAGGGAGTAAGGGAGATCGCTACTATGTCAGGTGAGTAAGGGAGATTGCTGGACTTGTCAGGGAGGAAGGGAGATTGCTGGACTTGTCAGGGAGTAAGGGAGATCGCTACAATGTCAGGGAGTAATGGAGATTGCTGGACTTGTCAGGGAGTAAGGGAGATCGCTACTATGTCAGGGAGTAAGGGAGACTGTTGGACTGGTCAGAGAGTAAAGGACATAGCTACTATGTCAAGAAGTAAGGGAGATTGCTGGACTTGTCAGGGAGTAAGGGAGATCACTAAAATGTCAGGGAGTAAGGGAGATTGCTGGACTTGTCAGGGAGTAAGGGAGATCACTACAATGTCAGGGAGTAAGGGAGATTGCTGGACTTGTCACGGAGTAAGGGAGATCGGTACAATGTCAGGGAGTAAGGGAGATTGCTGGACTTGTCAGGGAGTAAGGGAGATCTCAACTATGGCAGGGAGATTGCTGGACTTGTCAGGGAGTAAGGGAGATTGCTGGACTTGTCAGGGAGTAAGGGAGATCGCTACAATGTCAGGGAGTAATGGAGATTGCTGGACTTGTCAGGGAGTAAGGGAGATCGCTACTATGTCAAGGAGTAAGGGAGACTGCTGGACTGGTCAGGGAGTAAGGGAAATAGCTACTATGTCAGGGAGTAAGAGAGACTGCTGGACTGGTCAGGGAGTAAGGGAGATTGCTGGACTTGTCAGGGAGTTTGGGAGATCGCTACTATCTCAGGGAGTAAGGGAGATTGCTGGACTTGTCATGGAGTAAGGGAGATCGCTGCTATGTCAGGGAGTAAGGGAGATTGCTGGACTTGTCAGGGAGGAAGTGAGATTGCTGGACTTGTCAGGGAGTAAGGGAGATCACTACAATGTTAGGGAGTAAGGGAGATTGCTGGACTTGTCAGGGAGTAAGGGACATAGCTACTATGTCAGGGAGTAAGGGAGATCGCTACTATGTCAGGGAGTAAGGAAGATTGTTGGACTTGTCAGGGAGTAAGGGAGATTGCTGGATTTGTCAGGGAGTAAGGGAGATCACTACAATGTCAGGGAGTAAGGGAGATTGCTGGACTTGTCAGGGAGTAAGGGACATAGCTACTATGTCAGGGGGTAAGGGAGATTGCTGGACTTGTCAGGGAGTAAGGGAGATCTCTACTATGTCAGGGAGTAAGGAAGATTGCTGGACTTGTCAGGGAGTAAGGGAGATCACGACAATGTCAGGGAGTAAGGGAGATTGCTGGACTTGTCAGGGAGTAAAGGAGATCTCTACTATGTCAGGGAGTAAGGAAGATTGCTGGACTTGTCAGGGAGTAAGGGAGATTGCTGGACTTGTCAGGGAGTAAGGGAGATTGCTGGACTTGTCAGGGAGTAAGGGAGATTGCTGGACTTGTCAGGGAGTAAGGGAGATCGCTACAATGTCAGGGAGTAAGGGAGATTGCTGGACTTGTCAGGGAGTAAGGGAGATCACGACAATGTCAGGGAGTAAGGGAGATTGCTGGACTTGTCAGGGAGTAAGGGAGATCGCTACAATGTCAGGGAGTAAGGGAGATTGCTGGACTTTTTAGGGAGTAAGGGAGATCACTAATATGTCAGGGAGTAAGGGAGATCGCTACTATGTCAGGGAGTAAGGGAGATTGCTGGACTTGTCAGGGAGTAAGGGAGATCTCTACTATGTCAGGGAGTAAGGGAGATTGCTACAATGTCAGGCAGTAAAATGCACTTGTCAGGGAATAAGGGAGATTGCTGGACTTGTCAGGGAGTAAGGGACATTGGTGGACTTGTCAGGGAGTAAGGGAGATCGCTACAATGTCAGGGAGTAAGGGAGATTGCTGGACTTGTCAGGGAGCAAGGGGGATCGCTACTATGTCAGGGAGTAAGGGAGATTGCTTGATTTGTCAGGGAGTAAGGGAGATTGCTACAATATCAGGGAGATTGCTGCACTTGTCAGGGAGTAAGGGAGATTGCTGGACTTGTCAGGGAGTAAGGGAGATCGCTACAATGTCAGGGAGTAATGTAGATTGCTGGACTTGTCAGGGAGTAAGGGAGATCGCTACTATGTCAGGTGAGTAAGGGAGATTGCTGGATTTGTCAGGGAGGAAGGGAGATTGCTGGACTTGTCAGGGAGTAAGGGAGATCGCTACAATGTCAGGGAGTAATGGAGATTGCTGGACTTGTCAGGGAGTAAGGGAGATCGCTACTATGTCAGGGAGTAAGGGAGACTGCTGGACTGGTCAGAGAGTAAAGGACATAGCTACTATGTCAAGAAGTAAGGGAGATTGCTGGACTTGTCAGGGAGTAAGGGAGATCGCTACTATGTCAAGGAGTAAGGGAGACTGCTGGACTGGTCAGGGAGTAAGGGAAATAGCTACTATGTCAGGGAGTAAGAGAGACTGCTGGACTGGTCAGGGAGTAAGGGAGATTGCTGGACTTGTCAGGGAGTTTGGGAGATCGCTACTATCTCAGGGAGTAAGGGAGATTGCTGGACTTGTCAGGGAGGAAGTGAGATTGCTGGACTTGTCAGGGAGTAAGGGAGATCACTACAATGTTAGGGAGTAAGGGAGATTGCTGGACTTGTCAGGGAGTAAGGGACATAGCTACTATGTCAGGGAGTAAGGGAGATCGCTACTATGTCAGGGAGTAAGGGAGATTGTTGGACTTGTCAGGGAGTAAGGGAGATTGCTGGACTTGTCAGGGAGTAAAGGAGATCTCTACTATGTCAGGGAGTAAGGAAGATTGCTGGACTTGTCAGGGAGTAAGGGAGATTGCTGGACTTGTCAGGGAGTAAGGGAGATTGCTGGACTTGTCAGGGAGTAAGGGAGATTGCTGGACTTGTCAGGGAGTAAGGGAGATCGCTACAATGTCAGGGAGTAAGGGAGATTGCTGGACTTGTCAGGGAGTAAGGGAGATCACGACAATGTCAGGGAGTAAGGGAGATTGCTGGACTTGTCAGGGAGTAAGGGAGATCGCTACAATGTCAGGGAGTAAGGGAGATTGCTGGACTTTTTAGGGAGTAAGGGAGATCACTAATATGTCAGGGAGTAAGGGAGATCGCTACTATGTCAGGGAGTAAGGGAGATTGCTGGACTTGTCAGGGAGTAAGGGAGATCTCTACTATGTCAGGGAGTAAGGGAGATTGCTACAATGTCAGGCAGTAAGATGCACTTGTCAGGGAATAAGGGAGATTGCTGGACTTGTCAGGGAGTAAGGGAGATTGGTGGACTTGTCAGGGAGTAAGGGAGATCGCTACAATGTCAGGGAGTAAGGGAGATTGCTGGACTTGTCAGGGAGCAAGGGGGATCGCTACTATGTCAGGGAGTAAGGGAGATTGCTGGACTTGTCAGGGAGTAAGGGAGATTGCTACAATATCAGGGAGATTGCTGCACTTGTCAGGGAGTAAGGGAGATTGCTGGACTTGTCAGGGAGTAAGGGAGATCGCTACAATGTCAGGGAGTAATGTAGATTGCTGGACTTGTCAGGGAGTAAGGGAGATCGCTACTATGTCAGGTGAGTAAGGGAGATTGCTGGATTTGTCAGGGAGGAAGGGAGATTGCTGGACTTGTCAGGGAGTAAGGGAGATCGCTACAATGTCAGGGAGTAATGGAGATTGCTGGACTTGTCAGGGAGTAAGGGAGATCGCTACTATGTCAGGGAGTAAGGGAGACTGCTGGACTGGTCAGAGAGTAAAGGACATAGCTACTATGTCAAGAAGTAAGGGAGATTGCTGGACTTGTCAGGGAGTAAGGGAGATCGCTACTATGTCAAGGAGTAAGGGAGACTGCTGGACTGGTCAGGGAGTAAGGGAAATAGCTACTATGTCAGGGAGTAAGAGAGACTGCTGGACTGGTCAGGGAGTATGGGAGATTGCTGGACTTGTCAGGGAGTTTGGGAGATCGCTACTATCTCAGGGAGTAAGGGAGATTGCTGGACTTGTCATGGAGTAAGGGAGATCGCTGCTATGTCAGGGAGTAAGGGAGATTGCTGGACTTGTCAGGGAGGAAGTGAGATTGCTGGACTTGTCAGGGAGTAAGGGAGATCACTACAATGTTAGGGAGTAAGGGAGATTGCTGGACTGGTCAGAGAGTAAAGGACATAGCTACTATGTCAAGAAGTAAGGGAGATTGCTGGACTTGTCAGGGAGTAAGGGAGATCGCTACTATGTCAAGGAGTAAGGGAGACTGCTGGACTGGTCAGGGAGTAAGGGAAATAGCTACTATGTCAGGGAGTAAGAGAGACTGCTGGACTGGTCAGGGAGTAAGGGAGATTGCTGGACTTGTCAGGGAGTTTGGGAGATCGCTACTATCTCAGGGAGTAAGGGAGATTGCTGGACTTGTCATGGAGTAAGGGAGATCGCTGCTATGTCAGGGAGTAAGGGAGATTGCTGGACTTGTCAGGGAGGAAGTGAGATTGCTGGACTTGTCAGGGAGTAAGGGAGATCACTACAATGTTAGGGAGTAAGGGAGATTGCTGGACTTGTCAGGGAGTAAGGGACATAGCTACTATGTCAGGGAGTAAGGGAGATCGCTACTATGTCAGGGAGTAAGGGAGATTGTTGGACTTGTCAGGGAGTAAGGGAGATTGCTGGACTTGTCAGGGAGTAAAGGAGATCTCTACTATGTCAGGGAGTAAGGAAGATTGCTGGACTTGTCAGGGAGTAAGGGAGATTGCTGGACTTGTCAGGGAGTAAGGGAGATTGCTGGACTTGTCAGGGAGTAAGGGAGATTGCTGGACTTGTCAGGGAGTAAGGGAGATCGCTACAATGTCAGGGAGTAAGGGAGATTGCTGGACTTGTCAGGGAGTAAGGGAGATCACGACAATGTCAGGGAGTAAGGGAGATTGCTGGACTTGTCAGGGAGTAAGGGAGATCGCTACAATGTCAGGGAGTAAGGGAGATTGCTGGACTTTTTAGGGAGTAAGGGAGATCACTAATATGTCAGGGAGTAAGGGAGATCGCTACTATGTCAGGGAGTAAGGGAGATTACTGGACTTGTCAGGGAGTAAGGGAGATCTCTACTATGTCAGGGAGTAAGGGAGATTGCTACAATGTCAGGCAGTAAGATGCACTTGTCAGGGAATAAGGGAGATTGCTGGACTTGTCAGGGAGTAAGGGAGATTGGTGGACTTGTCAGGGAGTAAGGGAGATCGCTACAATGTCAGGGAGTAAGGGAGATTGCTGGACTTGTCAGGGAGCAAGGGGGATCGCTACTATGTCAGGGAGTAAGGGAGATTGCTGGACTTGTCAGGGAGTAAGGGAGATTGCTACAATATCAGGGAGATTGCTGCACTTGTCAGGGAGTAAGGGAGATTGCTGGACTTGTCAGGGAGTAAGGGAGATCGCTACAATGTCAGGGAGTAATGTAGATTGCTGGACTTGTCAGGGAGTAAGGGAGATCGCTACTATGTCAGGTGAGTAAGGGAGATTGCTGGATTTGTCAGGGAGGAAGGGAGATTGCTGGACTTGTCAGGGAGTAAGGGAGATCGCTACAATGTCAGGGAGTAATGGAGATTGCTGGACTTGTCAGGGAGTAAGGGAGATCGCTACTATGTCAGGGAGTAAGGGAGACTGCTGGACTGGTCAGAGAGTAAAGGACATAGCTACTATGTCAAGAAGTAAGGGAGATTGCTGGACTTGTCAGGGAGTAAGGGAGATCGCTACTATGTCAAGGAGTAAGGGAGACTGCTGGACTGGTCAGGGAGTAAGGGAAATAGCTACTATGTCAGGGAGTAAGAGAGACTGCTGGACTGGTCAGGGAGTATGGGAGATTGCTGGACTTGTCAGGGAGTTTGGGAGATCGCTACTATCTCAGGGAGTAAGGGAGATTGCTGGACTTGTCATGGAGTAAGGGAGATCGCTGCTATGTCAGGGAGTAAGGGAGATTGCTGGACTTGTCAGGGAGGAAGTGAGATTGCTGGACTTGTCAGGGAGTAAGGGAGATCACTACAATGTTAGGGAGTAAGGGAGATTGCTGGACTGGTCAGAGAGTAAAGGACATAGCTACTATGTCAAGAAGTAAGGGAGATTGCTGGACTTGTCAGGGAGTAAGGGAGATCGCTACTATGTCAAGGAGTAAGGGAGACTGCTGGACTGGTCAGGGAGTAAGGGAAATAGCTACTATGTCAGGGAGTAAGAGAGACTGCTGGACTGGTCAGGGAGTAAGGGAGATTGCTGGACTTGTCAGGGAGTTTGGGAGATCGCTACTATCTCAGGGAGTAAGGGAGATTGCTGGACTTGTCATGGAGTAAGGGAGATCGCTGCTATGTCAGGGAGTAAGGGAGATTGCTGGACTTGTCAGGGAGGAAGTGAGATTGCTGGACTTGTCAGGGAGTAAGGGAGATCACTACAATGTTAGGGAGTAAGGGAGATTGCTGGACTTGTCAGGGAGTAAGGGACATAGCTACTATGTCAGGGTGTAAGGGAGATCGCTACTATGTCAGGGAGTAAGGGAGATTGTTGGACTTGTCAGGGAGTAAGGGAGATTGCTGGATTTGTCAGGGAGTAAGGGAGATCACTACAATGTCAGGGAGTAAGGGAGATTGCTGGACTTGTCAGGGAGTAAGGGACATAGCTACTATGTCAGGGGGTAAGGTAGATTGCTGGACTTGTCAGGGAGTAAGGGAGATCTCTACTATGTCAGGGAGTAAGGAAGATTGCTGGACTTGTCAGGGAGTAAGGGAGATCACGACAATGTCAGGGAGTAAGGGAGATTGCTGGACTTGTCAGGGAGTAAGGGAGATCTCTACTATGTCAGGGAGTAAGGAAGATTGCTGGACTTGTCAGGGAGTAAGGGAGATTGCTGGACTTGTCAGGGAGTAAGGGAGATTGCTGGACTTGTCAGGGAGTAAGGGAGATTGCTGGACTTGTCAGGGAGTAAGGGAGATCGCTACAATGTCAGGGAGTAAGGGAGATTGCTGGACTTGTCAGGGAGTAAGGGAGATCACGACAATGTCAGGGAGTAAGGGAGATTGCTGGACTTGTCAGGGAGTAAGGGAGATCGCTACAATGTCAGGGAGTAAGGGAGATTGCTGGACTTTTTAGGGAGTAAGGGAGATCACTAATATGTCAGGGAGTAAGGGAGATCGCTACTATGTCAGGGAGTAAGGGAGATTGCTGGACTTGTCAGGGAGTAAGGGAGATCTCTACTATGTCAGGGAGTAAGAAAGATTGCTGGACTTGTCAGGGAGTAAGGGAGATTGCTGGACTTGTCAGGGAGTAAGGGCGATTCCTGGACTTGTCATGGAGTAAGGGAGATCACTACAATGTCAGGGAGTAAGGGAGATTGCTGGACTTGTCAGGTAGTAAGGGAGATCGCTACTATGTCAGGGAGTCTCCCCTACAATCAGGGAGAGTCAGTGGGTATCACAGTTATATACAGGATAGCAGTGCAGTAAGTCTATGGAATGTGGGGAATAGGCAGCGGTAATAGACATTTATTTCTATGTATACTATAAATGTCCTACATTCCTCATTTCTATACGCAGGCAGAGTATATAAGAGTATATAGCATTGTGTGTAGCATATATAAGCATGTACTACTGTATACAGGTATATGTATATACGCAGGCAGAGTATATAAGAGTATATAGCATTGTGTGTAGCATATATAAGCATGTACTACTGTATACAGGTATATGTATATACGCAGGCAGAGTATATAAGAGTATATAGCATTGCGTGTAGCATATATAAGCATGTACTACTGTATACAGGTATATGTATATACACAGGCAGAGTATATAAGAGTATATAGCATTGTGTGTAGCATATATAAGCATGTACTACTGTATACAGGTATATGTATATGTGCAGGAAATGTCTACAGGAGACGGTGGCATCATTATGTAGTTCTAGAGGAGCCAGGTACCCATTCCTAGAGGAGCCAGGTATCCAGCCCTAGAGGTGACAAATCTACAGTCCTAGAGGAACCAGGTATCCAGCCCTAGAGTGCAGAATGTACAGTCCAAGAGGAGCCAGGTATCCAGTCCTAGAGGAGCCAGGTATCCAGCCCTAGAGGTGTCAAGTGTACAGTCCTAGAGGAGCCAGGTATCCAGTCCTAGAGGTGCAGAATGTACAGCCATATAGGATCCAAGTATACAGTCCTAGAGGAGCCAGGTATCCAGCCCTAGAGGTGCAGAATGTACAGCCATAGAGGAGCCAGGTATACAGCCCTAGAGGTGCAGAATGTACAGTCCTAGAGGAACCAGGTATCCGGCCCTAGAGGTGCAGAATGTACAGCCATAGAGGAGCCAGGTATCCAATCCTAGAGGTGCAGAATGTACAGTCCTAGAGGAGCCAGGTATCCGGCCCTAGAGGTGCAGAATGTACAGTCCTAGAGGAGCCAGGTATCCAGCCCTAGAGGTGCAGAATGTACAGTCCTAGAGGAGCCAGTTATCCGGCCCTAGAGGTGCAGAATGTACAGTCCTAGAGGAGCCAGGTATCCGGCCCTAGAGGTGCAGAATGTACAGTCCTAGAGGAGCCAGGTATCCAGCCCTAGAGGTGCAGAATGTACAGTCCTAGAGGAGCCAGGTATCCAGCCCTAGAGGTGCAAAATGTACAGTCCTAGAGCAGCCAGGTATCCAGCCCTAGAGGTGCCAAATGTACAGTCCTAGAGGAGCCAGGTATCCAGCCCTAGAGGTGCAGAATGTACAGTCCTAGAGGAACCAGGTATCCAGCCCTAGAGGTGCAGAACGTACAGTCCTAGAGGAGCCAGTTATCCAGCCCTATAGGTGCAGAACGTACAGTCCTAGAGGAGCCAGGTATCCAGCCCTAGAGGAGCCAGGTATCCAGCCCTAGAGGTGCAGAATGTACAGTCCTAGAGGAGCCAGGTATCCAGCCCTAGAGGGGCCGAATGTACAGTCCTAGAGGAGCCAGGTATCTGGCCCTAGAGGTGCAGAATGTACAGTCCTAGAGGAGCCAGGTATCCAGCCTTAGAGGTGCAGAATGTACAGTCCTAGAGGAGTCAGGTTTCTAGCCCTGGAGGTGCAGAAAGTCCAGTCCTAGAGGTGCACGGAATCTAGTCCTAGAGGTACCGTATATACATTCCTGGAGGGTATTATTGCTATCAATGATGACACGAGGTGCGGTCTGAGAGTCCACTGTATAATGCAGGTGTCCAGCCCTAGAGGTACCAGGTATCTGGCCTCTCTAGCAGTCCTAGATGTACCGTATATACAGTCCTGGAGAGTCCCTGTATAATGCAGGCGCCCAGGATTGGTTCTCCTAGAGTACTGCACTCACCCCACCTCCCCAGTGCTGCCCCCTCCTGGCCCTTCTCTCACCGGGCCCCTCGGACTCGTGTACTGGGTTTTGCTGTCAGTCTTCTCTTCGGTGACATTTTGATGAAATCATGGAGCGATGGTTCTTTGTACAGAGCAACTGCAAGAGAAAAACATACACAGGCCATTATATGTTCATAACAAATACTCTCCAGCGACCCCAATTCTGACCCCACTCTCCGTTCCTCACCCTCGCTGAGCTTGGGCAGAAAGTGACCAGCAGGCCTGTGTCTTTTTACCCTGTTACCCTCCATAGCTTGTCCGTCTTTATTAATGCCCAGGTACCATGCCCGACCAGACCCGCGCTGACGGTAGAGGGTGGATGAGTACGTTACGAAATAGTTGTCGAAGACGCTCTCTTTGAAGCGACACTCCGCTGTAAAATGAAGCTGAAAGACATAGGGCGGGGGGATGTCATTATTCAGGTGGTCATCCAGAAGGTGCGCTCATCTGTCATTGGTTACGCCGTGGTCGTAGCGCAGCCAGCATGAGAACTATTACTACACAGGGGTCGTGGTAAGCCAGAAATCTAGGTGCCCCCTTTCCCTGGTTACAATGCGGCTGCGATCCACCCTTGGCCGCGGTGTGTCCCCCTTACTGCGCAGGCATCGGGGGTTAGCCACAAATATTAGGATCCTAGCGGCAGATACCTCGGACACCTGGAAAGCAGAGGGGTATACAGGTGCTCTCATTACTGCCAACATATATTCCTATTTATATCTCATGTATGAGGTTGTTAGCATACATATGGCCCTGCCCACCACATTAAGGTCACATCTTTCAAGCAGGTCCCTAGCACTATGGGGTTATGCCTGGGATGCACCCCCAAACCAGTCCAGCAAAACCACCCCAGGGCATCACATAAATATGTAAAAAAAAAACATTATCAATGATCATATTTACACGCTGGCATGTACAGACGGTGCCGGCTCCATCATTGCAGGGGCTGGCAAAACTATTGCCAGTTCTCGGCAACGGAGCTCCCTGCCGACACCGTCGATCCCCATTGCTGCCCTGCGCCCCCCCCCCCCCCCCCTCAACCCCCTGAATGTCTCCCCGAAGCTGCGAGAGACTGGGACGTGCGCCGCAGTTTAATGGAGTCCCTCTCCATCGGCGCTCGCCAGAGGGGACGTTCTGGCTGGTGCCGGGATTGAATGAGAGGGGCTCCACCTGTATCATACCTGAGGCGCAGGCTCCGAAAAGAGCCCGTCCCTGCAATGCACTGAGCGGGAAGTCGGCTGTGTGCGCGGTTAGCGATGACTCCCCCACGACCCCGCTGACCACACTGTTCCGGCATCGATGCGGCCAGAATGGCGATAGCCCAGGGATGCGCTGCTGCCCGATGTTGATATGTGGTCGGCAGCGGGGAAGGGGGATTGGCAGCAGGGATCCGATATTCCTGCTGTGGTCCCCGTTTGGTACATTCGGGGGATACTTAATATTTACGGCTAACCCCCGAAAACACCCGATTTAGCCGCAGATATGGTTTGATAAATACGGCCCTATGTATTTAAAGTAGCGATGCCCTGAGGTGGTCCAGCCGGACAAGCCCAGGGGGCCCGCAGCCAGAAACTTACCCCAAGAAAACTGCCATTTATAAAGAAGTAGGACATACTGGAACTGAGGCCTTGGTCACAATTGTGCAGTCACAGTCCCTTTATCACATACCCTACACTCTATTACCTCCCAACTGTCCCGCTTTCCGCAAAGTCACAATTTAGGAGACATTCGCACGTCCCGCCCGGGGCTGGCAGGGTCCCGCGTTGGGGGGAGGGCAATTGGGGGTCCCCCCAGTCACCCATCTATTCATGCCCTCACATTGGCGAAACACCCCTTCCCACTAGGCCATGCCCCCAAAATTTCAGGACGCGCCAGTCGCACACCTGCGACAGTCCTCCCTCCTCAAAGTTGGGAGGTATGCCATTGTAACTTATTTATGTGACGCCCTGGGGTGGGTTTTCTGGACTAGTTTGGGGGTGCCCTGCACCCCAGGCATGAGGACCTGCGTGATAGAAGTGACATTACCAAATGTATGCTGACATAATTAAATATAAACGGAACATATGTCAGCAGTAATGAGAGCATAGAGTCCCTGGTGCACTATAAATGTCAGCAAGGTAGCACCTCTCACCCTCCTAAGATGGCCGCCTTACCTAACTGGCCCAGGGCATGCCGTGGCCTATGCACTTCGGGAGCCGCCCGGGACCTTCCCAGGCTGCAGAATCACATGCAGTCCCATTCCCCGCCACATGGAGGCGGTCTTAGTCAGATCTCCGTCTCCGGGAACATGCATCTGACCCAATGGGATGTCAAACATTTATGATTTGGGGCATAACAATCGGGTCAAATCGTCCCAAATCGGCCTTCAGTCACAATGCGCTCAGCGAGGCTGTATTTTGTATGGGTAAGAAAGGCACATATGTACTAAGCCAGGGTGGCCAAACTGGTCCTCAAAATTTACCAACAGACCACATTTCCCAGACCACCTAGCTGGTGCACAGGTGTAGTCATTACTAACTGCCACATTTCCCAGACCACCTAGCTGGTGCACAGGTGTAGTCATTACTAACTGTCACGTTTCCCAGACCACCTAGCTGGTGCACAGGTGTAGTCATTACTAACTGTCACGTTTCCCAGACCACCTAGCTGGTGCACAGGTGTAGTCATTACTAATGTTCAAGTTTCCCAGACCTCCTAGCTGAAGCACAGGTGTAGTCATTTCTAACTGTCACATTCCCCAGACCACCTAGCTGGTGCACAGCTGTAGTTATTACTAACTGTCACATTCCCCAGGTCACCTAGCTGGTGCACAGCTGTAGTCATTACTAACTGTCACATTCCCCAGATCACCTAGCTGGGGCACAGGTGCAGTCATTACTAACTGTCACATTCCCCAGATCACCTAGCTGGTGCACAGGTGCAGTCATTACTAACTGTAACATTTCCCAGACCAGGTGTAGTCATTACTAACTAGCATTTCCCAGATCACCTAGCTGGCACACAGGTGCAGTCATTACTAACTAACATTTCCCAGATCACCTAGCTGGTGCACAGGTGTAGTCATTACTAACTGTCACGTTTCCCAGACCAGGTGTAGTTATTACTAACTGTCACATTTCCCAAATCACCTAGCTGGTGCACAGGTGCAGTCATTACTAACTGTAACATTTCCCAGATCACCTAGCTGGTGCGCAGGTGCAGTCATTACTAACTGTCACATTTCCCAGATCACCTAGCGCAGTCATTACTAACTGTAACATTTCCCAGATCACCTAGCTGGTGCACAGGTGCAGTCATTACTAACTAACATTTCCTAGATCATCTAGCTGGTGCACAGTTGCAGTCATTACTAACTGTAACATTTCCCAGACCACCTAGCTGGAGCACAGGTGCAGTCATTACTACCTGTAACATTTCCCAGACCACCTAGCTGGTGCACAGGTGCAGTCATTAGTAACTGTAACATTTCCCAGATCACCTAGCTGGTACACAGGTGCAGTCATCACTAACTGTAACATTTCCCAGATTACCTAGCTGGTACACAGGTGCAGTCATCACTAACTGTAACATTTCCCAGATCACCTAGCTGGTGCACAGGTGCAGTCATTAGTAACTGTAACATTTCCCAGATCACCTAGCTGGTGCATAGCTGTAGTCATCACTAACTGTAACATTTCCCAGATCACCTAGCTGGTACACAGGTGTGGTCATTTCTAACTGTCATGTTTCCCAGACCCCCTAGCTGGTGCACAGGTGCAGTCATTACTAACTGTAACATTTCCCAGACCACCTAGCTGGAGCACAGGTGCAGTCATTACTACCTGTAACATTTCCGAGACCACCTAGCTGGTGCACAGGTGCAGTCATTAGTAACTGTAACGTTTCCCAGATCACCTAGCTGGTACACAGGTGCAGTCATCACTAACTGTAACATTTCCCAGATCACCTAGCTGGTACACAGGTGTGGTCATTTCTAACTGTCATGTTTCCCAGACCCCCTAGCTGGGGCACTGGTGCAGTTTTTATGATCACATTTCCGAGATCACCTAGCTGGTGCACAGGTGTAGTCTTTACTAACTGTCATGTTTCCCAGACCCCCTAGCTGGGGCACAGGTGCAGTCATTACTAACGGTCATGTTTCCCAGACCCCCTAGCTGGGGCACAGGTGTAGTCATTACTAACTGTCACATGTCCTAGACCACCTAGCTGGGGCACAGGTGCAGTCATTACTAACTGTCACATGTCCCAGATCATCTAGCTGGGGCACAGGTGTAGCCATTCCTAACCAAAACATTCTACAGATCCACAGGTGGGATGGAAAACATGGACTGTTGGTAGATCTCAGAGACTGATTTGACCACCCCCTGTACTAAGTCTTGGAGAGAGAGACAAAGTAGCATCCAACCAGCTCCTTACTGTCATGTTATAGGCACTTTTTTAAAATGAACCCTTTGGACAGGGATGGGAAACCTTCGGCCCTCCAGCTGTTGTTGAACTACACATCCCAGCATGCCATACAACAGTTTTGCTCTTTGGTCATACTAAAACTGTTGCAGGGCATGCTGGGATGTGTAGTTTAGCTGGAGGGCCTTCGGTGCTGATTGAGAGGTACGTTATCTGTCTCCTTGGTTCTCTATCTGCAGACACTCCGGTGTTGGATCCCAAAGCTGAGGACAGAAGATACATACTGAGTTGTAGAGCCTTCCTTCCGAATTCATGGCCACGTACTGACAACAAGCAGAACTCTGGATGGCCACAACTCTCAGACCCACAGGGATGACATTGAAGAGAGCTTGTTGTGGAGAGAAGAGAGAAGGAAGAACAGGACATACAGCTGGTCAGTGACATAGAAGTAGGTCAGGGTGGATTGTGCAGCTAAGATGGCAAGGGGAGCAAGTGTGCCCAACAGCGGCCGAGGTATACTATGTCCACAGACCAGACACATGGCAGTGCTAAGATTATACACTGAACGGACACGTGGCAGCCCTAAGATTGCACACAGACCCATACACAGACGAGACATGTGGCAGCGTTAAGATTGGACACAGCACCACATAGAGACGGACACGTGGCAGCCCTGAGATTGCACACAGCACCACACACAGACCGGACACGTGGCAGCCCTGAGATTGGACACAGCCCCACACACAGACCAGGCACGTGGCAGCCCTGAAATTGGAAACAGCACATCAAACACAGACCGGACATGTGGAACCTCTGAGATTGGACACAGCACCACACACACACAGACCAGATACGTGGCAGCCCTGAGATTGGACACAGCACCACACACAGACCAGATATGTGGCAGTGCTGAGATTGGACAAAGCACCACACACAGACCAGGCACGTGGCAGCCCTGATATTGGACAGAGCACCATACACAGACCAGGCATGTGGCAGCCCTGAGATTGGACACAGCACCACACATAGACCAGACACGTGACAGTCCTGAGATGGACACAGCACCACATACCGACCAGACACGTGGCAGCCCTGACATTGGACACAGCACCACACACAGGCTGGACACCTGGCAGCCCTGAGATTGGACACAGCACCACACACAGACCGGACACGTGGCAGCCCTGAGATTGGACACAGCAACACAGACCGGACATGTGGCAGCCCTGAGATTGGACACAGCACCACATACAGACCAGACACGTGACAGCCCTGAGATTGGACACAGCACCACACAAAGACTAGACACGTGGCGACCCGAGATTGAACACAGCACCATACATAGACCAGACATGTGGCAGCCCTGAGATTGGGCACAGCACCACACACATACCGGACACGTGACAGCCCTGAGATTGGACACAGCACCACACAAAGACTAGACACGTGGCAGCCCTGAGATTAGACACAGCACCACACACAGACTGGACACGTGGCACCCTGATATTGAACAGCACCACACACAGACTAGACACGTGGCAGCCCTGAGATTGGACACCGCACCATACACAGACCAGACACATGGCAGCCCTGAGATTGGACACAGCACGACACACAGCACCACACACAGACTAGACACGTGGCAGCCCTGAGATTGGACACAGCACATCAAACACAGACCGGTCATGTGGAACCTCTGAGATTGGACAAAGCAACACACAGACCAGACAAGTGGCAACCCTGAGATTGGACACAGCAGCACACACACACCAGATACGTGGCAGCCCTGAGTTTGGACACAGCACCACACACAGACTAGACACGTGGCAGCCCTGAGATTGGACACCGCACCATACACAGACTAGACACGTGGCAGCCCTGAGATTGGACACCACACCATACACAGACGTGGCAGCCCTGAGATTGGACACAGCGCTCCACACAGACTAGACATGTGGCAGCCCTGAGATTGGACACAGCACGACACACAGCACCACACACATACTAGACACGTGGCAGGC
This sequence comes from Crinia signifera, assembly GCF_055691185.1. Taxonomy (NCBI): domain Eukaryota; kingdom Metazoa; phylum Chordata; class Amphibia; order Anura; family Myobatrachidae; genus Crinia; species Crinia signifera. Next base: position 338,236,310 of record NC_139220.1, on the reverse strand, counting down.
CTGAGATTGGACACAGCACCACACACAGAATAGACACTTGGCGCCCTGAGATTGGATGGACACTGGGTTTTTATTTGTCAGGAAAAGAAATCCGACAAAAAAAAGAAAGAAAAACGCTTTTTGGGCGCACTCTTTTATAATGATTAAATTAGATAATTAATACTTAACTTTTATTTTAGACTTGATTTAAAATAGGGTGGCACAAGGGGTTAACTAGGATTGAAAATGTTAAAAAAATGTAGTGTGATCCTTGTACTGGTTTAGTTCAAGGAAAATTCGCAGATTGGTCACACCTTTAATATGTCATTGAAGCACTGTTTTTATCAGAGGTACAATTACCAATGATAGTAGGCAGTGAAATGATTGAGTTCTCCTCTCATATGCAATAATTGGTGCTTAATAGCATTGGATAATATACCTGAATGGTAATATGGGGGGAGAAAAAGTTACACAGCCTCAGAAATTGTAAGTATATTGTTAATAATAAACACTCACTCCGGCAGTCATTGTTGCAGGTATTTTATTTGATATCAGATACGGCGGCCCTTACCCCTAATCGCGATGTTGCCACACCGGGGCTTCTCCGGGAGTCTCCCACCTGGGTACTGACCTGGCCCTCCACTGCTTGGCTTCCAAGTTCGGAGGGGGTTTGGGCAGACCAGTGGGGTATGGTGGCAAATCTTTAGGGTTCAGTATCCAATCAAATGTAGCCTGTGGGGCTGCAAGAGGGGATCACTTCACCATGCACAACAAGTGATTTGGCAAAATATGTAGATATGGGGATTAAAGATCCCTTGAAGATGGGATTTTTTTTTAGCCAAAAAGGGATACTGCGATTCTCCTGGATATATTAATTGGGTGGAGAAAAAGAAGGGGGGAGGGGGGCACAAAAAATTGATGGCCAGAAAACCTTAGTGGTTATTAACTGTCTGCTAGTAGCAGATATTTAGAGTTTTCTTTGATGCAGGGTTTACAGATATACATTCATATGCGGTAATTGCACCAATTAAGAATTTTATCCTTGAATAAAGGAAGTCCCATGTAATAGCTGCATCAATGCCACACACCATACGATTTTTGTAAAAATAATTGCACTGTTAGAGATGAAAACATTATACAATAGAGAATTGAACAGTAAAGTTGCCAACGGTAATCAAATACTTTGTTGCGGTATTGTGGGGAAAGCCTTAGATATATTGTTATATTTAAAGTGACGAGCACAGCATGTAGTCTGAAGTTTGGTCAAAGGGTGAGACGTGCACCCCGCTGCTGTGAGCGGTGGGGGAGCGTCTCTCTAACCTGTTGCCGCTGCCTAAGTTAGCGGCTGGTGTTGGAGGGGTGGAAGTCCCGTGCTGGTAGTCGCGCACTAGGATGTGACCCGCTGACCGCTGGATGACAGAGCCGGAGATGATATGCTGATGCCGTCAGACTGGTTGTTTTGCTGCGCCTGACCTCGCTGGTGAGGGGGCGGCAGCGCGTGGGATCCGGAGGCTACCGCTGATATGCTTGCGTGGTGGCCGGAGGAGTGGGAGACTGGAACTGACAGTTGGACACGTGTTTCGCCTAACGGGCTTCTTCCTGCAGTGCCATGGCCGCCGTATCTGATATCAAATAAAATACCTGCAACAATGACTGCCGGAGTGAGTGTTTATTATTAACAATATACTTACAATTTCTGAGGCTGTGTAACTTTTTCTCCCCCCATATTACCATTCAGGTATATTATCCAATGCTATTAAGCACCAATTATTGCATATGAGAGGAGAACTCAATCATTTCACTGCCTACTATCATTGGTAATTGTACCTCTGATAAAAACAGTGCTTCAATGACATATTAAAGGTGTGACCAATCTGCGAATTTTCCTTGAACTAAACCAGTACAAGGATCACACTACATTTTTTTAACATTTTCAATCCTAGTTAAACCCTTGTGCCACCCTATTTTAAATCAAGTCTAAAATAAAAGTTAAGTATTAATTATCTAATTTAATCATTATAAAAGAGTGCGCCCAAAAAGCGTTTTTCTTTCTTTTTTTTGTCGGATTTCTTTTCCTGACAAATAAAAACCCAGTGTCCAATCATTGATATTTAAACGCTGGGCGCACCACCAACCCCCTCAACTACCAGAATTCATCAATAAGTGTAGTTTCTCAAGTTGGTTCTCTAAGTATATACAGATTTCCAGTCTGTGCGGATCTCTAACCCCACTTCTGTTTGCCCTGAGATTGGACACAGCACCATACACAGACCAGACACGTGGCAGCCCTGAGATTAGACACAGCACCACACACACAGACTAGAAATGTTTCAGCCCTGAGATTGGACACAGCACCACACACAGACTAGACACGTGGCACCCCTGAGATTGGACACAGCACCACACACAGCACCACACACAGACTAGACACATGGCAGCCCTGAGATTGGACACAGCACATCAAACACAGACCGGTCATGTGGAACCTCTGAGATTGGACAAAGCAACACACAGACCAGACAAGTGGCAATCCTGAGATTGGACACAGCAGCACACACACACAGACCAGATACGTGGCAGCCCTGAGTTTGGACACAGCACCACACACAGATTAGACACGTGGCAGCCCTGAGATTGGACACCGCACCATACACAGACCAGACACGTGGCAGCCCTGAGATTGGACACCGCACCATGCACAGACCAGACACGTGGCAGCCCTGAGATTGGACACAGCGCTCCACACAGACTAGACATGTGGCAGCCCTGAGATTGGACACAGCACCACACACAGCACCACACACATACTAGACACGTGGCAGGCCTGAGATTGGACACAGCACCACACACAGAATAGACACGTGGCGCCCTGAGATTGGACACCGCACCATACACAGACTAGACTTGTGGCAGCCCTGAGATTGGATACAGCACCACACACACAGACTAGACACGTGGCAGCCCTGAGATTAGACACAGCACCACACACACAGACTAGAAATGTTTCAGCCCTGAGATTGGACACAGCACCACACACAGACTAGACATGTGGCAGCCCTGAGATTGGACACAGCACGACACACAGCACCACACACAGACTAGACATGTGGCAGCCCTGAGATTGGACACAGCACATCAAACACAGACCGGTAATGTGAAACCTCTGAGATTGGACAAAGCAACACACAGACCAGACAAGTGGCAACCCTGAGATTGGACACAGCAGCACACACACACACAGACCAGATACGTGGCAGCCCTGAATTTGGACACAGCACCACACACAGACTAGACACGTGGCAGCCCTGAGATTGGACACCGCACCATACACAGACTAGACTTGTGGCAGCCCTGAGATTGGACACAGCACCATACACAGACCAGACACGTGGCAGCCCTGAGATTGGACACAGCACCACACACAGACAGACTAGACACGTGGTAGCCCTGAGATTAGACACAGCACCACACACAGACTAGACACGTGGCAGCCCTGAGATTAGACACAGCACCACACACACAGACTAGAAATGCTTCAGCCCTGAGATTGGACACAGCACCACACACAGACTAGACACGTGGCAGCCCTGAGATTGGACACAGCACGACACACAGCTCCACACACAGACTAGACACGTGGCAGCCCTGAGATTGGACACAGCACATCAAACACAGACCGGTCATGTGGAACCTCTGAGATTGGACAAAGCAACACACAGAGAAGACAAGTGGCAACTCTGAGATTGGACACAGCAGCACACACACACAGACCAGATATGTGGCGTCCCTGAGTTTGGACACAGCACCACACACAGACTAGACACGTGGCAGCCCAGAGATTGGACACCGCACCATACACAGACCAGACACGTGGCAGCCCTGAGATTGGACACAGCACCACACACACATACTAGACACGTGGCAGGCCTGAGATTGGACACAGCACCACACACAGACTATACACGTGGCGCTCTGAGATTGGACACAGCACCATACACAGACCAGACACGTGGCAGCCCTGAGATTGGACACAGCACCACACACACAGACTAGACACGTGGCAGCCCTGAGATTAGACACAGCACCACACACAGACTAGACACATGGCAGCCCTGAGATTAGACACAGCACCACACACACAGACCAGTCATGTGGAACCTCTGAGATTGGACAAAGCAACACACAGAGCAGACAAGTGGCAACCCTGAGACACAGCAGCACACACACACACACACACACAGACCAGATACGTGGCAGCCCTGAGTTTGGACACAGCACCACACACAGACTAGACACGTGGCAGCCCAGAGATTGGACACCACACCATACACAGACCAGACACATGGCAGCCCTGAGATTGGACACAGCACCACACACACAGACTAGACACGTGGCAGCCCTGAGATTGGACACAGCACGACACACAGCACCAACCACAGACTAGACACGTGGCAGCCCTGAGATTGGACACAGCACATCAAACACAGACCAGTCATGTGGAACCTCTGAGTTTGGACACAGCACCACACACAGACTAGACACGTGGCAGCCCAGAGATTGGACACAGCACATCAAACACAGACCAGTCATGTGGAACCTCTGAGTTTGGACACAGCACCACACACAGACTAGACACGTGGCAGCCCAGAGATTGGACACAGCACCACACACAGACCAGACACATGGCAGCCCAGAGATTGGACACCGCACCATACACAGACCAGACACGTGGCAGCCCTGAGATTGGACACAGCACCACACACAGACCTGACACAGTAACTCCCTGACCGAACCCCTCGCAGCGGGGAGGGATGGGGTGGTGACCATGAGAGCACCCAGCATTTTAAGGACGTCCCCATGAAATGCTGGGTTTTCCCATGGGTACGCAGACGGGCTGATGCCTGCCGGGGTTGGACGCTGGGGTCACATGACATCAGAGGCCCGGCTATCGTGTCAGCACCTGCAGTTTCTGAAGGCAGGAGAAATCATATGATGGTCAGAAAACACATCCCCTGGCATGGCAGCGACAGACCGCTGCTTAGTGAGCCACCCCATAGTGCCCTGGCGCAATATAAGTCAATATCAATATATATGCCACAGAACAATATATGCAGGATGACTGGTTACGTCTTTGCTGAGATAGATAGACAGACACACAGACAGACAGACAGACTTGGTGAGGTGTCTGGCACAACCTCCAAATAAATGTCCTTGTCAGGTGCCTTCACCAAGAGGTGGTATAGACGGCAGAACGGCGCGGCACTCAATACAGTAGTATTTTCCTCAGGCTCAACATTAATTGCAGCAGACACACAGAGGTGTAACTCTGAGGAGACAATGGAGTCATCTGCCGCCGGGCTCCTGCTCCCAAGGGGGCACCTCTCCTCCCTGCAAGTTTGAATCAGTTCATTGAAAGCTGTCAATATCGCTTCTGTGTATTTATATAAGGTGTGTGTATTGGGGGGAGGGGCACCAATATTTATCTTGCCTCCGGCCAATGGGGACGAACTTACGCCACTGCAAACACTCATGTATACTGTAAATACCACCCGGCCCAAGGACCGCTCTCTGAACTTAACAATGGGCATACCGAGCTAACTAATTACGTCTCTGGCCTACTGGCCAATGACACTGCAGGAATCTCCATATCCTTCACCACCATTTAGTACATCACATATTTAGAAAATTAAATGAGCAGTTATGCGAAAAACATATAATAATGACAACAAAATATATACAAGAATAAAAAATAAAAAAATTGAAACAAATACAAAAAATTACAACAGCAATGAGTAGAGCTGCTCTAATAGTACATACTGAGTTATCAAAAACATATCGGCACAGACAGTAACTCATAGCAACACATTAATGCCGGAACATACATTGAGGGGACTGTTCCCAATTTGGCGAACCAGGGAGCTTCACGTTTAAGTAGTTGAAGACCACGTGAAGAGGAAGGAATGTGGTCAATCATTCTATATATTTATGTTAAGCCTTTAAGTGGTGCGATGTACCTGTACCAATGGCAGATTTTTAATTCCTGGGTCGTCTTTTAGTCATCCACATACAGGTAACCTATCCCTATTAGGCATTTGTTGTATGTGTAATACTCCCTATACCGTGTATCAAATAATTGGCCCCTGTGGGCTTTCATATATAGAGAAAACAGAACGCCCATTCAAGGAAAGAATGGCCGCACATCGGTCATCTATACGTAACGCCCTATTAAGTCGCTCGTGTGACCAGCCTGTCGCTCGCCACTTATTAAAGGCTAAACATAATCTTTCTTCTTTGAAATATAAAAAAGAGCTGTTTGGGGGAAGGCACTAGTTACGTTAAAATATAACTTGTAACGATCAGATCAGGTGATCGATCAAATTAACGTATGCCTCCTGTTATGATTATCTGTGCAATCAATGTATGTCTGGTATGTTTGGTAAAATCATGCCGCCTGTGATTATTATGTGGGAGATCAGAACATGTCATGTATTATGTGTGTGGACTATTGGTGACCCAGGGAGTGTAGCCATCTGTGGACTCCTCTGGAGTTAGGATGTAAGATAAGATCTGAGACCCCTCATAAACCAGATTGGGGGGGAGAGCAATAGTGTCCAGCCAACCGGCCAAAGTGGCTCTGGCCCTGCACTAAATGACCTCTTATCACTTGAGGAATGTATAAGATCTACTTCAAAGCAGGGACAAATTCTTTATGGGAAAGATCTAGGGACCTTCACTAGGCTCAGCAAGGGAATGGTTAAAAATCCCAAGGGTGGGAGGGATGAGGGAGGCTGCAGATAAAACCTCTGTACCTTGGGATAGTCAGTGTCACTACCTGGGGGTCTAGCAAATCAGGCTGTAGGCGACGAGAGATTTCTTGTGGAGGACCCCCCCACTTCAGGATTGTAAGATACGGTTCTGTCTTTTTCCCTTTTTATTTTTGAAATTGCATTTAAAACTTGTGTGTACTTTTAAAATCACTGTAAAATCTTGTAATTATTTTCTAAAGCTCTGTAGTATTTCTAGGAATAAATAATACATATTCCCAGTTCTGGTTCTGTGTTCCTAAGACTCATTAGCCTCGGAGGAGAACGGCTGAAAAACGTTACCATTGTTATCTTGTATTGTGTGGTCAGGGGCGAGCCAAGCCGCCCCTTGCGCAGTTTCAGGCGCTAAAATCAGGTTTTGGCTGGTGGCAGTGTACCTCAAGGAAAGGACCCGAGTGTCCTGAGTGAACCCCAGTCACGGCCGGCGCTGCTCAGATTGACGTATCGGAGCAGGCGACCGGTGGGTCCGTGACATTTGGCGGCAAGCGGTGGGGTGGAGAATTCATTTTTCTCTTTAAGAACTTAAGTGAGTGTGGGTAGAATTTTGTGAGAAATACCCACATCACCAGAATCAGAACTCAGAGCTTTACTATAGTTTTAAAAGTCACACAGTAAGTGCAATTTCTGTTCCCCTCCCTTCTCTTGTTTTTCTTTCCTATCATTTTATTTGACAAGTGTGAGACTCAGGATGGCTGATTACCAGCAGATGAGGAGAGATGACCTGGCGGTCGTGTGTGTGCAGAGGAATATCCCTTGGTCTGGCCAGAGTAGAAAACGTATGATTCAGGCACTAGTGGATGCCGATCGGACTCTAGCTGCTGGAGGAAACCAGTCCATGGACAATCCTACCCCAGGGGCTCAGTCAGCACTGGACAGTACAAACGATGTCGTGCCAGGGTCAGACACTTCTGCTGGACCCAGCAAGTCTACACTGCAGAGCGACCTTCTAGCTGCTAGCAGGCAATTGAAGAATGTGAACCCCGTATTCGCTTTGCAGCTGGTGCAGTTCTGCCAAGGCATTGTCGACAGAGAGGCTGCGGAGCGCAAAGCCACTGTGGACAGAGAGGCTGCGGAGCGCAAAGCCGTACGAGAGGCTGCAGAGCGTCATGCCGAGCGTGAGTACCAGTTGGAACTGGTGAGGCTCAGGGGGCTGATCGCTGTTGGTGAACCAGTGGAGGATGATACAGGGCATCATGATGGCGAACCTTTACGTGAGACTTTATCTGCCGTGGCTACTGAGTTAGCAGGAGATGGGCTTCGTACTGAACTTTTACGGTCTGCAGAAGTAAATAATGTGTTGGATCATGATGTGGACTCTGTTATCAATCATGGGGAGCCTAACAAGGGACAGAGGTCCCAAATGACCGCTGACGCGAATTTCACCGGACCGCGTCATGCACAGTTCCCTGTCTTGGAAACAGACAGAGGAAGCCAAGTGAGTGTCAGCTTGGTTGTGAGTAATGAGCTGGCCCTGGACACTACAACCGATGCTCAGAGAGGTGACATCTCTGCTAGCACCAGGGAGACTGTAGGATGTGTGGCAGTCAGGGAGACTGCAGAGTACCAATCCCCTACAGCACCAGAAGAGCCCAGTGGGTATATTGACCCAGTGGAGGATGATGATATGTTTACCCTACTGAGCACAGAGGAACTAACGGAAGAATGCCAGCTGCAAGGTATCTCCTGCCACAACCATACTCGTGGGGAGATGATCACGCAGCTCACCCAGGCCAGTTACGATGGGTGCAATGCCTTCAGCCAGTATCGTGCAGCATTTCGTTTCTGGGGTCCATCCGCGTCTCCTTGGGTGCTTCTGAGAGAACTGGGACAATGTTACAAATTTGCGCAGCAGGAGGTCGATGCTTGGAGAAAGCTGGATACCCCATTTTGGGGAGATCAGTGCCGCCGGATAGGTGTGGAGTGGCGTCGCCTAGAACAGCTGCTGTTACCAGCTCTGGAAGCAAAGTTCCAGTTTAAACGGTTGGGAGAAGCAGAAGCTGAGGATGTCAGCAGCTTGCTCTCACCAGGAATGCCCCACCAGGACAAGGTAACTCTGCCTACTACAGTCGTCATGGAGCCTGCTCAGGAGACCTCACATCACAAGGCCCAGTTTAAACTGCTGGAAGATGTGAGCAGCATGTTCCCACCCGTTGCTCCAGATTTGTTGCCGGAACGGGCTGACTGCATAGTGAAAGTATGCAGGGGAGAGACTATGTCGGAAATAGGAATGGGACTTTCTGACTGTATGCACACAAGTATGTGTGGGACTACTGATGTGGGACTTTTATTAACTCCACACATATCTGTCGCTAACCCTTCTGAACCATATGATGCATCTCAGGTAGTATGTAACCATGCTGAACATTGCAATGTTGTTATTTTGTGTGAAGCCCCTGGGATGATCTGTGATAGTGCCGTACCTTCGGTGGAGGTGGAGGGTGAGTTAGAGACAGGTATAGTGGGTAATCCTTGCCAGTTTGTGGGGTTAAATGAATGCCCTAATCTAGTTGGGGATGAGACACCCTCACTCACCAGTGGTAGGAGTGCTGCTGGTGATGTCATTAAGGTTGCTGTGCTAGAAGTTAACCCTGTTCTTCCAGTGATGTCTGGTTGTGACATGGTGCCCGGGGACGCTAACTGCACAAATGGGACAGATCTGAGTTGGTTGCAGGCAGCGCATGTACCTGCCAATAAGTTACTGGTGACAACATGCTCAGATAACCCCATTCCTGCTCAGAGACAATGGGATCCAGATATAGCGGGTTTGCCATGGTGCAATTGTAAGCCAGCAGGATGGGCCCCATGTGTTGTGGAAGATGCACAGGCTAATTTGCAGGTATTGCAGGATGTCTCCCCAGGTTATGATATTGATGTTACTGTTGATAATGTGATGTCTTGCGCTACTGTGGGAAATGTGGTACCAGGTATAATAAGTGACCCGGTGGGTCCTGTGTGCACTGTAGACCTGTCAGATAGGGAGAGAGTGTCCCTTACTGCAGCTTTCCCCCCAAACCCCCCTCCTTACTGTAGCCACACAAGAACAGATACAGGAACACAGCAGGGGTTACCTCCAGACACTGAGAACCCTCCAGAGAGTGCATTTTTCCAGCATCACTGGATAACGGATGCCTCTCCTGAGAACCTCAGTGGCACCACCCCAGGCACAGAACCTGCGGGTCTGGGAGGGAAGGTCAGGCTCAGGAAGGTGTCCTGGACTGCCATGGAAAGCTCGGCTTTCCACGCAGAACTGAGAATCAACCCTGCACAGGCTGCCCCATACCTGGGAATAGGGAAAGATACCCCTGGGTACAGTGAAAGGGTTGTTTTAGGAATAGAGCCAGTGGCTAGTAGGGAAGCTGCTGTGTGTAACCAGAAGGGTGGGAGGGCCCGTGAAGCACAGGTAAACTCAGCTATATTAACCTCAGGAAAGCTGAGCTGGGATGTTCCCAAGACAGGGGACAAGGACCCGCTGGTATTCCCCCTTGCAGAAACGTGCCCCCCTTCACAATTCACACACACAGACACAGAGAGCGAATCTCCTCACAAAAGGATGAGGTGTGAGGTGTTGAGTGAGTGGACCTTCCCCCCAGTGAAGGGGAGGGGGGGTCAGTCAGCTCAGGAGAGGTGCTGGGAAGACATGTTTAAGTCTGTATATAGTGCTGGGAGAATGCCCCACACCTGTGGTATAGTTAAACGTGCCGAGTTACGAGTCCCAGGGGGATGGCCGTTTGGGGTGTGGCGGAATGGTCTGGTACTGATCTCAGTGAGTAAGGCCAAACTGCCAGCTGCAGGGGAGAATCCGTGCCCAGGAGTCCGACGCACAGCTGTGGTGGGCTGTGTCAATATCAGCCGGGATGGACACAGCTCCCACTATATCAGTGTGCTCACAGACTATGGGTTCGAGGACACCTGTGTGCTTTTAGTTTGCCATCTCCTGCGAGAGGGACAGGGACTATGCCCATTGCCCACCCTAGCCACGGCTATGGCGTCAGGTGGTGCCAGGACAGACGTCAAGTATAGTGAAGTGTTAGTACAGATCCCGCAGAATCAGTGGCAGTCTGTCTCAGCACAGAGACCACTGCTACCTGTCCAGGTGATGTAGTTAATAGCGCACTGATGAGACGGTGACGTGGGTCACCGCCTCTGTGCGCCATTTTAAAAAGGGGGAGGTGTAACGATCAGATCAGGTGATCGATCAAATTAACGTATGCCTCCTGTTATGATTATCTGTGCAATCAATGTATGTCTGGTATGTTTGGTAAAATCATGCCGCCTGTGATTATTATGTGGGAGATCAGAACATGTCATGTATTATGTGTGTGGACTATTGGTGACCCAGGGAGTGTAGCCATCTGTGGACTCCTCTGGAGTTAGGATGTAAGATAAGATCTGAGACCCCTCATAAACCAGATTGGGGGGGAGAGCAATAGTGTCCAGCCAACCGGCCAAAGTGGCTCTGGCCCTGCACTAAATGACCTCTTATCACTTGAGGAATGTATAAGATCTACTTCAAAGCAGGGACAAATTCTTTATGGGAAAGATCTAGGGACCTTCACTAGGCTCAGCAAGGGAATGGTTAAAAATCCCAAGGGTGGGAGGGATGAGGGAGGCTGCAGATAAAACCTCTGTACCTTGGGATAGTCAGTGTCACTACCTGGGGGTCTAGCAAATCAGGCTGTAGGCGACGAGAGATTTCTTGTGGAGGACCCCCCCACTTCAGGATTGTAAGATACGGTTCTGTCTTTTTCCCTTTTTATTTTTGAAATTGCATTTAAAACTTGTGTGTACTTTTAAAATCACTGTAAAATCTTGTAATTATTTTCTAAAGCTCTGTAGTATTTCTAGGAATAAATAATACATATTCCCAGTTCTGGTTCTGTGTTCCTAAGACTCATTAGCCTCGGAGGAGAACGGCTGAAAAACGTTACCATTGTTATCTTGTATTGTGTGGTCAGGGGCGAGCCAAGCCGCCCCTTGCGCAGTTTCAGGCGCTAAAATCAGGTTTTGGCTGGTGGCAGTGTACCTCAAGGAAAGGACCCGAGTGTCCTGAGTGAACCCCAGTCACGGCCGGCGCTGCTCAGATTGACGTATCGGAGCAGGCGACCGGTGGGTCCGTGACATAACTTTTATTAGTATTGGTTTAAATATTCACTGTATCGGGGTTTGGGAATTCGTATGAACAGCGAAAAAATAGAAGGTAAAATCGCATACAACAAATACACAAATACATATATAGTGTGATAAAGAGAGAGAAATACAAGTGTGTTAAAATTACACAGATGTCTGTCTCGAAAAGAGGTCTATTTTGTATAGCCAAAGATAGAATTTTGTTAACCACTAATGATTGTTGGTGGTTATGACTCTGATATTATTATGTAGGTGAATTATAAACCTGGTTCTCGCAGGTGTCAGCAAGAGAAAAAGGCCGGTGGGCCAGAGACGTGATTAGTTAGCTCGGTATGCCCGCTGTTACATTCAGAGGGCGGTCCTTGGGCCGGTCAACTGACGTAAGTCACACCTGGGTGGTATTTACAGTATACATGTGTGCTTGCTGCAATTAATGTTGAGTCTGAGGAAAAAACTGCTGTATTGAAATGTTGCTGCTGAATAAAAACGTATTTATCTTCTATGGAAAGTTGTCTGGAGAGTGCCTAGCCGTTCTGCCGTGTAAGTATATATATATATATATATATATATATATATATATATATATATATTGATATATATATATATATATATATATATATATATATATATATACAATATATATATACACTAACACAATTACTCAACCAGTCACCAAGTACAGGAGCAATTCCAAAAGACTGGAAAAGAGTTGTACCACTGCACAAAAGTGGCAGCATGGAAGGTGCTAACTACTACTGACCAGTGAGCTTTACTTCAGTAGTAGGGAAATTGCTTAAAAGAGAGCGTTTTATCACACATGCAGCAATTAACAGGATCCCAAACAGTATGGATTTACTTGTGGGAGATTACAGTATGTCAAACAGATCCTATTGATTCTTTTGACTGGGTGACTAAAGTAATAGATAAAGTAGGGGCTATAGATAGAACAAATTGAGACATTAGTAAGGTTTACAGTAAAGCTGGGTACACATATACACAATTGTCGGGCTGTTCTTCCCTTCTGGGTCGGACAGCCGTTCAATTGTATATGTGTGTACGCTGTCCCGTACGAGCGATAAACGGCAAAAAACTGTCTTGACCGTCCATACTCGGTCGGTCGTAGGTTCTTTGCTGTTTAATTTTCATCCGACAGGACGGCCCCATATCGGTACAAAAGTGCAGTGTGTACGCACGTCCGACCGATATGCTGCCGTCCTTGCGACTATACTGCCAAAGCTGGAACGCCCATGTGGGCGTTCCAGCTTTGACTAAAAAAAAAAAAACGGCGTGGGGTCCCCCCCACAGCCGTAACCAGCACCAGGCTGAAAGAGCCGGGGCTGGTATTAAAAAAATCAGGAAACCCGACAAATAGGGCTTCGCTGATTTTTTAAAACCAGCCCCAGGCTCCAGGTCCGGGGCTGGTTCCCAAAATACGGGGGACAAAATGACTAGGGGTCCCCCGTATTTTAAGAACCAGCCCCAGGCCAAACCAGCCAGCAGGGTAATGCCACAGCCGGGGGACACTTATTATATAAGGTCCCGCGGCCAAAGCATTCAGCCCTCTGACTGGTCAGCCCAGTTTTAAAAAATCAGTGAAGCCCTATTTGTCGGGTTTCCTGATTTTTTAATACCCGCCCCGGCTCTTTCAGCCTGGTGCTGGTTACGGCTGTGGGGGGGACCCCACACCGTTTTTTTTTTAATAGGAGGGTGACTGTTATAATTATGCCCTAACCCAGCCCATTATGATCATTTTGGTCACATGTGACATGTCACTAGCCCAAATCGAGACAGTGTGTACGGTGGTACAATCTTTTTCTTGCAACTGTTTGGACGGGAGTACATCGGACGTCGCAAGTAAAATTGTACAGGTGTGTACGCGCGTGCCGGCTGTTGTTTGTGGACGGTCCGACGGGACTACGGTCGGCCGAACGGTTGCAAGAAATAGGGATTGTATATATGTGTACCCAGCTTAAGTCCCACATTGCAGACTGCTCAATAAACTGTAAACCCTGGGATAGATACTGAGGGTTGTATAGACAAGATCTTCAGCATAGAAACAGAGAGTTGTAGTAACAGGAGGGAAACTTTTCAATTTCGCATGTTCACTGAAGAATGGGGCCACGGACATTGTTTTCTGGAATTGCGGCTGCATTCATTGCGGAGTTTCACTCCGGAGGAATGAAAATTAAAAAGCGGTTGCAGGGGTCCTCCACTGCGAACGTTCCACCCAATATAGGTACGCCACTGCATAACGAGGTCACAATATGGTTACTAAAGAGGCCGAGTGGTTCTTGTATGCTATCAGGATTTCTGTTTCTGGGGCCGAAGCAGATACTCACTGTAGGGACTACACTCCTCCTTGGTGCCTGATATGGTCCCATCAGGAAGATACTGCAGGTAATGACCCATGCCACTGTACAGGCGGGTGACAATCCCCTTCAGCTGCGGCTCTGGAAGACAAGTCAGAATAGTATCCAGCATTGTGTCCCTCCAGCTAATCACTCCACTCCTGTCTCCTCAGTGCCCCTGACCTCCTTCTATCATTCCATTGTCCCCCAGGACAATGCATTCAATCTATTACACTGACAGCTCAGGCAGGCACCCCAGATACACAGAGTTCTCAATGACAGAGCTGTGTGTGTGTGTGTGTGTGTGTGTGTGTGCGTGTGTGTGAGGGGGGACAGTACAGGAATAGCAGTGAGATACAGGACAGGATGCAGGTGTAGTGACAGAGCTGTGTGTGTGTGTGGGGGGACAGTACAGGAATAGCAGTGAGATACAGGACAGGATGGAGGTGTAGTGACAGAGCTGTGTGTGTGTGTGGGGGGACAGTACAGGAATAGCAGTGAGATACAGGACAGGATGGAGGTGTAGTGACAGAGCTGTGTGTGGGGTCAGTACAGGAATAGCAGTGAGATACAGGACAGGATGGAGGTGTAGTGACAGAGCTGTGTGTGTGGGGTTGGTACAGGAATAGCAGAGAGATACAGGACAGGATGGAGGTGTAGTGACAGAGCTGTGTGTGTACAGTACAGGAATAGTAGAGAGATACAGGACAGGATGGAGGTGTAGTGACAGAGCTGTGTGTGTGGGGACAGTACAGGAATAGTAGTGAGATACAGGACAGGATGGAGGTGTAGTGACAGAGCTGTGTGTGGACAGTACAGGAATAGTAGAGAGATACAGGACAGGATGGAGGTGTAGTGACAGAGCTGTGTGTGTACAGTACAGGAATAGTAGAGAGATACAGGACAGGATGGAGGTGTAGTGACAGAGCTGTGTGTGTGTGGTCAGTACAGGAATAGTAGTGAGATACAGGACAGGATGGAGGCGTAGTGACAGATCTGTGTGTGGG
Source organism: Crinia signifera (assembly GCF_055691185.1). NCBI lineage: Eukaryota > Metazoa > Chordata > Amphibia > Anura > Myobatrachidae > Crinia > Crinia signifera. The sequence continues at coordinate 338,221,025 of NC_139220.1, read as the reverse complement.
GCCAGTAAAGGAATAGTAGAGAGATACAGGACAGGATGGAGGTGTAGTGACAGCTGTGTGACAGAGCTTCGCCGCGCGAGTGTCCCTATTTCTTCGGCACGAAAGTTGGGAGGTATACAGAATGGAGGTGTAGTGACAGAGCTGTGTGTGTGGGGTCGGTCCAAGAATAGTTCAGATACAGGACAGGATGGAGGTGTAGTGACAGAGCTGTGTGTGTGTGTGGTCAGTACAGTATTAGTAGAGAGATACAGGACAGGATGGAGGTGTAGTGACAGAGCTGTGTGTGTGTGTGGTCAGTACAGGAATAGCGGTGAGATACAGGACAGGATGGAGGTGTAGTGACAGAGCTGTGTGTGTGTGTGGTCAGTACAGGAATAGCAGAGAGATACAGGACAGGATGGAGGTGTAGTGACAGAATTGTGTGTGGGGTCAGTACAGGAATAGTAGAGAGATACAGGACAGGATGGAGGTGTAGTGACAGAGCGCTGTGTGTGTAGGGGACAGTACAGGAATAGTAGTGAGATACAGGACAGGATGGAGGTGTGGGGACAGTACAGGAATAGCAGAAAGATACAGGACAGGATGGAGGTGTAGTGACAGAGCTGTTTGTGGTCAGTACAGGAATAGCAGAGAGATACAGGACAGGATGGAGGTATAGTGACAGAGCTGTGTATGTGTGGTCAGTACAGGAATAGTAGAGATACAGAACAGGGAGGAGGTGTAGTGACAGAGCTGTGTGTGTGTGTGGGGGGACAGTACAGGAATAGCAGTGAGATACAGGACAGGATGGAGGTGTAGTGACAGAGCTGTGTGTGTGTGTGGGGGGACAGTACAGGAATAGCAGTGAGATACAGGACAGGATGGAGGTGTAGTGACAGAGCTGTGTGTGGGGTCAGTACAGGAATAGCAGTGAGATACAGGACAGGATGGAGGTGTAGTGACAGAGCTGTGTGTGTGGGGTTGGTACAGGAATAGCAGAGAGATACAGGACAGGATGGAGGTGTAGTGACAGAGCTGTGTGTGTACAGTACAGGAATAGTAGAGAGATACAGGACAGGATGGAGGTGTAGTGACAGAGCTGTGTGTGTGGGGACAGTACAGGAATAGTAGTGAGATACAGGACAGGATGGAGGTGTAGTGACAGAGCTGTGTGTGGACAGTACAGGAATAGTAGAGAGATACAGGACAGGATGGAGGTGTAGTGACAGAGCTGTGTGTGTACAGTACAGGAATAGTAGAGAGATACAGGACAGGATGGAGGTGTAGTGACAGAGCTGTGTGTGTGTGGTCAGTACAGGAATAGTAGTGAGATAGAGGACAGGATGGAGGCGTAGTGACAGATCTGTGTGTGGGGCCAGTAAAGGAATAGTAGAGAGATACAGGACAGGATGGAGGTGTAGTGACAGCTGTGTGACAGAGCTTCGCCGCGCGAGTGTCCCTATTTCTTCGGCACGAAAGTTGGGAGGTATACAGAATGGAGGTGTAGTGACAGAGCTGTGTGTGTGGGGTCGGTCCAAGAATAGTTCAGATACAGGACAGGATGGAGGTGTAGTGACAGAGCTGTGTGTGTGTGTGGTCAGTACAGTATTAGTAGAGAGATACAGGACAGGATGGAGGTGTAGTGACAGAGCTGTGTGTGTGTGTGGTCAGTACAGGAATAGCGGTGAGATACAGGACAGGATGGAGGTGTAGTGACAGAGCTGTGTGTGTGTGTGGTCAGTACAGGAATAGCAGAGAGATACAGGACAGGATGGAGGTGTAGTGACAGAATTGTGTGTGGGGTCAGTACAGGAATAGTAGAGAGATACAGGACAGGATGGAGGTGTAGTGACAGAGCGCTGTGTGTGTAGGGGACAGTACAGGAATAGTAGTGAGATACAGGACAGGATGGAGGTGTGGGGACAGTACAGGAATAGCAGAAAGATACAGGACAGGATGGAGGTGTAGTGACAGAGCTGTTTGTGGTCAGTACAGGAATAGCAGAGAGATACAGGACAGGATGGAGGTATAGTGACAGAGCTGTGTATGTGTGGTCAGTACAGGAATAGTAGAGATACAGAACAGGGAGGAGGTGTAGTGACAGAGCTGTGTGTGTGGGGACAGTACAGGAATAGTAGAGATACAGGACAGGATGGAGGTGCAGTGACAGAGCTGTGTGTGTGTGTGGGGACAGTACAGGAATAGTAGAGATACAGGACAGGATGCAGGTGTAGTGACAGAGCTGTGTGTGTGGGGTCAGTACAGGAATAGTAGTGAGATACAGGACAGGATGGAGGTGTAGTGACAGAGCTGTGTGTGTGTGTGTGTGTGGTCAGTACAGGAATAGTAGAGAGATACAGGACAGGATGGAGGTTCAGTGACAGAGCTGTGTGTGTGTGTGGGGTCGGTCCAGGAATAGGACAGATACAGGACAGGATGGAGGTGTAGTGACAGAGCTGTGTGTGTGGGGACAGTACAGGAATAGTAGAGATACAGGGCAGGATGGAGGTGTAGTGACAGAGCTGTGTGTGTGTGGGGACAGTACAGGAATAGTAGAGATAAAGGACAGGATGCAGGTGTAGTGACAGAGCTGTGTGTGGGGACAGTACAGGAATAGTAGAGAGATACAGGACAGGATAGAGGTGTAGGGACAGAGCTGTGTGTGTGTGGGGACAGTACAGGAATAGTAGAGATACAGGACAGGATGCAGGTGTAGTGACAGAGCTGTGTGTGGGGACAGTACAGGAATAGTAGAGAGATACAGGACAGGATGGAGGTGTAGTGACAGAGCTGTGTGTGTGGTCAGTACAGGAATAGTAGAGAGATACAGGACAGGATGGAGGTGTAGTGACAGAGCTGTGTATGTAGGGGACAGTACAGGAATAGTAGAGAGATACAGGACAGGATGGAGGTGTAGTGACAGTGCTGTATGCGCAGGAATAGCAGAGAGATACAGGACAGGATGGAGGTGTAGTGACAGTGCTGTATGCTCAGGAATAGTAGAGAGATACAGGACAGGATGGAGGTGAAGTGACAGTGCTGTATCCGCAGGAATAGTAGGGAGATACAGGACAGGATGGAGGTGTAGTGACAGTGCTGTATCCGCAGGAATAGCAGAGAGATACAGGACAGGATGGAGGTGTAGTGACAGTGCTGTATCCGCAGGAATAGCAGAGAGATACAGGACAGGATGGAGGTGTATCGACAGTGCTGTATGCGCAGGAATAGTAGAGAGATACAGGACAGGATGGAGGTGTAGTGACAGTGCTGTATGCTCAGGAATAGCAGAGAGATACAGGACAGGATGGAGGTGTAGTGACAGTGCTGTATGCGCAGGAATAGCAGTGAGATACAGGACAGGATGGAGGTGTAGTGACAGGTCTGTATCCGCAGGAATAGCAGAGAGATACAGGACAGGATGGAGGTGTAGTGACAGGTCTGTATCCGCAGGAATAGCAGAGAGATACAGGACAGGATGGAGGTGTAGTGACAGTGCTGTATCCGCAGGAATAGCAGTGAGATACAGGACAGGATGGAGGTGTAGTGACAGTGCTGTATGCGCAGGAATAGTAGAGAGATGTCTTACCGGGGTCCTTGTGTAGTGCTCTCCGCTGACTCCCGCACAGTCGGACTTTGGACACCAGGAACAGCAGCTGCTTCTGACACAGGGACTTGGTCCCCCGGGGACAGACTTTCCTCTGTGGGGGTGCCGGGCGGGTCCCAACCTGTTCTCGCACTTCACGCCTTTGGCGAATTAGGGAACTGGCGAGTGCTGCCATCTCCCCCTCCGAGCCCCCTGAGTGCCCCCCTCAAATGTGCCCACTACCCTCCTCTACGTGTACCCTAGCCCCATGTATATCTGTCCACCTGCTGTCTAACTCTCTGTTACCCCATCACACAGCAGTCACTCTTTGTCCGTCGTCTCTCCAATGCTCAGCCTGTCCTTGTCCCCTGCGGTCACTCTCTGTCCATCTGTCTGTCTCTCCCCACAGTCTCTCAGCATGACATCTCTCCCAGCTCTCGGTGCATCTTGTCTCCTTCTTTCTCCTTGCCGGTGCCCCTCCCTCTCTCCCTCCGTCCCTCTCTCCCAGGATGGCACAGGCTGTGTATTTCTAGCTGTTGTGGACCGGTCTGAGGGTTCCTCCTGGCCCCATGCCGCCTCGGTGATATAGGTGAGGAAGCCGCCTGGCCGTCCACAGAATAAGTTTTAGAAGCTGCATGTAAAAATACAGTTATATGCAGAGGTACATGATGCCAAGTCTGCGCCAGTCACACACGTGTGCCAGGGTTACATCAGGCGTCCTTACACCCAGATACACCGACACCCGGCTCTGTGCCAGTCACACGTGTGCCAGGTTTACATCAGGCGTCCTTACACCCAGATACACCGACACCCAGCTCTGCGCCAGTCACACCCGTGCCAGGGTTACGTCAGGTGTCCTTACACCCAGATACACCAACACCCAGCTCTGTGCCAGTCACACCTGTGCCAGGGTTACATCAGGCGTCCTTACACCCAGATACACCGACACCCAGCTCTGTGCCAGTCACACGTGTGCCAGGGTTACATCAGGCATCCTTACACCCAGATACACAGACACCCGGCTCTGCGCCAGTCACACGTGTGCCAGGGTTATATCAGTCATCCTTACACCCAGATACACCGACACCCAGCTCTGTGCCAGTCACACCTGTGCCAGGGTTACATCAGGTGTCCATACACCCAGATACACCAACACCCGGCTCTGCGCCAGTCACACCTGTGCCAGGGTTACATCAGTCGTCCTTACACCCAGATACACCGACACCCAGCTCTGTGCCAGTCACACGTGTGCCAGGGTTACATCAGACGTCCTTACACCCAGATACACCGACACCCGGCTCTGCGCCAGTCACACCTGTGCCAGGGTTATATCAGGTGTCCTTACACCCAGATACACTGACACCCAGCTCTGTGCCAGTCACACCTGTGCCAGGGTTACATCAGACGTCCTTACACCCAGATACACCGACACCCAGCTCTGCGCCAGTCACAGGTGTGCCAGGGTTACATCAGACGTCCTTACACCCAGATACACCGACACCCGGCTCTGCGCCGGTCACACGTGTGCCAGGGTTACATCAGGTGTCCTTACACCCAGATACACCGACACCCGGCTCTGTGCCAGTCACACGTGTGCCAGGGTTACATCAGGTGTCCTTACACCCAGAGACACCGACACCCGGCTCTGCGCCAGTCACACGTGTGCCAGGGTTACATCAGGTGTCCTTACACCCAGATACACCGACACCCGGCTCTGTGCCAGTCACACGTGTGCCAGGGTTACATCAGTCGTCCTTGCACCCAGATACACCGACACCCGGCTCTGCGCCAGTCACACCTGTCCCAGGGTTACATCAGTCGTCATTACACCCAGATACACCAACACCCGGCTCTGCGCCAGTCACACGTGTGCCAGGGTTACATCAGACGTCCTTACACCCAGATACACCGACACCCGGCTCGGCGCCAGTCACACATGTCCCAGGGTTATATCAGTCGTCCTTACACCCAGATACACCGACACCCGGCTCTGCGCCAGTCACACCTGTCCCAGGGTTACATCAGTCGTCCTTACACCCAGATACACCGACACCCAGCTCTGGGCCAGTCACATGTGTGCCAGGGTTACATCAGGCGTCCTTACACCCAGATACACCGACACCCAGCTCTGCGCCAGTCACACGTGTGCCAGGGTTACATCAGTCGTCCTTACACCCAGATACACCGACACACAGCTCTGCGCCAGTCACACGTGTGCCAGGGTTATATCAGTCGTCCTTACACCAAGATACACAGACACCCGGCTCTGCGCCAGTCACACGTGTGCCAGGGTTATATCAGTCGTCCTTACACCCAGATACACCGACACCCGGCTCTGTGCCAGTCACACGTGTGCCAGGGTTACATCAGACGTCCTTACACCCAGATACACCAGCACCCGGCTCTGCGCCAGTCACACGTGTGCCAGGGTTATATCAGTCGTCCTTACACCCAGATACACCGACACCCAGCTCTGTGCCAGTCACACGTGTGCCAGGGTTATATCAGTCGTCCTTACACCCAGATACACCGACACCCAGCTCTGTGCCAGTCACACGTGTGCCAGGGTTACATCAGATGTCCTTACCCCCAGATACACCGACACCCAGCTCTGTGCCAGTCACACGTGTGCCAGGGTTGTATCAGTCGTCCTTACACCCAGATACACCGACACCCGGCTCTGCGCCAGTCACACGTGTGCCAGGGTTACATCAGGCGTCCTTACACCCAGATACAGACACCCGGCTCTGCGCCAGTCACACGTGTGCCAGGGTTACATCAGGCGTCCTTACACCCAGATACAACGACACCCAGCTCTGTGCCAGTCACACGTGTGCCAGGGTTACATCAGGTGTCCTTACACCCAGATACACCGACAACCAGCTCTGTGCCAGTCACACCTGTCCCAGGGTTATATCAGTCGTCCTTACACCCAGATACACCGACACCCAGATCTGCGCCAGTCACACGTGTGCCAGGGTTACATCAGGTGTCCTTACACCCAGATACACCGACACCCAGCTCTGTGCCAGTCACACGTGTGCCAGGGTTACATCAGGCGTCCTTACACCCAGATACACAGACACCCAGCTCTGCGCCAGTCACACCTGTGCCAGGGTTACATCAGATGTCCATATACCCAGATACACCGACACCCGGCTCTGCGCCAGTCACACCTGTGCCAGGGTTACATCAGATGTCCTTACCCCCAGATACACCGACACCCGGCTCTGTGCCAGTCACACTTGTGCCAGGGTTATATCAGTCGTCCTTACACCCAGATACACTGACACCCAGCTCTGCGCCAGTCACACGTGTGCCAGGGTTACATCAGGCGTCCTTACACCCAGATACACCGACACCCGGCTCTGCGCCAGTCACACCTGTCCCAGGGTTACATCAGGTGTCCTTACACCCAGATACACCGACACCCAGCTCTGCGCCAGTCACACCTGTCCCAGGGTTATATCAGTCGTCCTTACACCCAGATACACCGACACCCAGCTCTGCGCCAGTCACACGTGTGCCAGGGTTACATCAGTCGTCCTTACACCCAGATACACCGACACCCGGCTCTGTGCCAGTCACACGTGTGCCAGGGTTATATCAGTCGTCCTTACACCCAGATACACCGACACCCAGCTCTGCGCCAGTCACACGTGTGCCAGGGTTACATCAGGTGTCCTTACACCCAGATACACCAACACCCGGCTCTGCGCCAGTCACACGTGTGCCAGGGTTACATCAGGTGTCCTTACACCCAGATACACCGACACCCAGCTCTGCGCCAGTCACACCTGTCCCAGGGTTACATCAGGTGTCCTTACACCCAGATACACCGACACCTGGCTCTGCGCCAGTCACATCTGTGCCAGGGTGACATCAGTCGTCCTTACCCCCAGATACACCGACACCCGGCTCTGCGCCAGTCACACACGTGTGCCAGGGTTACATCAGATGTCCTTACCCCCAGATACACAGACACCCGACTCTGCGCCAGTCACACGTGTGCCAGGGTTACATCAGGCGTCCTTACACCCAGATACACCGACACCCAGCTCTGCGCCAGTCACACCTGTCCCAGGGTTACACCAGTCGTCTTTACACCCAGATACACCGACACCCGGCTCTGCGCCAGTCACACCTGTCCCAGGGTTACATCAGTCGTCCTTACACCCAGATACACCGACACCCAGCTCTGCGCCAGTCACATGTGTGCCAGGGTTACATCAGGCGTCCTTACACCCAGATACACCGGCACCCAGCTCTGCGCCAGTCACACGTGTGCCAGGGTTACATCAGTCGTCCTTACACCCAGATACACCGACACCCAGCTCTGCGCCAGTCACACGTGTGCCAGGGTTATATCAGTCGTCCTTACCCCCAGATACACCGACACCCAGCTCTGCGCCAGTCACACGTGTGCCAGGGTTACATCAGGCATCCTTACACCCAGATACACCGACACCCAGCTCTGCGCCAGTCACACGTGTGCCAGGGTTATATCAGTCGTCCTTACACCCAGATACACCGACACCCAGCTCTGCGCCAGTCACACCTGTGCCAGGGTTATATCAGTCGTCCTTACACCCAGATACACCGACACCCGGCTCTGCGCCAGTCACACCTGTCCCAGGGTTACATCAGGTGTCCTTACACCCAGATACACCGACACCCGGCTCTGCGCCAGTCACACGTGTGCCAGGGTTACATCAGTCGTCCTTACACCCAGATACACCGACACCCGGCTCTGCGCCAGTCACACGTGTGCCAGGGTTATATCAGTCGTCCTTACACCAAGATACACAGACACCCGGCTCTGCGCCAGTCACACATGTGCCAGGGTTATATCAGTCGTCCTTACACCCAGATACACCGACACCCAGCTCTGCGCCATTCACACCTGTGCCAGGGTTATATCAGTCGTCCTTACATCCAGATACACCGACACCCAGCTCTGCACCGGTCACACATGTGCCAGGGTTACATCAGGTGTCCTTACACCCAGATACACAGACACCCGGCTCTGCGCCAGTCACACGTGTGCCAGGGTTACATCAGGCGTCCTTACACCCAGATACACCGACACCCGGCTCTGTGCCATTCACACCTGTGCCAGGGTTATATCAGTCGTCCTTACACCCAGATACACCGACACCCGGCTCTGCGCCAGTCACACGTGTGCCAGGGTTACATCAGGCATCCTTACACCCAGATACACCGACACCCAGCTCTGCGCCAGTCACACGTGTGCCAGGGTTATATCAGTCGTCCTTACACCAAGATACACAGACACCCGGCTCTGCGCCAGTCACACATGTGCCAGGGTTATATCAGTCGTCCTTACACCCAGATACACCGACACCCAGCTCTGCGCCATTCACACCTGTGCCAGGGTTATATCAGTCGTCCTTACATCCAGATACACCGACACCCAGCTCTGCACCGGTCACACATGTGCCAGGGTTACATCAGGTGTCCTTACACCCAGATACACAGACACCCGGCTCTGCGCCAGTCACACGTGTGCCAGGGTTACATCAGGCGTCCTTACACCCAGATACACCGACACCCGGCTCTGCGCCAGTCACACCTGTCCCAGGGTTACATCAGGTGTCCTTACACCCAGATACACCGACACCCAGCTCTGTGCCAGTCACACGTGTGCCAGGGTAACATCAGGCGTCCTTACACCCAGATACACCGGCACCCAGCTCTGCGCCAGTCACACGTGTGCCAGGGTTACATCAGGCGTCCTTACACCCAGATACACCGGCACCCAGCTCTGCGCCAGTCACACGTGTCCCAGGGTTACATCAGTCATCCTTACACCCAGATACACCGACACCCGGCTCTGTGCCAGTCACACCTGTCCCAGGGTTACACCAGTCGTCTTTACACCCAGATACACCGGCACCCAGCTCTGCGCCAGTCACACGTGTCCCAGGGTTACATCAGTCATCCTTACACCCAGATACACCGACACCCGGCTCTGTGCCAGTCACACGTGTGCCAGGGTTACATCAGTCGTCCTTACACCCAGATACACCGACACACAGCTCTGCGCCAGTCACACGTGTGCCAGGGTTATATCAGTCGTCCTTACACCAAGATACACAGACACCCGGCTCTGCGCCAGTCACACGTGTGCCAGGGTTATATCAGTCGTCCTTACACCCAGATACACCGACACCCAGCTCTGTGCCAGTCACACCTGTGCCAGGGTTATATCAGTCGTCCTTACACCCAGATACACCGACACCCGGCTCTGCGCCAGTCACACGTGTGCCAGGGTTACATCAGGTGTCCTTACACCCAGATACACCGACACACAGCTCTGCGCCAGTCACACGTGTGCCAGGGTTATATCAGTCGTCCTTACACCCAGATACACCGACACCCAGCTCTGTGCCAGTCACACCTGTGCCAGGGTTATATCAGTCGTCCTTACACCCAGATACACCGACACCCGGCTCTGCGCCAGTCACACCTGTCCCAGGGTTACATCAGGCATCCTTACATCCAGATACACCGACACCCAGCTCTGCACCGGTCACACATGTGCCAGGGTTATATCAGTCGTCCTTACACCCAGATACACCGACACCCAGCTCTGCGCCAGTCACACGTGTGCCCATACACCCAGATACTCGACACCCGGCTCCTGAGCACTGTCCTGCTATTCCTGTACGGACACCACACAACCCCTGCATTCTGTCCTGTGTCACTCTGCTATTTCTGTACACCACACAACCCATGTGTTCTGTCCTGTGTCACTCTGCTATTCCTGTACGGACACCACACAACCCCTGCATTCTGTCCTGTGTCACTCTGCTATTCCTGTACACCACACAACCCCTGCATTCTGTCCTGTGTCACTCTGCTATTTCTGTACACCACACAACCCCTGCTCTCTGTCCTGTGTTACACTACTATTCCTGTACGGACACCACACAACCCCTGCGTTCTGTCCTGTGTTTCTCTGCTATTTCTGTACACCACACAACCCCTGCACTCTGTCCTGTGTCACTCTGCTATTCCTGTACACCTCACAACCCCTGCACTCTGTCCTGTGTCACTCTGCTATTCCTGTACACCTCACAACCCCTGCACTCTGTCCTGTGTCACTCTGCAATTCCTGTACACCACACAACCCCTGCATTCTGTCCTGTGTCACTCTGCTATTTCTGTACACCACACAACCCCTGCACTCTGTCCTGTGTTACTCTGCTATTCCTGTACACCACACAACCCCTTCACTCTGTCCTGTGTCACTCTGCTATTCCTGTACACCATACAACCCCTGCATTCTGTCCTGTGTCACTCCTGTACACCACACAACAACTGCACTGTGTCCTGTGTCACTCTGCTATTCCTGTACGGACACCACACAACCCCTGCACTCTGTCCTGTGTTACTCTGCTATTCCTGTACACCACACCACCCCTGCACTCTGTCTTGTGTCACTCTGCTATTCCTTACACCACACAACCCCTGCACTCTGTCCTGTGTCACGCTGCTATTCCTGTACACCACACAACCCCTGCACTGTGTCCTGTGTCACGCTGCTATTCCTGTACACCACACAACCCCTGCACTGTGTCCTGTGTCACTCTGCTATTCCTGTACACCACACAACCCCTGCACGGTGTCCTGTGTTACTCTGCTATTCCTGTATGGACACCACACAACCCCTGCAATCTGTCATGTGTCACTCTGCTATTCCTGTACACCACACAACCCCTGCACGGTGTCCTGTGTTACTCTGCTATTCCTGTACGGACACCACACAACCCCTGTACTCTGTCATGTGTCACTCTGCTATTCCTGTACACCACACAACCCCTGCACTCTGTCATGTGTCACTCTGCTATTCCTGTACACCACACAACCCCTGCACTGTGTCCTGTGTCACTTTGCTATTCCTGTACACCACACAACCCCTGCACTCTGTCCTGTGTCACTCTGCTATTCCTGTACACCACACAACCCCTGCACTGTGTCCTGTGTCACACTTCTATTCCTTTATGGACACCACACAACCCCTGCACTCTGTCCTGTGTCACTCTGCTATTCCTGTACACTACACAACCCCTGCACTCTGTCCTGTGTCACTCTGCTATTCCTGTACACCACACAACCCCTGCACTCTGTCCTGTGTCACTCTGCTATTCCTGTACAGACACCACACAACCCCTGCACTCTGTCCTGTGTCACTCCTGTACACCACACAACCCCTGCACTGTGTCCTGTGTCACCCTGCTATTCCTGTACACCACACAACCCCTGCACTCTGTCCTGTGTCACTCTGCTATTCCTGTACACCACACAACCCTTGCACTGTGTCCTGTGTCACTCTGCTATTCCTGTACACCACACAACCCCTGCACTCTGTCCTGTGTCACGCTGCTATTCCTGTACACCACACAACCCCTGCACTCTGTCCTGTGTCACTCTCCTATTCCTGTACACCACACAACCCCTGCACTCTGTCCTGTGTCACTCTGCTATTCCTGTACACCACACAACCCCTGCACTCTGTCCTGTGTCACTCTCATATTCCTGTACACCACACAACCCCTGCACTCTGTCCTGTGTCACTCTGCTATTCCTGTACACCACACAACCCCTGCACTCTGTCCTGTGTCACTCTGCTATTCCTGTACACCACACAACCCCTGCACTCTGTCCTGTGTCACTCTGCTATTCCTGTACAGACACCACACAACCCCTGCACTCTGTCCTGTGTCACTATGCTATTCCTGTACACCACACAACCCCTGCACTGTGTCCTGTGTCACACTGCTATTCCTGTACGGACACCACACAACCCCTGCACTCTGTCCTGTGTCACTCCTGTACACCACACAACCCCTGCACTCTGTCCTGTGTCACGCTGCTATTCCTGTACACCACACAACCCCTGCACTGTGTCCTGTGTCACCCTGCTATTCCTGTACACCACACAACCCCTGCACTCTGTCCTGTGTCACTATGCTATTCCTGTACACCACACAACCCCTGCACTGTGTCCTGTGTCACTCTGCTATTCCTGTACAGACACCACACAACCCCTGCACTCTGTCCTGTGTCACTCCTGTACACCACACAACAACTGCACTGTGTCCTGTGTCACTCTGCTATTCCTGTACGGACACCACACAACCCCTGCACTCTGTCCTGTGTTACTCTGCTATTCCTGTACACCACACCACCCCTGCACTCTGTCCTGTGTCACTCTGCTATTCCTTACACCACACAACCCCTGCACTCTGTCCTGTGTCACGCTGCTATTCCTGTACACCACACAACCCCTGCACTGTGTCCTGTGTCACGCTGCTATTCCTGTACACCACACAACCCCTGCACTGTGTCCTGTGTCACTCTGCTATTCCTGTACACCACACAACCCCTGCACGGTGTCCTGTGTTACTCTGCTATTCCTGTATGGACACCACACAACCCCTGCAATCTGTCATGTGTCACTCTGCTATTCCTGTACACCACACAACCCCTGCACGGTGTCCTGTGTTACTCTGCTATTCCTGTACGGACACCACACAACCCCTGTACTCTGTCATGTGTCACTCTGCTATTCCTGTACACCACACAACCCCTGCACTCTGTCATGTGTCACTCTGCTATTCCTGTACACCACACAACCCCTGCACTGTGTCCTGTGTCACTTTGCTATTCCTGTACACCACACAACCCCTGCACTCTGTCCTGTGTCACTCTGCTATTCCTGTACACCACACAACCCCTGCACTGTGTCCTGTGTCACACTTCTATTCCTTTATGGACACCACACAACCCCTGCACTCTGTCCTGTGTCACTCTGCTATTCCTGTACACTACACAACCCCTGCACTCTGTCCTGTGTCACTCTGCTATTCCTGTACACCACACAACCCCTGCACTCTGTCCTGTGTCACTCTGCTATTCCTGTACAGACACCACACAACCCCTGCACTCTGTCCTGTGTCACTCCTGTACACCACACAACCCCTGCACTCTGTCCTGTGTCACGCTGCTATTCCTGTACACCACACAACCCCTGCACTGTGTCCTGTGTCACCCTGCTATTCCTGTACACCACACAACCCCTGCACTCTGTCCTGTGTCACTCTGCTATTCCTGTACACCACACAACCCTTGCACTGTGTCCTGTGTCACTCTGCTATTCCTGTACACCACACAACCCCTGCACTCTGTCCTGTGTCACGCTGCTATTCCTGTACACCACACAACCCCTGCACTCTGTCCTGTGTCACTCTCCTATTCCTGTACACCACACAACCCCTGCACTCTGTCCTGTGTCACTCTGCTATTCCTGTACACCACACAACCCCTGCACTCTGTCCTGTGTCACTCTCATATTCCTGTACACCACACAACCCCTGCACTCTGTCCTGTGTCACTCTGCTATTCCTGTACACCACACAACCCCTGCACTCTGTCCTGTGTCACTCTGCTATTCCTGTACACCACACAACCCCTGCACTCTGTCCTGTGTCACTCTGCTATTCCTGTACAGACACCACACAACCCCTGCACTCTGTCCTGTGTCACTATGCTATTCCTGTACACCACACAACCCCTGCACTGTGTCCTGTGTCACACTCCTATTCCTGTACGGACACCACACAACCCCTGCACTCTGTCCTGTGTCACTCCTGTACACCACACAACCCCTGCACTCTGTCCTGTGTCACGCTGCTATTCCTGTACACCACACAACCCCTGCACTGTGTCCTGTGTCACCCTGCTATTCCTGTACACCACACAACCCCTGCACTCTGTCCTGTGTCACTATGCTATTCCTGTACACCACACAACCCCTGCACTGTGTCCTGTGTCACTCTGCTATTCCTGTACAGACACCACACAACCCCTGCACTCTGTCCTGTGTCACTTTGCTATTCCTGTACACCACACAACCCCTGCACTGTGTCCTGTGTTACTCTGCTATTCCTGTACACCACACAACCCCTGCACTGTGTCCTGTGTCACTTTGCTATTCCTGTACACCACACAACCCCTGCACTCTGTCCTGTGTCACGCTGCTATTCCTGTACACCACACAACCCCTGCACTCTGTCCTGTGTCACTCTCCTATTCCTGTACACCACACAACCCCTGCACTCTGTCCTGTGTCACTCTGCTATTCCTGTACACCACACAACCCCTGCACTCTGTCCTGTGTCACTCTGCTATTCCTGTACACCACACAACCCCTGCACTCTGTCCTGTGTCACCCTGCTATTCCTGTACACCACACAACCCCTGCACTCTGTCCTGTGTCACTCTGCTATTCCTGTACACCACACATACACATCTCACTGCTGTGCCCAGAAACTCATTGCACCTTTTTTTCATTTGACACATTTATTAAAGTGTATTTTCTGGGATGGGCCGGGGGCCAGTTTGGCACAGAATGACTGCACACAAGGACAGACGGGGAGTGCCAGGTTACTGACAGGATACTGTGCCAGCTTCTTCCTCATGCAGCGCAGTCTGTGGGTCAGTCTGTGGGTGGGGGACGGGAAGGCATCTCTGGGGTCACACTCTATATTTCACTTTATTTAGAATATGCTGCAGTCACAAACGCTGGAGATGATATGATGGTGATGTGAGGTGTTGGATATAGCATTCCCCTGACCGCCTGCGGTGCCAGCCTTGTCCACCAGCACCCAAGACACGACCTGGCAGGGGCGATGTTCATGGTATCACATACCTGGAGAGGGGGGTGCACAGATAGGGATGGGGGGGGGGGGGAGACCGAGCAATAATAGAGAGAGAGGGGGATACAGAGTACAGACAGAGGGTAAGGGGGGGATGGGGTGGGCATCCTAGGGTGGGCTCAGAAGACAGCCGGAGGGGTAGTGTGTATGTGTGTGAGGGGACAGCAGGAGGGGAAATGTGTGTAAGGGGACAGCAGGAGGGGTAATGTGTGCAAGGGGACAGCAGGAGGGGTAATGTGTGTAAGTGGACAGCAGGAGGGGTAATATGTGTAAGGGGACAGCAGGAGGGGTAACATGTGTGAGGGGACAGCAGGAGATGTAACGTGTGTGAGGGGATAGCAGGAGGGGTATTGTGTGTAAGGGAACAGCAGGAGGGGTAATGTGTGTAAGGGGAAAGCAGGAGGGGTAATGTGTGTAAGTGGACAGCAGGAGGGGTAATGTGTGTAAGGGGACAGCAGGAGGGGTAACATGTGTGAGGGGACAGCAGGAGGGGTAATGTGTGTGAGGGGACAGCAGGAGGGGTATTGTGTGTAAGGGGACAGCAGGAGGGGAAACGTGTGTGAGGGGACAGCAGGAGGGGTAATATGTGTAAGGGGACAGCCGGTGTGTAAGGGGACAGCAGGAGGGGTAACGTGTGCGAGGGGACAGCAGGAGGGGTAACGTGTGTAAGGGAACAGCAGGAGGGGTAACGTGTGTGAGGGGACAGCAGGTGGTGTAATGTGTGTAAGGGAACAGCAGGAGGGGTAACGTGTGTGAGGGGACAGCAGGTGGTGTAATGTATGTAAGGGAACAGCAGGAGGGGTAACGTGTGTGAGGGGACAGCAGGAGGGGTAATATGTGTAAGGGGACAGCAGGAGGGGTAACGTGTGTGAGGGGACAGCAGGTGGTGTAATGTATGTAAGGGAACAGCAGGAGGGGTAACGTGTGTGAGGGGACAGCAGGAGGGGTAACGTATGTGAGGGGACAGCAGGAGGGGTAATACGTGTAAGGGGACAGCAGGAGGGGTAATGTGTGTAAGGGGACAGCAGGAGGGGTAACGTGTGTAAGGGGACAGCAGGAGGGGTAACGTGTGTAAGGGAACAGCAGGAGGGGTAACGTGTGTGAGGGGACAGCAGGTGGTGCAATGTGTGTAAGGGGACAGCAGGAGGGGTAACGTGTGTGAGGGGACAGCAGGAGGGGTAACGTGTGTGAGGGGACAGCAGGTGGTGCAATATGTGTAAGGGGACAGCAGGAGGGGTAATGTGTGTAAGGGGACAGCAGGAGGGGTAACGTGTGTGAGGGGACAGCAGGAGGGGTAATATGTGTAAGGGGACAGCAGGAGGGGTAATATGTGTAAGGGGACAGCAGGAGGGGTAACGTGTGTAAGGGGACAGCAGGAGGGGTAACGTGTGTGAGGGACAGCAGGAGATGTGGTGTGTCCTTGGAATGCAGACATGAGACTGATGTGGTGCGGGGGTATATATTTAGGTGTTGCGCGTACAGCCTCTCTGTTACATATATATCTGTGTATAGATATACGACTGCCCGACATCACTATATGTGTCCTGCCAACTAGATATAATAAATACGCACATACCGCAGACAGAGACTGAGCTAATCAGAAAATTGATCAGAATTAAGGGTGGAACACCGTGTACGGGACGTGAGTGGAATCTATCATACTACACGCAGCGCTGCTCTGCAGAACTCCAGCAAGGCAAGGGTTACCAGTGTAATGCTCTGCATAGATCACAGGGCTGATGGATGCTCTGCCACACCAGGCAGATGAGAGGTTAAAGCATTTCCCGTAACGCGCTATGCAGACATGCAATACGGAGCAGCTAACCTGAGACCGCTCTGCAGAGCTGCATTAACCCTTCACCTGTGCAGAGCTGCGCTGCATTAACCCTTCACCTGTGCAGAGCTGCGCTGCATTAACCCTTCACCTGTGCAGAGCATTGCTGCATTAACCCTTCACCTGTGCAGAGCTGCAGAGCACAGACAGCTGGCTAATCCTGATGAGAATGGGGGGGGGGGGGGGGGGGAGCACCAGTCATGGCCTCTCCTCCTCACTCCCCAACTTCTCCCCTACTTTCACTATTTCCTTGGCATCCCTTACTGCATCACGCAAATGGCAGACTGGCTGCGCCCTGACCTCTGAAACCCACCGGGCGAGGCAGGGACCATGGATACTACCCGATAGTAGATCACACCCTGGAAGAAATGGATTGGGACAGGAGCCACGAAGAAGTGCCAGAGACAGTTCCTCTAGAAGCCCAAGGAAGCAGGAGGCTGCATTGTCTTCCTGGCATAGATAGCCATGGGGGAGTCGTTCATATGCATGCAGCAGGGCCACCCATACCACATAGGGTCCCGGAGCCCCATGCTCCAATAGTGCAGGCCCCAG
The DNA here is from genome assembly GCF_055691185.1 of Crinia signifera. NCBI lineage: Eukaryota > Metazoa > Chordata > Amphibia > Anura > Myobatrachidae > Crinia > Crinia signifera. The sequence continues at coordinate 338,203,333 of NC_139220.1, read as the reverse complement.
AACCACCATGGAAGCTCTTAGTACCCTAGAGAGGGCCTGGGGCAAGTACCTACGTATATACAATTCCACCCCTGGGAAGCCTACCCGCCACTGTCCATCAGCTCCCCATGGAAACAGGTGGAATACACAGTCCTCTTGTGTAAGGGGTAACCCCACCCAATCATCTGGGCACTGGAAGCCAGGTGGCCAACCCTGGACCTCCACTACGGGAACAATGTCAAAGCGAATGAGCAGACTACTGGGTTTCGAGAGAAGGACAGACACACAGTTGCCCCATGGTTCAGCCTTCTCCAGAGAGAGGGGAAGGAAAGACTCAGAGAAGCGGGATACTAGAGACAGGAAAGAGGGGATGAACCAGGTAGACACGTCATGAGGGGTGATGCTTGGTGAGGTGGGACTCAGCTCAGGATTGGGGGGGTCCCAGAGCGATGAGGGAAGGAGGAAGTGGCACGGACTGGACCTTGAGATCAGATCGGGTGATGGAAGGCGGATGATGGGGACCAACAGAGTGTAAGAAATACAAGGAGCCACAAAGGGGGATGAAGACCCTAAATCACTGGGGGACACATCAAGGAAGCCAGAGCATAGTCCTCCAGACAGGAGAAGCAGCGAGTTGGGGGATGGTAGGGGGTAAATCTGAGCTGGGAAAGCAAAAGAAATAAATGGAAGGGGAAAGAAAAAAACATTTAGTTTTTGTATTTTATCACAAATTGTTCCCTGTATTTAGTCATCTCCCAGTTCCTCAACTCTATTCCCATATTGTTGTCGCCTGCCTGCTCCTCACCTGTACCACATTCTCCGCCATGACACCACGTTTCCATCTGTGTGACCTCACCCTTCCCCGATGGCTTCCACCACTCTGACCGGTTCCGGTGTAATAGATAGACAATAGTCAGCCATTAATGGTAGACAGTGACTAGGTCGACACCTGACAGAAGGGTGACACAAGCTTATGGTCGACACTCACCAGGTCAACATGAGATTTTCACGGTTTTTGTATCTATGTCGAGATATGTCAACATGAACACCGTACAAGTGTACCGCGTTCCCTCACATGGTTCTCACTCTATGCCCACTTCCATAGTCAAGTATGAACCAAGTCGGTCTACACCAAAGAAACGTGAAAAACCTGTCAATGCCGACGTATGGTATGTCGACCATTTCCACGTGTTGACCATTAGTGGTAAACCTAGTGACTGTCGACCTAGACCAGGGGTAGCCAACTCCAGTCCTCGAGAGCTACCAACAGGTCACATTTTCCAGCTCTCCTCGCAGGAACACAGGTGCACTCATTACTGACTGACACATTATAAAAGATCCTCAGGTGGAGCTAATTACTTCACTTGTGATTCTGTGAGGAGACCTGGAAAACATGCACTGTTGGTAGCTCTCGAGGACTGGAGAGCCCTAGATACCCTATCACTGACCTAGATATTGTTGACGCAGGGACCAGATACCCTCTGACCTGCATTACTCTCCATGGATGCCTATCCAATTCCCACCACCATACTGTCCCTGGTCTTCTCCTACATTAACTTCCATCTCCTAGGATTTCTTATCCTGACCTCATCTCCACCTTCACCCCAATACTTATCTTTATCCCCTACTCCACCAGGTCCCAGTACTTGAGGGATCCTCCGCACATTATCACTCTGATCTTCTCCAAGATCCACTGCCATTGTCTAGCCTTGTTTTTAGAGGAGTCTCCACCCTAAGGTTTCTCCTACTTTCCCTGCACCACTTCATTTTTCTTTTTTTGAAGCTTTGGTAAATCTGTCCCTCGGTCATTGCAGTTTCTGACCCTGTATGTGTTTCTCCAGGGTCCGGCTTCCTAATATTCACCTTTCTCTCCTATTAGTCTTAGTGGAGCTCATCCTCTAATCTCCCCTTCTCTAGTCCTGATCATTGCATTTGGTTTCTACCACCACATTTCCCACACGGATACCTCTATGTACTTCTTGGACTTCTTTGGGGGTAAAAACCATAACAGTCAAGATTTCATAACACCGGAGAGGCTAATTGCAGCAACCTCTGCCATTTGTGGAACTTGTAGGGTGCATCCCTGTTCAGGGAGTGTCCCATCCAGGAGTCTCCTTTCCGGGGATGTCTGTAACGGCTGTCAGCTGTCCCGTGTGGTCCAGACTGTTCTTCTTTTCTCTGCATCCCTGGACCATAGGGGGGATCTAGAATATCTCCCTGCTCATCATGGCGGTCATAGGGGCGCATTTATCAAGATCGCATTTACAATGCGATCTGGGCGGAATATTACCGGTGGAATGTATGAAGGTTAAGGGCGCAGGGACAGGGCTCCGAAGTCCTGACCCGGAAGCCGGGGGGTCTGCGCATGCGCGGTTACGCATTGACCCCCCCGCGACCCCGCTGACCGCACTGCCACTCGGGCAGTACGATGTGTAGCCATAGGCTACAATGGGCTATCGCCATATCAGAATGGCGATAGCCCAGGGTACGATGCCGGTACATCGGGCAGCTTCGCATCCCTCATAGAAACCTATGGGGGATGCGGCCGGCGGCGCTGCAGGGGGGGATCGCAGCAGGGATCGGAGATTCCTGCTGCGGTCCCCCTATGATACATTTCAGTAATACTTAATATTTGCGGTTAACCCCCGAAAACGGATGTTTTCGGGGATTTAGCCGCAAATATTGCTTGATAAATGGGCCCCATAGACACCTCTGGAGATGGACAGAGATTCGCACTATAAGCTCCACAATAGCAGAGGCCACTGCAGGTGGCCGGTCTGGTGTCCCGGGGCCCATTTGGCCCATTTGTGTGCTCACCTGTCAGAGAGAATATGAGGTCTTTGGCTTGTACACAGCTCTGGAGCACGTCCTTCCCCTGCAGATTGCTGCATTCCCTCCTCTCTAGCTCCACTAGGAGTTTGTTTATCTCTTCAATACGAGATCCAGAAGAAAAATCCAGGTCCGTCAACGGCCGGGCAGAGGACGTCAGCCTGAACATGAGAAGGAGCACTGGAAGGGTTTAATACTGTAGGCAAGCAATATAATCCACAAAGGCAGGATCACCTGCACCCTTCCACCCAAAGTATTTCTGGTTCCCCACCCTCAGATTCCTCCTCAGCCCCCCATCTCCATCACCACCCCTCAGCTTTGCCACTACTACGCCACCAGGGACTGAAACGGGATGCAGCTGAAATCCCGACCCCTGAAATCCCGGCATTTTGTCCCTCTATGGGTGCCCACGACACCCATAGAGGGACAATAAATTAGTGTGCCGAGCGTAGCGCAGTGAGCCTGCAAGGGGGGGGGGGGGGGCATTCCAAGCCCCCTCCTTGTCGGGATTTCAGCAGTCGGGATTCCGGCATCAGGATTTTGACCGCCGGGATATCATACCAGTCCCACAGAAACTATCCGTCTTGATAATGGAGTCTCCTTAATAAAACACCAGCTCCAAAGCCTCATTTTGTCAGGCTATCCCTGCTGCTAAGGCCTTCTAACATGCTCATATGATGTTTGAGGAATGCACAGTGTACCGGGAACCACCTCTAGGTGGCGTTAGCCAACGGGTAATCGGGCTGATAGGCTCCAAAGAGCCTTTTCTTCTCAGGTGCTCCTCAGTTCGCTCTACGCGGTTCTAGTCGGCAAGATTCATCTCCGTCCCCTGTATACATGGCAGTGGTTGCCATTTCTCCACCACGCATAGAGTAACATGGGGTTGTGGAGAAGGATCTGTCTTGGAACCCTCTCCTTAAGGATACAGAAGGAAGCCCATAGGCATCTATATGGTAATGCCAGCCCGCTCTCTGTGCCTTCTTGCCACCTAGACCAGATCTTCACACCTATAAACCAGCTCTCATCTTCCATGTCGTCTCGTCTGTCTGTCTCTCTCGGGGTGGGATGTACCCACCATTCGGTGACAACTTGCCACTTTCCCCATTGTTATGTACTAACACCCGCGATTAATGACACGAAGGGAAACCCGGCAGAACCGTATCAGACCTCTCTATATAAAGATGCCAATAAGCTTCTATAGCGTCCTTAGTACATACAGAATAGCAGCCTAGAACAAAAATATCCTACTCATGTACTGTACCACTCATGTACTGTATTACTCATTTGCTGTACTACTCATGTACTGTACCACTCATGTACTGTATTACTCATTTGCTGTACTACTCATGTACTGTACCACTCATGTACTGTATTACTCATTTACTGTACCACTCATGTACTGTACCACTCATGTACTGTACTACTCATGTACTGTATTACTCATTTACTGTACCACTCATGTACTGTACCACTCATGTACTGTACTACTCATTTACTGTACCACTCATGTACTGTACCACTCATGTACTGTACCACTCATTTACTGTACCACTCATGTACTGTACCACTCATGTACTGTAGCACTCATGTACTGTACCACTCATGTACTGTATTACTCATTTACTGTACCACTCATGTACTGTATTACTCATGTACTGTATTACTCATTTATTGTACCACTCATGTACTGTACCACTCATGTACTGTACAACTCATGTACTGTATTACTCATTTATTGTACCACTCATGTACTGTACCACTCATGTACTGTATTACTCATTTATTGTACCACTCATGTACTGTACCACTCATGTACTGTACAACTCATGTACTGTACCACTCATGTACTGTACCACTCATGTACTGTACCACTCATGTACTGTATTACTCATTTATTGTACCACTCATGTACTGTACCACTCATGTACTGTATTACTCATTTATTGTACCACTCATGTACTGTACCACTCATGTACTGTATTACTCATTTATTGTACCACTCATGTACTGTACCACTCATGTACTGTACAACTCATGTACTGTATTACTCATGTACTGTATTACTCATTTACTGTACTACTCATTTACTGTACCACTCGTACTGTATTACTCATTTACTGTACTACTCATTTACTGTACCACTCGTACTGTATTACTCATTTACTGTACTACTCATTTACTGTACCACTCGTACTGTATTACTCATTTACTGTACTACTCATTTACTGTACCATTCATGTACTGTACCACTCATTTGCTGTACCACTCATGTACTGTACCACTCGTGTACTGTAACACTCATTTACTGGACCACTCATTTACTGTACCACTCATTTACTGTGCCACTCATTTACTGTGCCACTCATTTACTGTACCACTCGTACTGTATTACTCATTTACTGTACTACTCATTTACTGTACCACTCATTTACTGTACCACTCATGTACTGTACCACTCATGTACTGTATTACTCATTTACTGTACTACTCATTTACTGTACCACTCATGTACTGTATTACTCATTTACTGTACCGCTCATTTACTGTACCACTCATGTACTGTATTACTCATGTACTGTACTACTCATTTACTGTACCACTCATGTACTGTACCACTCATGTACTGTATTACTCATTTACTGTACTACTCATTTACTGTACCACTCATGTACTGTATTACTCATTTACTGTACCGCTCATTTACTGTACTACTCATTTACTGTACCACTCATGTACTGTATTACTCATTTACTGTACCGCTCATTTACTGTACCACTCATTTACTGTACTACTCATTTACTGTACCACTCATGTACTGTACCACTCATGTACTGTATTACTCATTTACTGTACTACTCATTTACTGTACTACTCATGTACTGTATTACTCATTTACTGTACCGCTCATTTACTGTACTACTCATTTACTGTACCACTCATGTACTGTATTACTCATTTACTGTACTACTCATTTACTGTACCACTCATGTACTGTATTACTCATTTACTGTACCGCTCATTTACTGTACCACTCATTTACTGTACTACTCATGTACTGTAACGCTCATTTACTGTACCGCTCATTTACTGTACCGCTCATTTACTGTACCGCTCATGTACCGTACCGCTCATGTACCGTACCACTCATGTACCGTACCACTCATTTACCGTACCACTCATATACTGTACCACTCATATACTGTACCACTCATTTACTGTACCACTCATTTACTGTACCGCTCATGTACCGTATCGCTCATGTACCGTACCGCTCATTTACCGTACCGCTCATTTACCGTACTGCTCATGTACCGTACCGCTCATGTACCGTACCGCTCATTTACCGTACCACTCATGTACTGTACCACTCATGTACTGTACCACTCATGTACTGTACCACTCATTTGCTGTACTATCCATTTACTGTACTACTCATTTACTGTACTACTCATATACTGTACCATTCATTTACTGTATTACTCATTTACTGTACTATCCATTTACTATACTACTCATTTACTGTACTATCCATTTACTGTACCACTCATTTACTAAACCATTCATCTACTGTACTATCCATTTACTGTACTATCCATTTACTATACTACTCATTTACTGTACTATCCATTTACTATACTACTCATTTACTGTACTATCCATTTACTGTACCACTCATTTACTAAACCATTCATCTACTGTACTATCCATTTACGGTACTACTCACTTGTGCACTATACTTACTTAAATATATGTATATTTCTATAATAGTCTTACCTGATGTGTTTCATGTTTGTCCCCTGCTGATTTCCTCAGAGGTTACACCAGCGTGAGTCTGTGCGGGGGAAGAAGACAGTGCGGGTAAATCAGATCTTATCGCATGGCATATGGGCCAGAATAAGTGTGCACGATGCCCACAAATCATGGGGTTCTGCAACCTTTTCTATGTGCATAGACAAAACCCTGCTGCACTGCAGGTGGGTAGATGTCACAGGTGCAGAGAGAGTCAGCTAACTCTCTCTGCACATGTTACATCTGTCCCCCTGTGCCCAGCGATCAGGTCTGAATAATCCCCTCCGGCAGTCGATCATGTTGGGAGGTATGACCCTATGTATACAGATGTAGCCTCACTCATTGTTGTCAGATACATATGTACAGGTATACGCACCGCAATATGTGGCAATATTCTCCTGGCTGTCGCTAATCACAGCCCAATGGCCGTCCATAACAATGAATGGCATATGTATATATATATGCTGTGAGACTGTATCCACCATGTTCCTCTGTGCACTGTGTGACATTGTGTGATCAGAAGAGCTTGCACTCTACGAGAAGTTTACCTTGTACATAGGACCCTCACCTGCACGTCCGCTGTCACTGTCATATATACCTCTAATCACTTCCTGTGTATGAGGAGAGCTCACCTGTCACACCCCTTACCTGCTGCTGCACACCTGTGCTGGCCAGCCCCGCCCCCTGCTGCACTGATTCCCCCAGAGGCTGCTGGGAAGGGATTGCTGTATACACCCACACTGTCCTGCATGTAATGGATGCTGTGATACCATACATTACACCTCAGCCGCAGAGTACCATCTGTATAAGGTGCCAGTGGCATTGAAACAGTGTATGTATACCCCCCCCCCCCCCCCCCCCCATCACTCTGCATTACACAGCATTTCATATTAGCGCTGCGCCTAATTCAGAGATGGTACAAAGACATACACACATACATACATACATACATACATACATACAAACACATATACATACATACATACATACACATATACACACATACATACATACATACATGCATACACATATACACACACATACATACAAACACATATACATACATACATACACATATACACACATACATACATACATACATACATACACATATACATACATACATACATACACATATACATACATACATACATACATACATACATATATACACACATACATACATACATACACATATACACACACATACATACATACATACACATATACACACACACATACATACATACATACATACACACATACATACATACATACATACATACATACAAACAAAGACACATACATACATACATACATACATACATACATACATACACATATACACACATACATACATACATACATACATATACACACAGATACACAGATACATACATACACACACATACATATACATGCATACACACACACACACACACACACACATACATAGATACATACATACATATACAGATACATATACATACATACACACATACATACATACATATACATACATACATGCATACATACACACAAATACATACATACTGTACATAAACAGATACACATACATACATACATACATACATACATACATACATACATACATACATACATACTGTACATACACTGATACACACAACTACATAAATACACAGATACACACATACATACATACATACATACACACAACTACATAAATACACAGATACATACATACATACATAGATACACACACATACATACATACATACATACATACATACATACTGTACATACACTGATACACACAACTACATAAATACACAGATACACACATACATACATACATACATACATACATACACACAACTACATAAATACACAGATACATACATACATAGATACACACACATACATACATACATACACATATACACACACACATACATACACATATACACACATACATACATACACAGACACACACACACACACACACACACACACACACACACACATACAGTACAAACATACATACACAGATACACACACATACATACATACATACATACATACATACATACACACACATACATACATACATACATACACACACAGATACACACATACATATACATACACAGATACACACACATACATATACATACATACATACATACACAGATACACACACATACATATACATACATACATACACACACATACATACATATATACATACACACATACACATACATACAGAACATACACACACAGATACACACATACAGTATATACACTTTGCTTTAGGATAAAGAGCAATGATGAACTTCCCAGCAGTACAACTCTTCACTTGATGTGCCAAATTATACATTTATTAATTATTATTTATTTACAGTTTCTTATATAGCGCAGCGGATTCCGTTGCGCTTTACAATAGTAGACAGTGATAAGACAAACTGGGTAACAACAGACAGACTTGGAGGTAGGAGGGCCCTGCTGCAAGCTTACAATCTATAGATGCAATAAATCGCATGCGATTTATTGCATGTATATCCCCGGGGAGCAGGGGGCGGGCAGGGGGTCTGTGCGGTGCAGGTCAGGCAGCGGACAGGGCAATTCCTGCAGTGGTGGGTAGAAAGTCAGCAGGGTCCCTGCGCCGGCTGGAAATGTACTGCTGAATTTGAAAACCCTGGCCGGATGCTGATTGGCTGAGATTCAGGGGATGCATGTGTCCAGCATACTCAAGGCATGCTCAGTCTCACCTTCAAATAGTTCCTTCCAAAACTACAGAGACATGGTGCAATGAAAATCATGACTGGGACATAGCTATACCAGGATATACTTTATTCAGGAAGGACAGAATGGGAAGAATCGGAGGAGGGATGGCAATATATGTGAGAAAATGCATAAAGACTACCTTAATACAAAGTATTGAAGAAAAAACGGAGGCCCTTTGGGTGACCATAGAAACAGGGGAGAAGGTGATTCTTCATATAACGGTGATCTACAGACCACCAGGTCAGGAAGAGGAACTAGACAAGAGCCTATTAATAGAAACATAGAATGTGACGGCAGATAAGAACCACTTGGCCCATCTAGTCTGCCCCTTTTTTCAAACATGTTACCTCAAACCATATTTGATCCTTATTTTTTTGTAAGGATATCAATATGCTTATCCCAAGCATGTTTACATTGTACTACTGTATTTGCCTCTACCACCTCTGATGGGAGGCTATTCCACTTATCTACTACTCTTTCTGTAAAGTAATTCTTCCTCACATTTCCCCTGAATCTTCCTCCCTCTAGTGTCAGTGCATGTCCTCGTGTTCTGCTGCTCCTCTTCCTGTGACTAATGTCTCCCACCTGTACCTTCCTCCCTCTAGTGTCAGTGCATGTCCTCGTGTTCTGCTGCTCCTCTTCCTGTGACTAATGTCTCCCACCTGTACCTTCCTCCCCCTAGTGTCAGTGCGTGTCCTCGTGTTCTGCTGCTCCTCTTCCTGTGACTAATGTCTCCCACCTGTACCTTCCTCCCCCTAGTGTCAGTGCATGTCCTCGTGTTCTGCTGCTCCTCTTCCTGTGAAGAATGTCTCCCACCTGTACCTTCCTCCCCCTAGTGTCAGTGCATGTCCTCGTGTTCTGCTGCTCCTCTTCCTGTGACGAATGTCTCCCACCTGTACCTTCCTCCCTCTAGTGTCAGTGCATGTCCTCGTGTTCTGCTGCTCCTCTTCCTGTGACTAATGTCTCCCACCTGAACCTTCCTCCCTCTAGTGTCAGTGCATGTCCTCGTGTTCTGCTGCTCCTCTTCCTGTGAAGAATGTCTCCCACCTGTACCTTCCTCCCCCTAGTGTCAGTGCATGTCCTCGTGTTCTGCTGCTCCTCTTCCTGTGACGAATGTCTACCACCTGTACCTTCCTCCCCCTAGTGTCAGTGCCTGTCCTCGTGTTCTGCTGCTCCTCTTCCTGTGACGAATGTCTCCCACCTGTACCTTCCTCCCTCTAGTGTCAGTGCATGTCCTCGTGTTCTGTTGCTCCTCTTCCTGTGACGAATGTCTCCCACCTGTACCTTCCTCCCTCTAGTGTCAGTGCGTGTCCTCGTGTTCTGCTGCTCCTCTTCCTGTAACTAATGTCTCCCACCTGTACCTTCCTCCCCCTAGTGTCAGTGCGTGTCCTCGTGTTCTGCTGCTCCTCTTCCTGTGACTAATGTCTCCCACCTGTACCTTCCTCCCCCCAGTGTCAGTGCATGTCCTTGTGTTCTGCTGCTCCTCTTCCTGTGACGAATGTCTCCCACCTGTACCTTCCTCCCTCTAGTGTCAGTGCATGTCCTTGTGTTCTGCTGCTCCTCTTCCTGTGACGAATGTCTCCCACCTGTACCTTCCTCCCTCTAGTGTCAGTGCATGTCCTCGTGTTCTGTTGCTCCTCTTCCTGTGACGAATGTCTCCCACCTGTACCTTCCTCCCTCTAGTGTCAGTGCATGTCCTCGTGTTCTGCTGCTCCTCTTCCTGTGACTAATGTCTCCCACCTGTACCTTCCTCCCCCTAGTGTCAGTGCATGTCCTCGTGTTCTGTTGCTCCTCTTCCTGTGACTAATGTCTCCCACCTGTACCTTCCTCCCCCTAGTGTCAGTGCATGTCCTCGTGTTCTGCTGCTCCTCTTCCTGTGACTAATGTCTCCCACCTGTACCTTCCTCCCCCTAGTGTCAGTGCATGTCCTCGTGTTCTGCTGCTCCTCTTCCTGTGACGAATGTCTACCACCTGTACCTTCCTCCCCCTAGTGTCAGTGCCTGTCCTCGTGTTCTGCTGCTCCTCTTCCTGTGACGAATGTCTCCCACCTGTACCTTCCTCCCTCTAGTGTCAGTGCATGTCCTCGTGTTCTGTTGCTCCTCTTCCTGTGACGAATGTCTCCCACCTGTACCTTCCTCCCTCTAGTGTCAGTGCGTGTCTTCGTGTTCTGCTGCTCCTCTTCCTGTGACTAATGTCTCCCACCTGTACCTTCCTCCCCCTAGTGTCAGTGCGTGTCCTCGTGTTCTGCTGCTCCTCTTCCTGTGACTAATGTCTCCCACCTGTACCTTCCTCCCCCCAGTGTCAGTGCATGTCCTTGTGTTCTGCTGCTCCTCTTCCTGTGACGAATGTCTCCCACCTGTACCTTCCTCCCTCTAGTGTCAGTGCATGTCCTTGTGTTCTGCTGCTCCTCTTCCTGTGACGAATGTCTCCCACCTGTACCTTCCTCCCTCTAGTGTCAGTGCATGTCCTCGTGTTCTGTTGCTCCTCTTCCTGTGACGAATGTCTCCCACCTGTACCTTCCTCCCTCTAGTGTCAGTGCATGTCCTCGTGTTCTGCTGCTCCTCTTCCTGTGACTAATGTCTCCCACCTGTACCTTCCTCCCCCTAGTGTCAGTGCATGTCCTCGTGTTCTGTTGCTCCTCTTCCTGTGACTAATGTCTCCCACCTGTACCTTCCTCCCCCTAGTGTCAGTGCATGTCCTCGTGTTCTGCTGCTCCTCTTCCTGTGACTAATGTCTCCCACCTGTACCTTCCTCCCCCTAGTGTCAGTGCATGTCCTCGTGTTTTGCTGCTCCTCTTCCTGTGAAGAATGTCTCCCACCTGTACCTTCCTCCCCCCCAGTGTCAGTGCATGTCCTCGTGTTCTGCTGCTCCTCTTCCTGTGACTAATGTCTCCCACCTGTACCTTCCTCCCCCCAGTGTCAGTGCAGGTCCTCGTGTTCTGCTGCTCCTCTTCCTGTGACGAATGTCTCCCCCTGTACCTTCCTCCCTCTAGTGTCAGTGCAGGTCCTTGTGTTCTGCTGCTCCTCTTCCTGTGACAAATGTCTCCCATCTGTACCTTCCTTCCCCTAGTGTCAGTGCATGTCCTCGTGTTCTGCTGCTCCTCTTCCTGTGACTAATGTCTCCCACCTGTACCTTCCTCCCCCTAGTGTCAGTGCATTTCCTCGTGTTCTGCTGCTCCTCTTCCTGTGACTAATGTCTCCCACCTGTACCTTCCTTCCCCTAGTGTCAGTGCATGTCCTCGTGTTCTGCTGCTCCTCTTCTTGTGATGAATGTCTCCCACCTGTACCTTCCTCCCTCTAGTGTCAGTGCATGTCCTGGTGTTCTGCTGCTCCTCTTCCTGTGACTAATGTCTCCCACCTGTACCTTCCTCCCCCTAGTGTCAGTGCGTGTCCTCGTGTTCTGCTGCTCCTCTTCCTGTGACGAATGTCTCCCACCTGTACCTTCCTCCCTCTAGTGTCAGTGCATGTCCTCGTGTTCTGCTGCTCCTCTTCCTGTGACTAATGTCTCCCACCTGTACCTTCCTCCCCCTAGTGTCAGTGCATGTCCTCGTGTTCTGCTGCTCCTCTTCCTGTGACGAATGTCTCCCACCTGTACCTTCCTCCCCCTAGTCTCAGTGCGTGTCCTTGTGTTCTGCTGCTCCTCTTCCTGTGACTAATGTCTCCCACCTGTACCTTCCTCCCCCTAGTGTCAGTGCGTGTCCTCGTGTTCTGCTGCTCCTCTTCCTGTGACTAATGTCTCCCACCTGTACCTTCCTCCCTCTAGTGTCAGTGCGTGTCCTCGTGTTCTGCTGCTCCTCTTCCTGTGAAGAATGTCTCCCACCTGTACCTTCCTCCCTCTAGTGTCAGTGCATGTCCTCCTGTTCTGCTGCTCCTCTTCCTGTGACTAATATCTCCCATCTGTACCTTCCTCCCCCTAGTGTCCGTGCGTGTCCTCATGTTCTGCTGCTCCTCTTCCTGTGACGAATGTCTCCCACCTGTACCTTCCTCCCCCTAGTGTCAGTGCGTGTCCTCGTGTTCTGTTGCTCCTCTTCCTGTGAAGAATGTCTCCCACCTGTACCTTCCTCCCCCCAGTGTCAGTGCATGTCCTCGTGTTCTGCTGCTCCTCTTCCTGTGAAGAATGTCTCCCACCTGTACCTTCCTCCCCCCAGTGTCAGTGCATGTCCTCGTGTTCTGCTGCTCCTCTTCCTGTGATGAATGTCTCCCACCTGTACCTTCCTCCCTCTAGTGTCAGTGCGTGTCCTCGTGTTCTGCTGCTCCTCTTCCTGTGAAGAATGTCTCCCACCTGTACCTTCCTCCCCCTAGTGTCAGTGCGTGTCCTCGTGTTCTGCTGCTCCTCTTCCTGTGACTAATGTCTCCCACCTGTACCTTCCTCCCTCTAGTGTCAGTGCGTGTCCTCGTGTTCTGCTGCTCCTCTTCCTGTGAAGAATGTCTCCCACCTGTACCTTCCTCCCTCTAGTGTCAGTGCGTGTCCTCGTGTTCTGCTGCTCCTCTTCCTGTGACTAATGTCTCCCACCTGTACCTTCCTCCCTCTAGTGTCAGTGCATGTCCTCGTGTTCTGCTGCTCCTCTTCCTGTGACTAATGTCTCCCACCTGTACCTTCCTCCACCTAGTGTCAGTGCGTGTCCTCGTGTTCTGCTGCTCCTCTTCCTGTGAAGAATGTCTCCCACCTGTACCTTCCCCCCCCTAGTGTCAGTGCGTTTCCTCGTGTTCTGCTGCTCCTCTTCCTGTGAAGAATGTCTCCCACCTGTACCTTCCTCCCTCTAGTGTCAGTGCATGTCCTCGTGTTCTGCTGCTCCTCTTCCTGTGAAGAATGTCTCCCACCTGTACCTTCCTCCCTCTAGTGTCAGTGCATGTCCTCGTGTTCTGCTGCTCCTCTTCCTGTGACTAATGTCTCCCACCTGTACCTTCCTCCCCCTAGTGTCAGTGCGTGTCCTCGTGTTCTGCTGCTCCTCTTCCTGTGAAGAATGTCTCCCACCTGTACCTTCCTCCCCCTAGTGTCAGTGCATGTCCTCGTGTTCTGCTGCTCCTCTTCCTGTGAAGAATGTCTCCCACCTGTACCTTCCTCCCTCTAGTGTCAGTGCATGTCCTCGTGTTCTGCTGCTCCTCTTCCTGTGACTAATGTCTCCCACCTGTACCTTCCTCCCCCTAGTGTCAGTGCATGTCCTCGTGTTCTGTTGCTCATCTTCCTGTGAAGAATGTCTCCCACCCAGGCTCGGACTGGCCTGGCGGGGCACCGGGAGATTCCCCGGTGGGCCCCATTCAATCGTAACCCCTCCCACTTTTCAAAGGGGGAGGGGCCGCCTGCCGTCTGCTGGTGTGGCCGGGCCGCCGGGCAGAACTTGAAGCTACTGATGTACCTCTACGCGGTCGCGCGGCATGTTGTGGGTGGCGCTGAGGCGCAGGGCGGGCTGAGCCTGCCCTGCGGTGATTGACAGCCAGGTCACGTCACAGCAGGCGGCAGCTGCTGCCGCTCGCTGGGCTGGGCATCATCGGCGGACGGCGCCGGCGGAGTAGCGCACAGACAGTGCATCACGTGACTGCGTGTTGACGTCACACGCCGGCCGACGCCACGCCGCCCAGCCCCCAGACGTCCACACTCCGCAGCCGCCCCGCCCGCATCATCAAGTCAGGTCACAGGACAGCTGAGCGACGGCTCAGCTGTCCAGTGGTTTAAGAAGATGCAGCCTGCCGGGCCTGCGGCTCAGGGATTGGCTGAAGCTGAGCGCGCAGGCTGCAGGGAAGGAGGCGGGATTCTGGTGCCTCAGCACTGAAATGGAAAACCCGCCCGCATGGTCACCGGCTGCAGGATAACACTCTGGGGCTGCGGGGGTAGATGTCCTGGCTGGTGGCGAGGAAGCTGCTTTTGGACCCCCTCTGCAAACTGGTAGGTAACCATGTGCCATACGATCTGGGTAGAGAGGATCTATGGGATATATTATATGTGGGGGTACATCTGTGCGGTATTATGAGTGGGGGGACCTATGTAATGTACTATATGGGGGGGGGCTATGTGCTGTACTATTTGAGTGGGAGGACCTATGTGCTGTATTATATGTGGGGGGACCTACGTGCTGTACTAATATCTGTTTGTGGAGGACCTATGTAAAGTATTATATGTGGGGGTACATACTGTATGTGCGGTATTATGAGTGGGGGGGCCTATGTAATGTATCTAGGGTGGCCAATCCCGGGATCGGGATCGGCGGGATCCCGGGATTTGGCCCCCAAAACGCCTGGATTTCAATCCCGGGATTGGAGTTTCCAATCCCGGGATTTCGGGATTAGACTGCGCATGCGCGCAGTCTAATGCCGGGCAGCGTCTGAGCATCGCAGCACTGTGTGCAGCGTGACCTCTCAGCGTGAGATATGGACACGCTGTGCAGGCAGAGGTCGCGCCCGGCATTGTAATGCCGCGCCGCCCAGCCAGCGTGCCCACCCGCCCAGCACAAGCGTCCACCGAGCCAGCCTGCGCGCCCACCCGCTCACCCAGCCAGCATGCCAGCGGCATGGACGACCAGACCACCACCAGGCAACCATCAAATGTAAGAAATTACATTGTAATTACTGGGGCAGTAATTGTGGGGCAGTCTTTTTATTAGGAAAGCCAATCCCGGGATTGAGCATTTTTCAATCCCGAATCCCGGGATTGAAAAAATGCCCCAGGATTGGCTTCCCTAAATGTATCATATATAGTGTTCCCGCTAGGCTTCTTTCACAGGGCGCTGCGCCCTGCCCCTTTGAAAGCCACCAACTTTCGCCCTGCCCGGCTTTTGCCGCCCTGCGCCCTGCACAGTAAATATCTGCCGCTGACAAAGTAAGGTCTGTGGGTCCCTGGGAGGCAGGTGGTACCTGGGCAGCAGGGTCCGGGCATGGGGGTGCCTGCGGCGTATAGACAATCTCGGCGAGGTCCCTGTGGTGTATGGACAATCAGTGGCGGCCCGGGGTCCCTACGGCATATGGGAACTAGTTCAGTTCCCATCCACCACAGGGACGCCGCCGTTGATTGTCCATACGCTGCAGGGAACTCAAGCCCGCCTGCGCTTCCTGGACCCCGCTTCCCAGGTTACCACCTGCCTCCCAGGGACCCACAGACCTTAATTTGTCAGGGGACCCTTCCCAAACCCCCCTTGCACCTATTCATGTGCCACGTGAATCTGAGCTGTGCACTGCTGCCGGCAGCAGTGTTCAGTCACAGGTTTCACAAGCGAAGCACCCAGCTCTGCGGTCCCACCACCCCCCTCCTCTGCCCCGGCATCTGAGCTGCACAAGCAGCTGGGTACAGGGCAGCTGAACAAGTAAAGTGCCCAGCACGGCGCCGCAGTCCCGTCCCCCCTCCTCTCCTGCTGCGGGCAGGCTGCACAAGCAGCGTACCCAGTGCTGGGGTCCGCCACCCCCCTCCTCTGCCGTGGCATCTGAACTGTGCACAGGCAGCTGGGTACCGGGCTGCTGAACAAGTAAAGTGCCCAGCACCGGAGTCCCGTCTTCCTCCTCTCCTGCTGCGGGCGGCTGGGTACAGTCACAGGCTGCACAAGCAGCGCTCCCAGTGCTGTGGTCCCGCTTCCCTTCCTCCTTTGGCCCAAGTTCTGAGCTTTACTCTGAAACAGGCAGCTGGGTACAGGCTCAACTAGCAAAGTGCCCAGCGTCTCTGTACACCTCAGCGGGCAGCAAAGGTGCAAGATGAAGAAGGTGCCCAGTGTGTGTAGTATGTATGTATGAATGAGGGTGGCAGTGTGTAGTATGTATGTATGTATGACGGCGTCAGTGTGTGGAGTTTGTAGAAATGACGGTGGCAGTGTGTATAGTATGAATGAGGGCGACAGTGTGTGTAGTATGTATGAATGAGAGCGGCAGTGAGTGTAGTATGTATGAATGAGAGCGTCAGTGTGTGTAGTATGTATGAATGAGAGCGGCAGTGGGTGTAGTATGTATGTATGAATGAGGGCGACAGTGTGTGTAGTATGTATGAATGAGAACGACAGTGTGTGTAGTATGTATGAATGAGAGCGACAGTGTGTGTAGTATGTATGAATGAGAGCGGCAGTGAGTGTAGTATGTATGAATGAGAGCGGCAGTGAGTGTAGTATGTATGAATGAGAGCGGCAGTGTGTGTAGTATGTATGAATGAGAGCGGCAGTGGGTGTAGTATGTATGTATGTATGAATGAGGGCGACAGTGTGTGTAGTATGTATGAATGAGAGCGGCAGTGTGTGTAGTATGTATGAATGAGAACGACAGTGTGTGTAGTATGTATGAATGAGAGCGTCAGTGAGTGTAGTATGTATGAATGAGAGGCAGTGGGTGTAGTATGTATGTATGAATGAGGGCGACAGTGTGTGTAGTATGTATGAATGAGAACGACAGTGTGTGTAGTATGTATGAATGAGAGCGTCAGTGAGTGTAGTATGTATGAATGAGAGGCAGTGGGTGTAGTATGTATGTATGAATGAGGGCGACAGTGTGTGTAGGATGTATGAATGAGGGTGGCAGTGTGTGTAGTATGTATGTATGTATGTATGACGGCGTCAGTGTGTGTAGTTTGTATAAATGACGGCGGCAGTGTGTGTAGTATGTATGAATGAGGGCGGCATTGTGTGGAGTATGTATAAATGATGGTGGCAGTGTGTGTAGAATGGATGAATGAGGGTGGCAGTGTGTGTAGTATGTATGTATGTATGTATGACGGCGTCAGTGTGTGTAGTTTGTATAAATGACGGCGGCAGTGTGTGTAGTATGTATGAATGAGGGCGGCATTGTGTGGAGTATGTATGAATGAGAGTGGCAGTGGGTGTAGTATGTATGAATGAGAGCGGCAGTGGGTGTAGTATGTATGAATGTAGAAGATGCTGGTACCTGGTAGAAGATGCTGCTATTGGGTCCTAGGGGAGAGGGAATGTAAAATGAAGGTAGATTCTACCTCCATTTTACATTTTAATTTGATTTGATTTGATTTGATTGCTCTGCATCGGATTAAACATTCCAAAGTGCACTAGTGGAGGGGGGCCTTTACACTTGAAAAGAGACCCCCTCCCACCTCATAACATTTTGCATCATTCAGTGAGGAGCATACAGCGAGGAGCCCTAGAAGACAGAAGGAGAAGAAAACAGAAAGACAGAAGGAGAAGAAAAGAGAAAGACAGAAGGAGAAGAAAGAAGACCAAGAACATGGTAAGTAAAAGAAAGATCATTATCTTGGCAGACAGTGGTTGTTTTAGGGTAGGGCAGTGCACCAACACCAACACATACCTTCTGTCATTAAACACTAGAGAAAAACATAATAATGTGTATGGGTGGAGGCAGAAGCAGCCTGATCTGTGTCCCACACAGGGACGTAACTATCTGTGTGCCAGTTGTGCCTTGCCCACAGTGCATTTGCACTGTATAATGGACTCATTATACATAGGCCACACACCGTGATGCCCATTATACATTTGCCACACACAATGATGCTCAATATACATATGTGGCTCTCTCTGTGTCCTCGCTGTCACTCTCTGTCTGCTGTCACTCTCTCTGTCCTTGCCGGGGACATAGCCAGCAGCTCAGAGCCACTAGCCATGCCCCACAGCGCCAAAAATGGGGGCGTGGCCTCATTGAAATAGGCCACACCCCATATTGATAGGCCACGCCCCCCAAAAAACGGGCGCGCCTACGGCGCGCAACACACCCCTTGGTGGGCCCCTGTGAGTGATTTCCCTGGTGGGCCCTTCATGCCCCAGTCCGACACTGCTCCCACCTGTACCTTCCTCCCCCTAGTGTCAGTGCATGTCCTCGTGTTCTGCTGCTCCTCTTCCTGTGAAGAATGTCTCCCACCTGTACCTTCCTCCCTCTAGTGTCAGTGCGTGTCCTCGTGTTCTGCTGCACCTCTTCCTGTGACTAATGTCTCCCACCTGTACCTTCCTCCCTCTAGTGTCAGTGCATGTCCTCGTGTTCTGCTGCTCCTCTTCCTGTGACGAATGTCTCCCACCTGTACCTTCCTCCCTCTAGTGTCAGTGCATGTCCTCGTGTTCTGCTGCTCCTCTTCCTGTGACTAATGTCTCCCACCTGTACCTTCCTCCCTCTAGTGTCAGTGCATGTCCTCGTGTTCTGCTGCTCCTCTTCCTGTGACGAATGTCTCCCACCTGTACCTTCCTCCCCCTAGTGTCAGTGCGTGTCCTCGTGTTCTGCTGCTCCTCTTCCTGTGACGAATGTCTCCCACCTGTACCTTCCTCCCTCTAGTGTCAGTGCGTGTCCTCGTGTTCTGTTACTCCTCTTCCTGTGACTAATGTCTCCCACCTGTACCTTCCTCCCCCCAGTGTCAGTGCATGTCCTCGTGTTCTGCTGCTCCTCTTCCTGTGACGAATGTCTCCCACCTGTACCTTCCTCCCTCTAGTGTCAGTGCGTGTCCTCGTGTTCTGTTACTCCTCTTCCTGTGAAGAATGTCTCCCACCTATACCTTCCTCCCCCCAGTGTCAGTGCATGTCCTCGTGTTCTGCTGCTCCTCTTCCTGTGACTAATGTCTCCCACCTGTACCTTCCTCCCCCTAGTGTCAGTGCATGTCCTCGTGTTCTGCTGCTCCTCTTCCTGTAACTAATGTCTCCCACCTGTACCTTCCTCCCCCTAGTGTCAGTGCAGGTCCTCGTGTTCTGTTACTCCTCTTCCTGTGAAGAATGTCTCCCACCTGTACCTTCCTCCCCCTAGTGTCAGTGCATGTCCTCGTGTTCTGCTGCTCCTCTTCCTGTGACGAATGTCTCCCACCTGTACCTTCCTCCCCCTAGTGTCAGTGCATGTCCTCGTGTTCTGCTGCTCCTCTTCCTGTAACTAATGTCTCCCACCTGTACCTTCCTCCCCCTAGTGTCAGTGCATGTCCTCGTGTTCTGCTGCTCCTCTTCCTGTGACTAATGTCTCCCACCTGTACCTTCCTCCCCCTAGTGTCAGTGCATGTCCTCGTGTTCTGCTGCTCCTTTTCCTGTGACGAATGTCTCCCACCTGTACCTTCCTCCCCCTAGTGTCAGTGCATGTCCTCGTGTTCTGCTGCTCCTCTTCCTGTGACGAATGTCTCCCACCTGTACCTTCCTCCCCCTAGTGTCAGTGCATGTCCTCGTGTTCTGCTGCTCCTCTTCCTGTGACGAATGTCTCACACCTGTACCTTGTTAAAACCCTTGATATATTTTAAAGTTTCTATTGCAGGACATCAATAAAATGGCATTAAAAGGAGAGGTGATAATCATGGGAGACTTTAATCTACCTGATGTAAACTGGGAGCTGCTTGTTGCAAGTTCCACCAGAAGTAGGGACATGCTGAATTCCTTGCAAGGAGCATCCCTCCAGCAATTGGTGAGAGAGCCCACTCGTAAGGACGCAATATTAGACTTAGGGGCCCATTTATCATGATCGCATTTACAATGCGATCTGGGCGGAATATTACCGGCCAGGATCGCAATGTAAAATGCCATCATATCGGGCGAATGTATCAATTTTAAGGGCGCAGGGGCAGGGCTCCGATAGGAGCCCATCCCTGCGAAGCCCTGACCCGGAAGCCGGGGAGTCAGCGCATGCGCGGTTATGCGCTGACCCCCGCCGACCTCTCTGACCGCACTGCCCTGCTCAGCAGTGCGATCCCGCAGCCATAGGCTACAATGGGCTATCACCATCCCAGAATGACCATAGCCCAGGGGTGCAATGCCGGGCTGCCCGATGTTGATACAATGTTGATAGATGAATACGATGTTGATAGAAACCTATGGGGGATGCGGCCGGCGGCGCTGCAGGGAGGATCGCAGCAGGGATCGGAGATTCCTGCTGCGGTCCCCCTTTGATACATTTAGGAGATGCTTAATATTTGCGGCTAAACCCCGAAAACGTGTGTTTTCGGGGATTTAGCCGCAAATATGGTTTGATAAATGGGCCCCTTAATACGTACAAATGGTGACAGAATATCTGACATAAATGTGGGTGACAACCTGGGATCCAGTGACCATCAAGCAGTACGGTTCAGAATAAAGGCAGAGACCGACTCATCGCACACAAAAACAAAGATGTTAGATTTTAGGAAGGCTGATTTTGTAGAGATGGGAAACTCGGGGGGAGGGGGGGGGGGGAATTTACTAACCTAAATTCGTGAAAAAAAAATGCATTTGCATACGAAAATATGATATTTTTTTTGGTGTATCCGTATTTTTGGCATTTACTATGCCAAAAAATAAGAATTTTCGTATTCGTATTGATGGGACATTCGTATTTGTATTTGGTCTCCCCCACGGCTTTTTTAAAACCAACCCCAGGCTCCAGGTCCGGGGCTGGTTCCCAAAATACGGGGGACAAAATGACTAGGGGTCCCCCGTATTTTAAGAACCAGCCCCAGGCCAAACCAGCCAGCAGGGTAATGTCACAGCCGGGGGACACTTATTATATAAGGTCCCACGGCCAAAGCATTAACCCTACCGACCAGTCAGCCTGGCCAGGGGCCCTGGGGGAGTGTGGAGACCCCCCCCCAATAAAGGGGTCCCCCCCTCCAGGACTTACCTGACCAGGCTAAAGCTTGGTGCTGTCCCCGGTAACCCTGTGCGGTGGCCACCGGGCTGATCTTGGTGTAAAAAAATAGATTAAACTATTGTTTAATACTGTGGAACTATGAGTCCCAGCAAGCCTCCCCCGCAAGCTGGGACTTGGAGAAGCACAAGTCCCAGCATGCGGGGCATTAAAGGGCCCGCTGGCAGTTCCACAGTATGAAAAATAGTCAAATAAACACACTGACACAAGAATAATAAAACTTTAAAAGAGAATGAGCTGCAAATAGCAGCAAATGAGGATAAAAGCTCGGCCTGTGCCCCACAAAAGAGACATAATTGCTGCAGGGGGGAAGGCAGGTAGGGTAGGTGCCAGCTTAAAGCAAGAGGGAAGATAAGGTGAAGGACAATAGGTAAACGGCCCCTCCCCGGGGATAGGCCATACTTAAGGAAGGGGGAGGATGGGGGTCATTACACTCAGAAGCAACTCCAGCAAGGATCCCACCCACCCCAAGAGGAAGAAGGAACAACATTAAGCAACTTCAAGAAGGCAAAGCAACAGACGGAAATACTGTAGTCCAGCATGGTATGGCGCGAGGCCTGGCGTCGGGGACGGAAGTACTGCGTCCAGCCAAGGTGGGCGCCAGGCCTGGCGTCGGGGATCACCCGGCGGTTACAGGTTGTGAGTTGCGAGAAGGGGATCCCGGCCCCCCAGGCGGTTACATGATTCAGTTGTGAGAAGGGCTGGTGGACTGCAGTGCTATCTTTGCCACCCAAATTAAGTAACAGTAAATTTGTAGGATGGGGGTTGTCACGGACCCACCGGTCGCCTGCTCCGATACGTCAATCTGAGCAGCGCCGGCCGTGACTGGGGTTCACTCAGGACACTCGGGTCCTTTCCTTGAGGTACACTGCCACCAGCCAAAACCTGATTTTAGCGCCTGAAACTGCGCAAGGGGCGGCTTGGCTCGCCCCTGACCACACAATACAAGATAACAATGGTAACGTTTTCCAGCCTTTCTCTTCTGAGGCTAATGAGTCTTAGGAACACAGAACCAGAACTGGGAATATGTATTATTTATTCCTAGAAATACTACAGAGCTTTAAACAAAATGGTTACAAGACATTACAATGATTTTAAAAGTACACACAACGATTAAATGCAAATTTCAGAAATAAAATAAAAAGGGAAAAAAGACAGAACCGTATCTTACAATCCTGAAGTGGGGGGGTTCTCCACAAGAAATCTCTCGTCGCCTACAGCCTGTTTGCTAGACCCCCAGGTAGTGACACTGACTATAGGGAGAAAGGTCTTAGTTATACCTTGCAGACTCCCTCATCCCTCCCACCCTTGGGATTCCAATCTTTCCATGCTGAAGGAGTGTGGAAGGTCCCTGGCAATGTATCTTCTACAGTCTGCTGTTTTCAAAGTGATTGATCCTCCTTCCTTGCATAGCAGACCCACTGATAAGAGATGTGAAGGAAGGGGACAAACTCTAACCTCTTCTCCTGGACCATGGTTTATGAGGGGCTCAGATCTTATCTTACATCCTAACTCCGGAGGAGTCCACAGATGTCACACTGAGGGAATACAGGCCTCAAACTCAAACCAGGGTCACCTACAGTTTACATACAAGACATGTCCTGATTCCAATACTCACAGGAGGCATAACTATTACACCAATATCAGACATACATTGATTGAACAGATAATCATAACAGGAGGCATACGTTAATTTGATCGATCACCTGATCTGATCGTTACACCTCCCCCTTTTAAAATAGCGCACAGAGGCGGTGACCCACGTCACCGTCTCATCAGTGTGCTATTAACTACATCACCTGGACAGGTAGCAGTGGTCTCTGTGCTGAGACAGACTGCCACTGATTCTGCGGGATCTGTACTAACACTTCACTATACTTGACGTCTGTCATGGCACCACCTGACGCCATAGCCGTGGCTAGGGTGGGCAATGGGCATAGTCCCTGTCCCTCTCGCAGGAGATGGCAAACTAAAAGCACACAGGTGTCCTCGAACCCATAGTCTGTGAGCACACTGATATAGTGGGAGCTGTGCCCATCCCGGCTGGTATTGACACAGCCCACCACAGCTGTGCGTCGGACTCCTGGACACGGATTCTCCCCTGCAGCTGGCAGTTTGGCCTTACTCACTGAGATCAGTACCAGACCATTCCGCCACACCCCAAACGGCCATCCCCCTGGGACTCTTAACTCAGCACGTTTAACTATACCACAGGTGTGGGGCATTCTCCCAGCACTATATACAGACTTAAAAATGTCTTCCCAGCACCTCTCCTGAGCTGACTGACCCCCCCTCCCCTTCACTGGGGGGAAGGTCCACTCACTCAACACCTCACACCTCAT
This sequence comes from Crinia signifera, assembly GCF_055691185.1. Classification (NCBI taxonomy): domain Eukaryota; kingdom Metazoa; phylum Chordata; class Amphibia; order Anura; family Myobatrachidae; genus Crinia; species Crinia signifera. The sequence continues at coordinate 338,179,098 of NC_139220.1, read as the reverse complement.
CCTTTTGTGAGGAGATTCGCCCTCTGTGTCTGGGTGTGTGAATTGTGAAGGGGGGCACGTTTCTGCAAGGGGGAATACCAGCAGGTCATTGTCCCCTGTCTTGGAAACATCCCAGCTCAGCTTTTCCGAGGTTAATGGAGCTGAGTTTACCTGTGCTTCGCGGGCCCTCCCACCCTTCTGGTTACACACAGCAGCTTCCCTACTAGCCACTGGCTCTATTCCTGAAACAACCCTCTCACTGTACCCAGGGGTATCTTTCCCACTTCCCAGGTATGGGTTAGCCGCAGTAGGAGTTGGCTCACCTGGTACGTTCAGGGCAGCCTGTGCAGGGTTGGTTCTCAGTTCTGCGTGGAAAGCCAAGCTTTCCATGGCAGTCCAGGTCACCTTCCTGAGCCTGACCTTCCCTCCCAGACCCGCAGGTTCTGTGGCTGGGGTGGTGCCACTGAGGTTCTCAGGAGAGGCATCCGTTATCCAGTGACGCTGGAAAAATGCACTCTCTGGAGGATTCTCAGTGTCTGGAGGGAACCCCTGCTGTGTTCCTGTATCTGTTCTTGTGTGGCTACAGTAAGGAGGGGGTTTGGGGGGGAAAGCTGCAGTAAGGGACACTCTCTCCCTATCTGACAGTTCTACAGTGCACACAGGACCCACCGGGTCACTTATTATACCTGGTACCACATTTCCCACAGTAGCGCAAGACATCACATTATCAACAGTAACATCACTATCATAACCTGGGGAGACATCCTGCAATACCTGCAAATTAGCCTGTGCATCTTCCACAACACATGGGGCCCATCCTGCTGGCTTACAATTGCACCATGGTAAACCCGCTATATCTGGATCCCATTGTCTCTGAGCAGGAATGGGTTTATCTGAGCATGTTGTCACCAGCAGCTTATTGGCAGGTACATGCGCTGCCTGCAACCAACTCAGATCTGTCCCATTTGTGCAGTTAGCGACCCCTGGCCCGATGTCACAACCAGACATCACTGGAAGAACAGGGTTAATGTCTAGCACAGCAACATGAACGACATCACCAGCAGCACTCCTACCACTGATGAGTGAGGGTGTCTCATTCCCAACTAGATTAGGGCATTCATTTAACCCCACAAACTGGCAAGGATTACCCACTATACCTGTCTCTAACTCATCCTCCACCTCCACCGAAGGTACGGCACTATCACAGATCATCCCAGGGGCTTCACACAAAATAACAACATTGCAATGTTCAGCATGGTTACATACTACCTGAGATGCATCATATGGTTCAGAAGGGTTAGCGACAGATATGTGTGGAGTTAATAAAAGTCCCACATCAGTAGTCCCACACATACTTGTGTGCATACAGTCAGAAAGTCCCATTCCTATTTCCGACATAGTCTCTCCCCTGCATACTTTCACTATGCAGCCAGCCTCTTCCGGCAACAAATCTGGAGCAACGGGTGGGAACATGCTGCTCACATCTTCCAGCAGTTTAAACTGGGCCTTGTGATGTGAGGTCTTCTGAGCAGGTTCCATGACTGCTGTAGTAGGCAGAGGCACCTTGCCCTGGTGGGGCACCCCTGGTGAGAGCAAGCTGCTGACATCCTCAGCTTCTGCTTCTCTCAACCGTTTAAACTGGAACTTTGCTTTCAGAGCTGGTAACAGCAGCTGTTCTAGGCGACGCCACTCCACACCTATCCGGCGGCACTGATCTCCCCAAAATGGGGTATCCAGCTTTCTCCAAGCATCGACCTCCTGCTGCGCAAATTTGTAACATTGTCCCAGTTCTCTCAGCAGCACCCAAGGAGACGCGGATGGACCCCAGAAACGAAATGCTGCACGATACTGGCTGAAGGCATTGCACTCATTGTCCCTGGCCTGGGTGAGCTGCATGATCATCTCCCCACGAGTATGGTTGTGGCAGGAGATACCTTGCAGCTGGCATTCTTCCGTTAGTTCCTCTGTGCTCAGTAGGGTAAACATATCATCATCCTCCACTGGGTCAATATACCCACTGGGCTCTTCTGGTGCTGTAGGGGATTGGTACTCTGCAGTCTCCCTGACTGCCACACATCCTACAGTCTCCCTGGTGCTAGCAGAGATGTCACCTCTCTGAGCATCGGTTGTAGTGTCCAGGGCCAGCTCATTACTCACAACCAAGCTGACACTCACTTGGCTTCCTCTGTCTGCTTCCAAGACAGGGAACTGTGCATGACGCGGTCCGGTGAAATTCGCGTCAGCGGTCATTTGGGACCTCTGTCCCTTGTTAGGCTCCCCATGATTGATAACAGAGTCCACACCATGATCCAACACATTATTTACTTCCGCAGACAGTAAAAGTTCAGTACGAAGCCCATCTCCTGGTAACTCAGTAGCCACGGCAGATAAAGTCTCACGTAAAGGTTCGCCATCATGATGCCCTGTATCATTCTCCACTGGTTCACCAACAGCGATCAGGCCTCTGAGCCTCCCCAGCACCAACTGGTGCTCACGCTCAGCCTGACGCTCTGCAGCCTCAGCCTCTCGTACGGCTTTGCGCTCCGCAGCCTCTCTGTCGACAATGCCTTGGCAGAACTGCACCAGCTGCAAAGCGAATACGGGGTTCACATTCTTCATTTGCCTGCTAGCAGCTAGAAGGTCGCTCTGCAGTGTAGACTTGCTGGGTCCAGCAAAAGTGTTTGACCCTGGCGCGGAATCGTTTGTACTGTCCAGTGCTGACTGAGCCCCTGGGGTAGGATTGTCCATGGACTGGTTTCCTCCAGCAGCTAGAGTCCGATCGGCATCCACTAGTGCCTGAATCATACGTTTTCTACTCTGGCCAGACCAAGGGATATTCCTCCGAACACACACGACCGCCAGGTCATCTCTCCTCATCTGCTGGTAATCAGCCATCCTGAGTCTCACACTTGTCAAATAAAATGATAGGAAAGAAAAACAAGAGAAGGGAGGGAACAGAAATTGCATCCACTGTGTGACTTTTAAAACTATAGTAAAGCTCTGAGTTCTGATTCTGGTGATGTGGGTATTTCTCACAAAATTCTACCCACACTCACTTAAGTTCTTAAAGAGAAAAATGAATTCTCTATCCCACCACTTGCCGCCAAATGTCACCCACCCACCGGTCGCCTGCTCCGATACGTCAATCTGAGCAGCGCCGGCCGTGACTGGGGTTCACTCAGGACACTCGGGTCCTTTCCTTGAGGTACACTGCCACCAGCCAAAACCTGATTTTAGCGCCTGAAACTGCGCAAGGGGCGGCTTGGCTCGCCCCTGACCACACAATACAAGATAACAATGGTAACGTTTTCCAGCCTTTCTCTTCTGAGGCTAATGAGTCTTAGGAACACAGAACCAGAACTGGGAATATGTATTATTTATTCCTAGAAATACTACAGAGCTTTAAACAAAATGGTTACAAGACATTACAATGATTTTAAAAGTACACACAACGATTAAATGCAAATTTCAGAAATAAAATAAAAAGGGAAAAAAGACAGAACCGTATCTTACAATCCTGAAGTGGGGGGGTTCTCCACAAGAAATCTCTCGTCGCCTACAGCCTGTTTGCTAGACCCCCAGGTAGTGACACTGACTATAGGGAGAAAGGTCTTAGTTATACCTTGCAGACTCCCTCATCCCTCCCACCCTTGGGATTCCAATCTTTCCATGCTGAAGGAGTGTGGAAGGTCCCTGGCAATGTATCTTCTACAGTCTGCTGTTTTCAAAGTGATTGATCCTCCTTCCTTGCATAGCAGACCCACTGATAAGAGATGTTAAGGAAGGGGACAAACTCTAACCTCTTCTCCTGGACCATGGTTTATGAGGGGCTCAGATCTTATCTTACATCCTAACTCCGGAGGAGTCCACAGATGTCACACTGAGGGAATACAGGCCTCAAACTCAAACCAGGGTCACCTACAGTTTACATACAAGACATGTCCTGATTCCAATACTCACAGGAGGCATAACTATTACACCAATATCAGACATACATTGATTGAACAGATAATCATAACAGGAGGCATACGTTAATTTGATCGATCACCTGATCTGATCGTTACAGGGGTCATTACACTCAGAAGCAACCCCCGCAAGGATCCCACCCACCCACCACAAGAGGAAGAAGGAACAACATTAAGCAACTTCAAGAAGGCAAAGCAGCAGGCGGAAGTACTGCGGATCAGCCATGGTATGGCGCTAGGCCTGGCATCGGTGGCGGAAGTACTGCGGGCCAGCCAAGGTGGGCGCCAGGCCTGGCATCGGGGGGCAAAACGGGATCACCTGTCGGTTACAGGTTGTCAGTTGCGAGAAGGGGATCCCGGCCCCCCAGGCGGTTACATGATTCAGTTGTGATAAGGGCTGGTGGACCGCAGTGCTATCTTTGCCACCCAAATTAAGTAACAGTAAATCTGAAATCAAGTTAATAAATTGTGACCATTTAATTCGCCAAAAATACTAGACTCCGACTGGTTATTTCAGGTACAAGGGGAAGGTTACAAAAGGGGAAAGAAGGGGAGGAGATGGTGCTTTGGGTTCAAGGTCGGTTGACTGGTAAGGGGCATCAGACGCTCAGCGGTTTATACATCCAAAGCCCACACATACTGATACTTACCTATCTTGAGCCCGTAGGTAGGTCCCTGGGTCCGGGGCCTTGGTCCTGGGTCCGGGGCTCCAGCGCTGTAAAGTCCGGGGCTCCAGGGCTGTAGAGTCCGGGGTCCGGGGCCTTGGTCCTGGGTCCCAGAAATGTAAGCAGACACAGAATAATAGGACAAAGAGGTGTATCTTGTTAGACAGAAGGAGGCTAAGGGCTGCATTTATCAATAAACTGCGATGTCATCCAGATAACATCGCTAAACATCGCATTAACATCGCATTGCGATGTTCAGCTACATCACCTGAATGTATGAAGAGCAGTGGCAGGGAGAGCGGGTGCGTAAAAAGTATATCAGATGTGCAAAAGCACAGGCTGAGGAGAAAATGGCCCAGTCAGTGGGTAAAGGGGGGGAAACTTTTTTTGGTATATACAGTAAGTGAAAGGAGAAAAACAAAAAGTGGAATAATTAGACTGAAGACAGAGAGTGGAAGTTTTCTTGAGGGGGACAATGTAATAGCAGATAATATTAATAATTATTTCTGCTCAGTATTCACTGCTGAAAGAGAGGGGAAGGGGCCACAGTTATGTTGCAAATATAGTCAGAAAACCGAGGGAGAAACAAGTACATTTACAGAGGAGAAAGACCCCCATTTATCATTGATCGCATTTACAATGCGATCTGGGCGGAATATTACCGCCCAGGATCGCATTGTAAAATGCGATCATATCACCTGAATTTATCAGCAGGGACAGGGCTCCGAAAGGAGCCGGAAGCCGGGGGGTCTGCGCATGCGCGGTTACGTGCTGACCCCCCCCCCCCCCGTGACCGCTAACCGCACAGCATAGGCTACAATGGGCTATCGCCATATCAGATAGCCCAGCCGATGTTGATACATCGGGCAGCTTCGCATTCCCTATAGAAACCTATGGAGGATGCGGCCGGCGGCGCTGTAGGGGGGATCGCAGCAGGGATCGGAGATTCCTGCTGCGGTCCCCTGTGATACATTAGGGGGATACTTAATATTTGCAGTTAACCCCCGAAAACGGGTGTTTTAGGGGATTTAGCCGCAAATATTAGTTGATAAATGCGGCCCAAAGTCCTCACAGAACTCTCAAAACTGAAAGTGGATAAATCAATGAGGCCAGATGGGATACATCCAAGGATACTAAAAGAGCTTAAAGGGGAGCTGGTAAAACCATTAACAAAATTAGCTAGCTACTGGGGTAATCCCAGAGGACTTGAAAACAGCGAATGTAGTCCCACTGCACAAAAGTGGAAGAAAGGAAGAGGTAAGCAACTATCGACCAGTGAGCCTTACATCAGTAGTAGGGAAATTGATGGAAACACTTTTAAAACAAAGAGTTGTAGAAAATCTCAAAACCAGCAATTTACAGGATCCAAAACAGCATGGGTTTACTGGGGGAAGATCATGTCAAACAAATCTTATTGACTTTTTTGACTGGGTGACTAAAGTAATAGATCAAGGTGGGGCTGTAGATGTAGCTTATCTAGACTTTAGTAAAGCTTTTGACACTGTGCCACATCGCAGACTGTTAAATAAACTTGAAAGCTTGGGATTGGATTCTAAGATAGTTGAATGGATAAGAGCGTGGTTGCAGGACAGAAAACAGAGAGTTGTAGTAAACGGAGTACAGTCAAAGGAGAGAAAGGTTACAAGTGGAGTACCCCAGGGATCTGTACTTGGACCGGTGCTTTTTAATATCTTTATTGGTGATATTGCAAATGGAATTGAGGGTAAAATGTGCCTTTTTGCAGATGACACAAAGGTATGCAACAGGGTAGACACACCAGGAGGGGTAAAACAAATGATTGAGGATCTAGGTAGATTTGAGGAATGGTCAAGAGCATGGCAACTACAGTTTAATGCCAAAAAATGCAAAATCATGCACTTGGGTCTCAGAAATCCAAAGACTAAATATAGTATAAATGGCACTATAATGGAAACTACTGAGGAAGAGAGGGATCTAGGTGTCACTATTTCAGGGGACTTAAAAGCAGGTAGGCAATGTAACAAAGCAATGAAGAAGGCAAGTCAGATGCTTGGTTGCATAGGGAGAGGTATCAGCAGTAGAAAGAAAGAAGTAATAATGCCACTGTATAGGTCATTGGTACGACCTCATCTAGAGTATTGTGTTCAGTTCTGGAGGCCATATCTCCAGAAGGATATAAATACATTAGAGACTGTACAAAGAAGAGCAACTAAAATGGTGCATGGCCTACATCACAAAACGTACCAGGAAAGACTGTGGGGCCCATTTATCAACTAATATTTGCGGCTAAATCCCGGTTAACTGCAAATATTAAGTTTCACCTAAATGTATCATAGGGGGACCGCGCCGTTCCCTGTACTGCTGTGTTAAGTGCTGTGCTCCCCTGGCCCTGCAGACTGCTGGGGCTCTCCTCTGGTGCCGTGGTTGCAGTTCCCTGTAGTGCTGTGCTCAGTGCTGTGCTCCCCTGGCCCTGCAGACTGCTGGGGCTCTCCTCTGGTCCCGTGGGTGCAGTTCCCTGTAGTGCTGTGCTCAGTGCTGTGCTCCCCTGGCCCTGCAGACTGCTGGGGCTCTCCTCTGGTCCCGTGGGTGCAGTTCCCTGTAGTGCTGTGCTCAGTGCTGTGCTCCCCTGGCCCTGCAGACTGCTGGGGCTCTCCTCTGGTCCCGTGGGTGCAGTTCCCTGTAGTGCTGTGCTCAGTGCTGTGCTCCCCTGGCCCTGCAGACTGCTGGGGCACTCCTCTGGTCCCATGGGTGCAGTTTCCTGTAGTGCTGTGCTCAGTGCTGTGCTCCCCTGGCCCTGCAGACTGCTGGGGCTCTCCTCTGGTGCCGTGGGTGCAGTTCCCTGTAGTGCTGTGCTCAGTGCTGTGCTCCCCTGGCCCTGCAGACTGCTGGGGCTCTCCTCTGGTGCCGTGGGTGCAGTTCCCTGTAGTGCTGTGCTCAGTGCTGTGCTCCCCTGGCCCTGCAGACTGCTGGGGCACTCCTCTGGTGCCGTGGGTGCAGTTCCCTGTAGTGCCTGGCAGTACAGGGGTTATCAGGCTACATTGCCGCAACAGCTGGATGTTAACCAGGGCTGTGGCACAATCCCAAACAGTAAATATACATTTTACTGCACACCTCCTGGTGCCAATTGGTGCATTTAAAGTTGGCACTACTACACTGTACTGCCACACCAGACGCTGGCTTTCCTGGGTCCCAAGCACATGGTTACTATACTCCAATGCCTTTCAGTGCTGCCAAGAAATAAGCATACCTCCCAACAATCCCGATTTCAGCGGGACAGTCCCGATTACCGGGTCCTGTCCCGCTGTCCCACCCGCGGCCGGAGGTGTCCCGCTGCGGGGGGGGGGGGGGCACATCGGGGCCCCCCAATTTGACAGAATAGACAGCGTCCAGCAGCCGGAAAGTTGGGAGGTATGGATAAGCTGCTGGACCCCCACACCCCCTGACACCAGGTCTCGGCTGCAGTGTCCTATACAGTGTCCCCCATAGTTGCCTACCCTCCTGCATTCTGCAGGAGACTCCCTGACATAGCAGCAATCTCCCTCTCTCCCTCATTAGTCTACCAATCTCCCTCATGTCACCCAGCCCACATTACACTGTTACACCATAGTTACCTCCCTCCTGCATTCTGCAGGAGACTCCCTGACATAGCAGCAATCTCCCTCTCTCCCTCATTAGTCTACCAATCTCCCTCATGTCACCTAGTCCACATTACACTGTTACATCATAGTTACCTCCCCTCCTGCATCCTGCAGGAGACTCCCTGATATAGCTGCAATCTCCCTCTCTCCCTCATTAGTCTAGCAATCTCCCTCATGTCACCTAGCCCACATTACACTGTTACATCATAGTTACCTCCCCTCCTGCATCCTGCAGGAGACTCCCTGATATAGCAGCAATCTCCCTCTCTCCCTCATTAGTCTAGCAATCTCCCTCATGTCACCTAGCCCACATTACACTGTTACATCATAGTTACCTCCCCTCCTGCATTCTGCAGGAGACTCCCTGACATAGCAGCAATCTCCCTCTCTCCCTCATTAGTCTAGCAATCTCCCTCATGTCACCTAGCCCACATTACACTGTTACATCATAATTACCTCCCCTCCTGCATTCTGCAGGAGACTCCCTGACATAGCAGCAATCTCCCTCTCTCCCTCATTAGTCTAGCAATCTCCCTCATGCCACCTAGCCCACATTACACTGTTACATTTTTGGATAAAAAAAGGGATGAGAGACAGATACATTTACACTAAATCATCAGCACCATTTCCCAGCACGTTACCAAGTACAGTAGCTCTTACTAACTGCTTTGGGGCTCAGCTACATTTGGATATAAGTCATTTTAAATTACACAGCCACACTTCTAGGTGCCACGTTCTCAATCTTTTTCCACAATTTCTCTATATATGGAAGTAGCCACGCCCTTTGGGTGGAGCATGGCATGCCCCCTCAATGGGGCGCTGTGCAAAATTCTGCTACCAACCATAATCTCCCTGAAACTACTTTTCAAAAGTAGGCAAGTATGGTGTCCCCTGGGGCAGTGCACAGGGGCTTATGGTACATATACACATGTGAGATATTCCGACAATTCGCACGGAAGGCATGCCATCGCATGTGTCACGTGGAAAGGGGTGTGGCCATGCAGTGCTTCTATATAACCTTATGCATTCGTATTCAGGCGTATTAAGAATACAAATACGAATTTTCCATATTGTCACCAGCAGAGGGCGCTCTGCACTAACAGTCATTTACTGTCATGAGCAGCCAAATAAAATTGGCCAAGTTTAAAGACCTGTAATCTGAATGTTATTTACAGCGTCTTATATAGCGCAGCAGATTCCGTTACAGTGTCTTATATAGCGCAGCAGATTCCGTTACAGTGTCTTATATAGAGCGGCAGATTCCGTTACAGCGTCTTATATAGCGCAGCAGATTCCGTTACAGTGTCTTATATAGCGCAGCAGATTCCGTTACAGTGTCTTATATAGCGCAGCAGATTCCGTTACAGTGTCTTATATAGCGCAGCAGATTCCGTTACAGCGTCTTATATAGCGTAGCAGATTCCGTTACAGTGTCTTATATAGCGCAGCAGATTCCGTTATAGCGTCTTATATAGCGCAGCAGATTCCGTTACAGTGTCTTATATAGCGCAGCAGATACTGTTACAGTGTCTTATATAGCGCAGCAGATTCCATTACAGTGTCTTATATAGCGCAGCAGATACTGTTACAGCATCTTATATAGCGCAGCAGATTCCGTTACAGCGTCTTATATAGCGCAGCAGATTATGTTACAGCGTCTTATATAGCGCAGCAGATTCCGTTACAGTGTCTTATATAGCGCAGCAGATTCCGTTACAGCGTCTTATATAGCGCAGCAGATTCCGTTACAGTGTCTTATATAGAGCGGCAGATTCCGTTACAGCGTCTTATATAGCGCAGCAGATTCCGTTACAGTGTCTTATATAGCGCAGCAGATTCCGTTACAGTGTCTTATATAGCGCAGCAGATTCCGTTACAGCGTCTTATATAGCGCAGCAGATTCCGTTACAGTGTCTTATATAGCGCAGCAGATTCCGTTACAGTGTCTTATATAGAGCGGCAGATTCCGTTACAGCGTCTTATATAGCGCAGCAGATTCCGTTACAGTGTCTTATATAGCGCAGCAGATTCCGTTACAGTGTCTTATATAGTGCAGCAGATTCCGTTACAGCGTCTTATATAGCGCAGCAGATTCCGTTACAGTGTCTTATATAGCGCAGCAGATTCCGTTACAGTGTCTTATATAGAGCGGCAGATTCCGTTACAGCGTCTTATATAGCGCAGCAGATTCCGTTACAGTGTCTTATATAGCGCAGCAGATTCCGTTACAGTGTCTTATATAGCGCAGCAGATTCCGTTACAGCGTCTTATATAGCGTAGCAGATTCCGTTACAGTGTCTTATATAGCGCAGCAGATTCCGTTATAGCGTCTTATATAGCGCAGCAGATTCCGTTACAGTGTCTTATATAGCGCAGCAGATACTGTTACAGTGTCTTATATAGCGCAGCAGATTCCATTACAGTGTCTTATATAGCGCAGCAGATACTGTTACAGCATCTTATATAGCGCAGCAGATTCCGTTACAGCGTCTTATATAGCGCAGCAGATTCCGTTACAGCGTCTTATATAGCGTAGCAGATTCCGTTACAGTGTCTTATATAGCGCAGCAGATTCCGTTACAGTGTATTATATAGCGCAGCAGATTCCATTACAGTGTCTTATATAGTGCAGCAGATTCCGTTACAGTGTCTTCTATAGCGCAGCAGATTCCGTTACAGTGTCTTATATAGCGCAGCAGATTCCGTTACAGTGTCTTATATAGTGCAGCAGATTCCGTTACAGTGTCTTATATAGCGCAGCAGATTCCGTTACAGTGTCTTATATAGCGCAGCAGATTCCGTTACAGCGTATTATATAGCGCAGCAGATTCCGTTACAGTGTATTATATAGTGCAGCAGATTCCGTTACAGCGTCTTATATAGCGCAGCAGATTCCGTTACAGTGTCTTATATAGCGCAGCAGATTCCGTTACAGTGTCTTATATAGCGCAGCAGATTCCGTTACAGCGTATTATATAGCGCAGCAGATTCTGTTACAGTGTCTTATATAGCGCAGCAGATTCCGTTACAGTGTATTATATAGCGCAGCAGATTCCGTTACAGTGTATTATATAGCGCAGCAGATTCTGTTACAGTGTCTTATATAGCGCAGCAGATTCCGTTACAGTGTCTTATATAGCGCAGCAGATTCCGTTACAGTGTCTTATATAGCGCAGCAGATTCCGTTACAGTGTCTTATATAGTGCAGCAGATTCCGTTACAGTGTCTTATATAGCGCAGCAGATTCCGTTACAGTGTCTTATATAGCGCAGCAGGTTCCGTTACAGTGTCTTATATAACGCAGCAGATTCCGTTACAGCGTCTTATACAGCGCAGCAGATCCCGTTACAGCGTCTTATATAGCGCAGCAGATTCCGTTACAGCGTCTTATATAGCGCAGCAGATTCCGTTACAGCGTCTTATATAGCGCAGCAGATTCCGTTACAGCGTCTTATACAGCGCAGCAGATCCCGTTACAGCGTCTTATATAGCGCAGCAGATTCCGTTACAGCGTCTTATATAGTGCAGCAGATTCCGTTACAGTGTCTTATATAGCGCAGCAGATTCCGTTACAGTGTCTTATATAGTGCAGCAGATTCCGTTACAGTGTCTTATATAACGCAGCAGATTCCGTTACAGTGTCTTATATAGCGCAGCAGATCCCGTTACAGCGTCTTATATAGCGCAGCAGATTCCGTTACAGCGTCTTATATAGCGCAGCAGATTCCGTTACAGCGTCTTATATAGCGCAGCAGATTCCGTTACAGCGTCTTATATAGTGCAGCAGATTCCGTTACAGTGTCTTATATAGCGCAGCAGATTCCGCTACACCGTCTTATATAGCGCAGCAGATTCCGCTACACCGTTTTATATAGCGCAGCAGAATCTGTTGCGTTTTACAATAGTAGACAGTGATAAAACAAACTGGGTAACAACAGACAGACTTGGAGGTAGGAGGGCCCTGCTGCAAGCTTACAATCTATAGGGATATAGGAGGGAAACACAAGGACAGGCACCGTCCATTGGACGGTGTATAGAGAACCGCTGCAACCAGGACATAATCCCATGGGGACAGGGCTGCGTGCTGAGATTAGCTCTGTGTGACCCAGGACTGGACGGTGTATAGTGAACCGCTGCAGCCAGGACATAATCCCATGGGGACAGGGCTGTGTGCGGAGATTAGCTCTGTGTGACCCAGCATTGGACGGTGTATAGGGAACCGCTGCAGCCAGGACATAATCCCATGGGGACAGGGCTGTGTGCGGAGATTAGAGCTGTGTGACCCAGCATTGTACGGTGTATAGGGAACCGCTGCAGCCAGGACATAATCCCATGGGGACAGGGCTGTGTGCTGAGATTAGCTCTGTGTGACCCAGCATTGGACGGTGTATAGGGAACCGCTGCAACCAGGACATAATCCCATGGGGAAAGTGCTGTGTGCTAAAATTAGCTCTGTGTGACCCAGCATTGGACGGTGTATAGGGAACCGCTGCAGCCAGGACATAATCCCATGGGGACAGGGCTGTGTGCTGAGATTAGCTCTGTCACCCAGCATTGGATGGTGTATAGGGAACTGCTGCAACCAGGACATAATCCCATGGGGACAGGGCTGTGTGCTGAGATTAGCTCTGTGTGACCCAGCATTGGACGGTGTATAGGGAACCGCTGCAGCCAGGACATAATCCCATGGGGACAGGGCTGTGTGCTGAGATTAGCTCTGTGTGACCCAGCATTGGACGGTGTATAGGGAACCGCTGCAGCCAGGACATAATCCCATGGGGACAGGGCTGTGTGCTGAGATTAGCTCTGTGTGACCCAGCATTGGACGGTGTATAGGGAACTGCTGCAGCCAGGACATAATCCCATGGGGACAGGGCTGTGTGCTGAGATTAGCGCTCGGTGACCCAGCATTGGACGGTGTACAGGGAACCGCTGCAGCCAGGACATAATCCCATGGGGACAGGGCTGTGTGCTGAGATTAGCTCTGTGTGACCCAGCATTGGACGGTGTATAGGGAACCGCTGCAGCCAGGACATAATCCCATGGGGACAGGGCTGTGTGCTGAGATAAACTCTGTGTGACCCAGCATTGGACGGTGTATAGGGAATGGCTGCAGCCAGGACATAATCCCATGGGGACAGGGCTGTGTGCTGAGATTAGCTCTGTGACGCAGCATTGGACTGTGTATAGGGAACCGCTGCAGCCAGGACATAATCCCATGGGGACAGAGCTGTGTGCTGAGATTAGCTCTGTGACCCAGCATTGGACGGTGTATAGGGAACCGCTGCAGCCAGGACATAATCACATGGGGACAGGGCTGTGTGCTGAGATTACCTCTGTGACCAAGCATTGGACGGTGTATAGGGAACCGCTGCAGCCAGGACATAATCCCATGAGGACAGGGCTGTGTGCTGAGATTAGCTCTGTGTGACACAGCATTGGACGGTGTATATGGAACCGCTGCAGCCAGGACATAATCCCATGGGGACAGGGCTGTGTGCTGAGATAAACTCTGTGTGACCCAGCATTGGACGGTGTATAGGGAATGGCTGCAGCCAGGACATAATCCCATGGGGACAGGGCTGTGTGCTGAGATTAGCTCTGTGACGCAGCATTGGACGGTGTATAGGGAACCGCTGCAGCCAGGACATAATCCCATGGGGACAGGGCTGTGTGCTGAGATTAGCTCTGTGTGACCCAGTACTGGACGGTGTATAGGGAACCGCTGCAGCCAGGACATAATCCCATGGGGACAGGGCTGTGTGCGGAGATTAGCTCTGTGTGACCCAGTACTGGACGGTGTATAGGGAACCGCTGCAGCCAGGACATAATCCCATGGGGACAGGGCTGTGTGCTGAGATTAGCTCTGTGTGACCCAGCATTGGACGGTGTATAGGGAACCGCTGCAGCCAGGACATAATCCCATGGGGACAGGGCTGTGTGCGGAGATTAGCTCTGTGTGACCCAGCATTGGACGGTGTATAGGGAACTGATGCAGCCAGGACATAATCCCATGGGGACAGGGCTGTGTGCTGAGATTAGCTCTGTGTGACCCAGCATTGGACGGTGTATAGGGAACCGCTGCAGCCAGGACATAATCCCATGGGGACAGGGCTGTGTGCTGAGATTAGCTCTGTGTGACCCAGCATTGGACGGTGTATAGGGAACCGCTGTAGCCAGGACATAATCCCATGGGGACAGGGCTGTGTGCTGAGATTATCTCTGTGTGACCCAGCATTGGACGGTGTATAGGGAACCGATGCAGCCAGGACATAATCCCATGGGGACAGGGCTGTGTGCTGAGATTAGCTCTGTGTGACCCAGCATTGGACGGTGTATAGGGAACCGCTGCAACCAGGACATAATCCCATGGGGACAGGGCTGTGTGCTGAGATTAGCTCTGTGTGACCCAGTACTGGACGGTGTATAGGGAACCACTGCAGCCAGGACATAATCCCATGGGGACAGGGCTGTGTGCTGAGATTAGCTCTGTGTGACCCAGCATTGGACAGTGTATAGGGAACCGCTGCAGCCAGGACATAATCCCATGGGGACAGTGCTGTGTGCTGAGATTAGCTCTGTGTGACCCAGCATTGGACGGTGTATAGGGAACCGCTGCAGCCAGGACATAATCCCATGGGGACAGGGCTGTGTGCGGAGATTAGAGCTGTGTGACCCAGCATTGTACGGTGTATAGGGAACCGCTGCAGCCAGGACATAATCCCATGGGGACAGGGCTGTGTGCTGAGATTAGCTCTGTGTGACCCAGCATTGGACGGTGTATAGGGAACCGCTGCAACCAGGACATAATCCCATGGGGACAGTGCTGTGTGCTAAAATTAGCTCTGTGTGACCCAGCATTGGACGGTGTATAGGGAACCGCTGCAGCCAGGACATAATCCCATGGGGACAGGGCTGTGTGCTGAGATTAGCTCTGTCACCCAGCATTGGATGGTGTATAGGGAACTGCTGCAACCAGGACATAATCCCATGGGGACAGGGCTGTGTGCTGAGATTAGCTCTGTGTGACCCAGCATTGGACGGTGTATAGGGAACCGCTGCAGCCAGGACATAATCCCATGGGGACAGGGCTGTGTGCTGAGATTAGCTCTGTGTGACCCAGCATTGGACGGTGTATAGGGAACCGCTGCAGCCAGGACATAATCCCATGGGGACAGGGCTGTGTGCTGAGATTAGCTCTGTGTGACCCAGCATTGGACGGTGTATAGGGAACCGCTGCAGCCAGGACATAATCCCATGGGGACAGGGCTGTGTGCTGAGATTAGCTCTGTGTGACCCAGCATTGGACGGTGTATAGGGAACTGCTGCAGCCAGGACATAATCCCATGGGGACAGGGCTGTGTGCTGAGATTAGCGCTCGGTGACCCAGCATTGGACGGTGTACAGGGAACCGCTGCAGCCAGGACATAATCCCATGGGGACAGGGCTGTGTGCTGAGATTAGCTCTGTGTGACCCAGCATTGGACGGTGTATAGGGAACAGCTGCAGCCAGGACATAATCCCATGGGGACAGGGCTGTGTGCTGAGATAAACTCTGTGTGACCCAGCATTGGACGGTGTATAGGGAACCGCTGCAGCCGGGACATAATCCCATGGGGACAGGGCTGTGTGCTGAGATTAGCTCTGTGTGACCCAGCATTGGATGGTGTATAGGGAACCGCTGCAGCCAGGACATAATCCCATGGGGACAGGGCTGTGTGCTGAGATTAGCTCTGTGTGACCCAGTACTGGACGGTGTATAGGGAACCGCTGCAGCCAGGACATAATCCCATGGGGACAGGGCTGTGTGCGGAGATTAGCTCTGTGTGACCCAGTACTGGACGGTGTATAGGGAATGGCTGCAGCCAGGACATAATCCCATGGGGACAGGGCTGTGTGCTGAGATTAGCTCTGTGTGACCCAGCATTGGACGGTGTATAGGGAATGGCTGCAGCCAGGACATAATCCCATGGGGACAGGGCTGTGTGCTGAGATTAGCTCTGTGACGCAGCATTGGACTGTGTATAGGGAACCGCTGCAGCCAGGACATAATCCCATGGGGACAGGGCTGTGTGCTGAGATTAGCTCTGTGACCCAGCATTGGACGGTGTATAGGGAACCGCTGCAGCCAGGACATAATCCCATGGGGACAGGGCTGTGTGCTGAGATAAACTCTGTGTGACCCAGCATTGGACGGTGTATAGGGAATGGCTGCAGCCAGGATATAATCCCATGGGGACAGGGCTGTGTGCTGAGATTAGCTCTGTGACGCAGCATTGGACGGTGTATAGGGAACCGCTGCAGCCAGGACATAATCCCATGGGGACAGGGCTGTGTGCTGAGATTAGCTCTGTGTGACCCAGTACTGGACGGTGTATAGGGAACCGCTGCAGCCAGGACATAATCCCATGGGGACAGGGCTGTGTGCGGAGATTAGCTCTGTGTGACCCAGTACTGGACGGTGTATAGGGAACCGCTGCAGCCAGGACATAATCCCATGGGGACAGGGCTGTGTGCGGAGATTAGCTCTGTGTGACCCAGCATTGGACGGTGTATAGGGAACCGCTGCAGCCAGGACATAATCCATGGGGACAGGGCTGTGTGCTGAGATTAGCTCTGTGTGACCCAGCATTGGACGGTGTATAGGGAACTGATGCAGCCAGGACATAATCCCATGGGGACAGGGCTGTGTGCTGAGATTATCTCTGTGACCAAGCATTGGACGGTGTATAGGGAACCGCTGCAGCCAGGACATAATCCCATGAGGACAGGGCTGTGTGCTGAGATTAGCTCTGTGTGACTCAGCATTGGACGGTGTATAGGGAACCGCTGCAGCCAGGACATAATCCCATGAGGACAGGGCTGTGTGCTGAGATTAGCTCTGTGTGACACAGCATTGGACGGTGTATATGGAACCGCTGCAGCCAGGACATAATCCCATGGGGACAGGGCTGTGTGCTGAGATAAACTCTGTGTGACCCAGCATTGGACGGTGTATAGGGAATGGCTGCAGCCAGGACATAATCCCATGGGGACAGGGCTGTGTGCTGAGATTAGCTCTGTGACGCAGCATTGGACGGTGTATAGGGAACCGCTGCAGCCAGGACATAATCCCATGGGGACAGGGCTGTGTGCTGAGATTAGCTCTGTGTGACCCAGTACTGGACGGTGTATAGGGAACCGCTGCAGCCAGGACATAATCCCATGGGGACAGGGCTGTGTGCGGAGATTAGCTCTGTGTGACCCAGTACTGGACGGTGTATAGGGAACCGCTGCAGCCAGGACATAATCCCATGGGGACAGGGCTGTGTGCGGAGATTAGCTCTGTGTGACCCAGCATTGGACGGTGTATAGGGAACCGCTGCAGCCAGGACATAATCCCATGGGGACAGGGCTGTGTGCTGAGATTAGCTCTGTGTGACCCAGCATTGGACGGTGTATAGGGAACTGATGCAGCCAGGACATAATCCCATGGGGACAGGGCTGTGTGCTGAGATTAGCTCTGTGTGACCCAGCATTGGACGGTGTATAGGGAACCGCTGCAGCCAGGACATAATCCCATGGGGACAGGGCTGTGTGCTGAGATTAGCTCTGTGTGACCCAGCATTGGACGGTGTATAGGGAACCGCTGTAGCCAGGACATAATCCCATGGGGACAGGGCTGTGTGCTGAGATTATCTCTGTGTGACCCAGCATTGGACGGTGTATAGGGAACCGATGCAGCCAGGACATAATCCCATGGGGACAGGGCTGTGTGCTGAGATTAGCTCTGTGTGACCCAGCATTGGACGGTGTATAGGGAACCGCTGCAACCAGGACATAATCCCATGGGGACAGGGCTGTGTGCTGAGATTAGCTCTGTGTGACCCAGTACTGGACGGTGTATAGGGAACCACTGCAGCCAGGACATAATCCCATGGGGACAGGGCTGTGTGCTGAGATTAGCTCTGTGTGACCCAGCATTGGACGGTGTATAGGGAACCGCTGCAGCCAGGACATAATCCCATGGGGACAGGGCTGTGTGCTGAGATTAGCTCTGTGTGACCCAGCATTGGACGGTGTATAGGGAACCGCTGCAGCCAGGACATAATCCCATGGGGACAGGGCTGTGTGCTGAGATTAGCTCTGTGATGCAGCATTGGACGGTGTATAGGGAACCGCTGCAGCCAGGACATAATCCCATGGGGACAGGGCTGTGTGCGGAGATTAGAGCTGTGTGACCCAGCATTGTACGGTGTATAGGGAACCGCTGCAGCCAGGACATAATCCCATGGGGACAGGGCTGTGTGCTGAGATTAGCTCTGTGTGACCCAGCATTGGACGGTGTATAGGGAACCGCTGCAACCAGGACATAATCCCATGGGGACAGTGCTGTGTGCTAAAATTAGCTCTGTGTGACCCAGCATTGGACGGTGTATAGGGAACCGCTGCAGCCAGGACATAATCCCATGGGGACAGGGCTGTGTGCTGAGATTAGCTCTGTCACCCAGCATTGGATGGTGTATAGGGAACTGCTGCAACCAGGACATAATCCCATGGGGACAGGGCTGTGTGCTGAGATTAGCTCTGTGTGACCCAGCATTGGACGGTGTATAGGGAACCGCTGCAGCCAGGACATAATCCCATGGGGACAGGGCTGTGTGCTGAGATTAGCTCTGTGTGACCCAGCATTGGACGGTGTATAGGGAACCGCTGCAGCCAGGACATAATCCCATGGGGACAGGGCTGTGTGCTGAGATTAGCTCTGTGTGACCCAGCATTGGACGGTGTATAGGGAACTGCTGCAGCCAGGACATAATCCCATGGGGACAGGGCTGTGTGCTGAGATTAGCGCTCGGTGACCCAGCATTGGACGGTGTACAGGGAACCGCTGCAGCCAGGACATAATCCCATGGGGACAGGGCTGTGTGCTGAGATTAGCTCTGTGTGACCCAGCATTGGACGGTGTATAGGGAACCGCTGCAGCCAGGACATAATCCCATGGGGACAGGGCTGTGTGCTGAGATAAACTCTGTGTGACCCAGCATTGGACGGTGTATAGGGAATGGCTGCAGCCAGGACATAATCCCATGGGGACAGGGCTGTGTGCTGAGATTAGCTCTGTGACGCAGCATTGGACTGTGTATAGGGAACCGCTGCAGCCAGGACATAATCCCATGGGGACAGAGCTGTGTGCTGAGATTAGCTCTGTGACCCAGCATTGGACGGTGTATAGGGAACCGCTGCAGCCAGGACATAATCACATGGGGACAGGGCTGTGTGCTGAGATTAGCTCTGTGTGACACAGCATTGGACGGTGTATATGGAACCGCTGCAGCCAGGACATAATCCCATGGGGACAGGGCTGTGTGCTGAGATAAACTCTGTGTGACCCAGCATTGGACGGTGTATAGGGAATGGCTGCAGCCAGGACATAATCCCATGGGGACAGGGCTGTGTGCTGAGATTAGCTCTGTGACGCAGCATTGGACGGTGTATAGGGAACCGCTGCAGCCAGGACATAATCCCATGGGGACAGGGCTGTGTGCTGAGATTAGCTCTGTGTGACCCAGTACTGGACGGTGTATAGGGAACCGCTGCAGACAGGACATAATCCCATGGGGACAGGGCTGTGTGCGGAGATTAGCTCTGTGTGACCCAGTACTGGACGGTGTATAGGGAACCGCTGCAGCCAGGACATAATCCCATGGGGACAGGGCTGTGTGCTGAGATTAGCTCTGTGTGACCCAGCATTGGACGGTGTATAGGGAACCGCTGCAGCCAGGACATAATCCCATGGGGACAGGGCTGTGTGCTGAGATTAGCTCTGTGTGACCCAGCATTGGACGGTGTATAGGGAACTGATGCAGCCAGGACATAATCCCATGGGGACAGGGCTGTGTGCTGAGATTAGCTCTGTGTGACCCAGCATTGGACGGTGTATAGGGAACCGCTGCAGCCAGGACATAATCCCATGGGGACAGGGCTGTGTGCTGAGATTAGCTCTGTGTGACCCAGCATTGGACGGTGTATAGGGAACCGCTGCAGCCAGGACATAATCCCATGAGGACAAGGCTGTGTGCTGAGATTAGCTCTGTGTGACCCATTACTGGAAGGTGTATAGGGAACCGCTGCAGCCAGGACATAATCCCATGGGGACAGGGCTGTGTGCTGAGATTAGCTCTGTGTGACCCAGCATTGGACGGTGTATAGGGAACCGCTGCAGCCAGGACATAATCCCATGGGGACAGGGCTGTGTGCTGAGATTAGCTCTGTGTGACCCAGCATTGGACGGTGTATAGGGAACCACTGCAGCCAGGACATAATCCCATGGGGACAGGGCTGTGTGCTGAGATTAGCTCTGTGTGACCCAGCATTGGACAGTGTATAGGGAACCGCTGCAGCCAGGACATAATCCCATGGGGACAGTGCTGTGTGCTGAGATTAGCTCTGTGTGACCCAGCATTGGACGGTGTATAGGGAACCACTGCAGCCAGGACATAATCCCATGGGGACAGGGCTGTGTGCGGAGATTAGAGCTGTGTGACCCAGCATTGTACGTTGTATAGGGAACCGCTGCAGCCAGGACATAATCCCATGGGGACAGGGCTGTGTGCTGAGATTAGCTCTGTGTGACCCAGCATTGGACGGTGTATAGGGAACCGCTGCAACCAGGACATAATCCCATGGGGACAGTGCTGTGTGCTAAAATTAGCTCTGTGTGACCCAGCATTGGACGGTGTATAGGGAACCGCTGCAGCCAGGACATAATCCCATGGGGACAGGGCTGTGTGCTGAGATTAGCTCTGTCACCCAGCATTGGATGGTGTATAGGGAACTGCTGCAACCAGGACATAATCCCATGGGGACAGGGCTGTGTGCTGAGATTAGCTCTGTGTGACCCAGCATTGGACGGTGTATAGGGAACCGCTGCAGCCAGGACATAATCCCATGGGGACAGGGCTGTGTGCTGAGATTAGCTCTGTGTGACCCAGCATTGGACGGTGTATAGGGAACCGCTGCAGCCAGGACATAATCCCATGGGGACAGGGCTGTGTGCTGAGATTAGCTCTGTGTGACCCAGCATTGGACGGTGTATAGGGAACCGCTGCAGCCAGGACATAATCCCATGGGGACAGGGCTGTGTGCTGAGATTAGCTCTGTGTGACCCAGCATTGGACGGTGTATAGGGAACTGCTGCAGCCAGGACATAATCCCATGGGGACAGGGCTGTGTGCTGAGATTAGCGCTCGGTGACCCAGCATTGGACGGTGTACAGGGAACCGCTGCAGCCAGGACATAATCCCATGGGGACAGGGCTGTGTGCTGAGATTAGCTCTGTGACCCAGCATTGGACGGTGTATAGGGAACCGCTGCAGCCAGGACATAATCACATGGGGACAGGGCTGTGTGCTGAGATTACCTCTGTGACCAAGCATTGGACGGTGTATAGGGAACCGCTGCAGCCAGGACATAATCCCATGAGGACAGGGCTGTGTGCTGAGATTAGCTCTGTGTGACTCAGCATTGGACGGTGTATAGGGAACCGCTGCAGCCAGGACATAATCCCATGAGGACAGGGCTGTGTGCTGAGATTAGCTCTGTGTGACACAGCATTGGACGGTGTATATGGAACCGCTGCAGCCAGGACATAATCCCATGGGGACAGGGCTGTGTGCTGAGATAAACTCTGTGTGACCCAGCATTGGACGGTGTATAGGGAATGGCTGCAGCCAGGACATAATCCCATGGGGACAGGGCTGTGTGCTGAGATTAGCTCTGTGACGCAGCATTGGACGGTGTATAGGGAACCGCTGCAGCCAGGACATAATCCCATGGGGACAGGGCTGTGTGCTGAGATTAGCTCTGTGTGACCCAGTACTGGACGGTGTATAGGGAACCGCTGCAGCCAGGACATAATCCCATGGGGACAGGGCTGTGTGCGGAGATTAGCTCTGTGTGACCCAGTACTGGACGGTGTATAGGGAACCGCTGCAGCCAGGACATAATCCCATGGGGACAGGGCTGTGTGCGGAGATTAGCTCTGTGTGACCCAGCATTGGACGGTGTATAGGGAACCGCTGCAGCCAGGACATAATCCCATGGGGACAGGGCTGTGTGCTGAGATTAGCTCTGTGTGACCCAGCATTGGACGGTGTATAGGGAACTGATGCAGCCAGGACATAATCCCATGGGGACAGGGCTGTGTGCTGAGATTAGCTCTGTGTGACCCAGCATTGGACGGTGTATAGGGAACCGCTGCAGCCAGGACATAATCACATGGGGACAGGGCTGTGTGCTGAGATTACCTCTGTGACCAAGCATTGGACGGTGTATAGGGAACCGCTGCAGCCAGGACATAATCCCATGAGGACAGGGCTGTGTGCTGAGATTAGCTCTGTGTGACTCAGCATTGGACGGTGTATAGGGAACCGCTGCAGCCAGGACATAATCCCATGAGGACAGGGCTGTGTGCTGAGATTAGCTCTGTGTGACACAGCATTGGACGGTGTATATGGAACCGCTGCAGCCAGGACATAATCCCATGGGGACAGGGCTGTGTGCTGAGATAAACTCTGTGTGACCCAGCATTGGACGGTGTATAGGGAATGGCTGCAGCCAGGACATAATCCCATGGGGACAGGGCTGTGTGCTGAGATTAGCTCTGTGACGCAGCATTGGACGGTGTATAGGGAACCGCTGCAGCCAGGACATAATCCCATGGGGACAGGGCTGTGTGCTGAGATTAGCTCTGTGTGACCCAGCATTGGACGGTGTATAGGGAACCGCTGCAGCCAGGACATAATCCCATGGGGACAGGGCTGTGTGCTGAGATTAGCTCTGTGTGACCCAGCATTGGACGGTGTATAGGGAACTGATGCAGCCAGGACATAATCCCATGGGGACAGGGCTGTGTGCTGAGATTAGCTCTGTGTGACCCAGCATTGGACGGTGTATAGGGAACCGCTGCAGCCAGGACATAATCCCATGGGGACAGGGCTGTGTGCTGAGATTAGCTCTGTGTGACCCAGCATTGGACGGTGTATAGGGAACCGCTGTAGCCAGGACATAATCCCATGGGGACAGGGCTGTGTGCTGAGATTATCTCTGTGTGACCCAGCATTGGACGGTGTATAGGGAACCGATGCAGCCAGGACATAATCCCATGGGGACAGGGCTGTGTGCTGAGATTAGCTCTGTGTGACCCAGCATTGGACGGTGTATAGGGAACCGCTGCAACCAGGACATAATCCCATGGGGACAGGGCTGTGTGCTGAGATTAGCTCTGTGTGACCCAGTACTGGACGGTGTATAGGGAACCACTGCAGCCAGGACATAATCCCATGGGGACAGGGCTGTGTGCTGAGATTAGCTCTGTGTGACCCAGCATTGGACAGTGTATAGGGAACCGCTGCAGCCAGGACATAATCCCATGGGGACAGTGCTGTGTGCTGAGATTAGCTCTGTGTGACCCAGTACTGGACGGTGTATAGGGAACCACTGCAGCCGGGACATAATCCCATGGGGACAGGGCTGTGTGCTGAGATTAGCTCTGTGTGACCCAGCATTGGACGGTGTATAGGGAACCGCTGCAGCCAGGACATAATCCCATGGGGACAGGGCTGTGTGCTGAGATTAGCTCTGTGTGACCCAGCATTGGACGGTGTATAGGGAACCGCTGCAGCCAGGACATAATCCCATGGGGACAGGGCTGTGTGCTGAGATTAGCTCTGTGATGCAGCATTGGACGGTGTATAGGGAACCGCTGCAGCCAGGACATAATCCCATGGGGACAGGGCTGTGTGCTGAGATTATCTCTGTGTGACCCAGCATTGGACGGTGTATAGGGAACCGATGCAGCCAGGACATAATCCCATGGGGACAGGGCTGTGTGCTGAGATTAGCTCTGTGTGACCCAGCATTGGACGGTGTATAGGGAACCGCTGCAACCAGGACATAATCCCATGGGGACAGGGCTGTGTGCTGAGATTAGCTCTGTGTGACCCAGTACTGGACGGTGTATAGGGAACCACTGCAGCCAGGACATAATCCCATGGGGACAGGGCTGTGTGCTGAGATTAGCTCTGTGTGACCCAGCATTGGACAGTGTATAGGGAACCGCTGCAGCCAGGACATAATCCCATGGGGACAGTGCTGTGTGCTGAGATTAGCTCTGTGTGACCCAGTACTGGACGGTGTATAGGGAACCACTGCAGCCGGGACATAATCCCATGGGGACAGGGCTGTGTGCTGAGATTAGCTCTGTGTGACCCAGCATTGGACGGTGTATAGGGAACCGCTGCAGCCAGGACATAATCCCATGGGGACAGGGCTGTGTGCTGAGATTAGCTCTGTGTGACCCAGCATTGGACGGTGTATAGGGAACCGCTGCAGCCAGGACATAATCCCATGGGGACAGGGCTGTGTGCTGAGATTAGCTCTGTGATGCAGCATTGGACGGTGTATAGGGAACCGCTGCAGCCAGGACATAATCCCATGGGGACAGGGCTGTGTGCTGAGATTAGCTCTGTGTGACCCAGTACTGGACGGTGTATAGGGAACCGCTGCAGCCAGGACATAATCCCATGGGGACAGGGCTGTGTGCTGAGATTAGCTCTGTGTGACCAGCATTGGACAGTGTAGAGGGAACCGCTGCAGCCAGGATGTAATCCCATGGGGACAGGGCTGTGTGCTGAGATTAGCTCTGTGTGACCCAGCATTGGACGGTGTATAGGGAACCGCTGCAGCCAGGACATAATCCCATGGGGACAGGGCTGTGTGCTGAGATTAGCTCTGTGTGACCCAGCATTGGACGGTGTATAGGGAACCGCTGCAGCCAGGACATAATCCCATGGGGACAGGGCTGTGTGCTGAGATTAGCTCTGTGTGACCCAGCATTGTACGGTGTATAGAGAACCGCTGCAGCCAGGACATAATCCCATGGGGACAGGGCTGTGTGCTGAGATTAGCTCTGTGTGACCCAGCATTGGACGGTGTATAGGGAACCGCTGCAGCCAGGACATAATCCCATGGGGACAGGGCTGTGTGCTGAGATTAGCTCTGTGTGACCCAGCATTGGACGGTGTATAGGGAACCGCTGCAGCCAGGACATAATCCCATGGGGACAGGGCTGTGTGCTGAGATTAGCTCTGTGTGACCCAGTACTGAACGGTGTATAGGGAACCGCTGCAGCCAGGACATAATCCCATGGGGACAGGGCTGTGTGCTGAGATTAGCTCTCTGTGACCCAGCATTGGACGGTGTATAGGGAATGGCTGCAGCCAGGACATAATCCCATGGGGACAGGGCTGTGTGCTGAGATTAGAGCTGTGTGACCCAGCATTGGACGGTGTATAGAGAACCGCTGCAGCCAGGACATAATCCCATGGGGACAGGGCTGTGTGCGGAGATTAGCTCTGTGTGACCCAGCATTGGACGGTGTATAGGGCACCGCTGCAACCAGGACATAATCCCATTGGGACAGGGCTGTGTGCTGAGATTAGCTCTGTGTGACCCAGCATTGGACGGTGTATAGGGAACCGCTGCAGCCAGGACATAATCCCATGAGGACAAGGCTGTGTGCTGAGATTAGCTCTGTGTGACCCATTACTGGAAGGTGTATAGGGAACCGCTGCAGCCAGGACATAATCCCATGGGGACAGGGCTGTGTGCTGAGATTAGCTCTGTGTGACCCAGCATTGGACGGTGTATAGGGAACCGCTGCAGCCAGGACATAATCCCATGGGGACAGGGCTGTGTGCTGAGATTAGCTCTGTGTGACCCAGCATTGGACGGTGTATAGGGAACCGCTGCAGCCAGGACATAATCCCATGGGGACAGGGCTGTGTGCTGAGATTAGCTCTGTGTGACCCAGCATTGGACGGTGTATATGTAACCGCTGCAGCCAGGATGTAATCCCATGAGGACAGGGCTGTGTGCTGAGATTAGCTCTGTGTGACCCAGCATTGGACGGTGTATAGGGAACCGCTGCAGCCAGGACATAATCCCATGGGGACAGGGCTGTGTGCTGAGATTACCTCTGTGACCCAGCATTGGACGGTGTATAGGGAACCGCTGCAGCCAGAACGTAATCCCATGGGGACAGGGCTGTGTGCTGAGATTAGCTCTGTGTGACCCAGCATTGGACGGTGTATAGGGAACCGCTGCAGCCAGGACATAATCCCATGGGGACAGGGCTGTGTGCTGAGATTATCTCTCTGTGACCCAGCATTGGACGGTGTATAGGGAACCGCTGCAGCCAGAACGTAATCCCATGGGGACAGGGCTGTGTGCTGAGATTAGCTCTGTGTGACCAGCATTGGACGGTGTATAGGGAACCGCTGCAGCCAGGACATAATCCCATGGGGACAGGGCTGTGTGCTGAGATTAGCTCTGTGTCACCCAGCATTGGACGGTGTATAGGGAACCACTGCAGCCAGGACATAATCCCATGGGGACAGGGCTGTGTGCTGAGATTAGCTCTGTGACCCAGCATTGGACGGTGTATAGGGAACCGCTGCAGCCAGAACGTAATCCCATGGGGACAGGGCTGTGTGCTGAGATTAGCTCTGTGTGACCCAGCATTGGACGGTGTATAGGGAACCGCTGCAGCCTGGATGTAATCCCATGGGGACAGGGCTGTGTGCTGAGATTAGCTCTGTGTGACCCAGCATTGGACGGTGTATAGGGAACCACTGCAGCCAGGACATAATCCCATGGGGACAGGGCTGTGTGCTGAGATTAGCTCTGTGTCACCCAGCATTGGACGGTGTATAGGGAACCGCTGCAGCCAGGACATAATCCCATGGGGACAGGGCTGTGTGCTGAGATTAGCTCTGTGACCCAGCATTGGACGGTGTATAGGGAACCGCTGCAGCCAGGACATAATCCCATGGGGACAGGGCTGTGTGCTGAGATTAGATCTGTGTGACCCAGCATTGGACGGTGTATAGGGAACGGCTGCAGCCAGGACATAATCCCATGGGGACAGGGCTGTGTGCTGAGATTAGCTCTGTGTGACCCAGCATTGGACGGTGTATAGGGAACCGCTGCAGCCAGGACATAATCCCATGGGGACAGGGCTGTGTGCTGAGATTAGCTCTGTGTGACCCAGCATTGGACGGTGTATAGGGAACCGCTGCAACCAGGACATAATCCCATGGGGACAGGGCTGTGTGCTGAGATTAGCTCTGTGTGACCCAGCATTGGACGGTGTATAGGGAACCACTGCAGCCAGGACATAATCCCATGGGGACAGGGCTGTGTGCTGAGATTAGCTCTGTGTGACCCAGCATTGGACGGTGTATAGGGAACCACTGCAGCCAGGACATAATCCCATGAGGACAGGGCTGTGTGCTGAGATTAGATCTGTGTGACCCAGCATTGGACGGTGTATAGGGAACCGCTGCAGCCAGGACATAATCCCATGAGGACAGGGCTGTGTGCTGAGATTAGATCTGTGTGACCCAGCATTGGACGGTGTACAGGGAACCGCTGCAGCCAGGACATAATCCCATGGGGACAGGGCTGTGTGCTGAGATTAGCTCTGTGTGACCCAGCATTGGACGGTGTATAGGGAACCGCTGCAGCCAGGACATAATCCCATGAGGACAGGGCTGTGTGCTGAGATTAGCTCTGTGTGACCCAGCATTGGACGGTGTATAGGGAATGGCTGCAGCCAGGACATAATCCCATGGGGACAGGGCTGTGTGCTGAGATTATCTCTGTGTGACCCAGCATTGGACGGTGTATAGGGAACCGCTGCAGCCAGGACATAATCCCATGGGGACAGGGCTGTGTGCTGAGATTATCTCTGTGTGACCCAGTACTGGACGGTGTATAGGGAACCGCTGCAGCCAGGACGTAATCCCATGGGGACAGGGCTGTGTGCTGAGATTAGCTCTGTGTGACCCAGCATTGGACGGTGTATAGGGAACCGCTGCAGCCAGGACGTAATCCCATGGGGACAGGGCTGTGTGCTGAGATTTGCTCTGTGTGACCCAGCATTGGACGGTGTATAGGGAACCGCTGCAGCCTGGATGTAATCCCATGAGGACAGGGCTGTGTGCTGAGATTACCTCTGTGACCCAGCATTGGACGGTGTATAGGGAATGGCTGCAGCCAGGACATAATCCCATAGGGACAGGGCTGTGTGCTGAGATTAGCTCTGTGTGACCCAGCATTGGACGGTGTATAGGGAACCGCTGCAGCCAGGACATAATCCCATGGGGACAGGGCTGTGTGCTGAGATTAGCTCTGTGTGACCCAGTATTGGACGGTGTATAGGGAACCGCTGCAGCCAGGACATAATCCCATGGGGACAGGGCTGTGTGCTGAGATTAGCTCTGTGTGACACAGCATTGGACGGTGTATAGGGAACCGCTGCAGCCAGGACATAATCTCATGAGGACAGGGCTGTGTGCGGAGATTAGCTCTGTGTGACCCAGCATTGGACGGTGTATAGGGAACAGCTGCAGCCAGGACATAATCTCATGAGGACAGGGCTGTGTGCGGAGATTAGCTCTGTGTGACCCAGCATTGGACGGTGTATAGGGAACCGATGCAGCCAGGACATAATCCCATGGGGACAGGGCTGTGTGCTGAGATTAGCTCTGTGTGACCCAGCATTGGACAGTGTATAGGGAACCGATGCAGCCAGGACATAATCCCATGGGGACAGGGCTGTGTGCGGAGATTAGCTCTGTGTGACCCAGCATTGGACAGTGTATAGGGAACCGCTGCAGCCAGGACATAATCCCATGGGGACAGGGCTGTGTGCTGAGATTAGCTCTGTGTGACCCAGCATTGGACGGTGTATAGGGAACCGCTGCAACCAGGACATAATCCCATGGGGACAGGGCTGTGTGCGGAGATTAGCTCTGTGTGACCCAGCATTGGACAGTGTATAGGGAACCGCTGCAGCCAGGACATAATCCCATGGGGACAGGGCTGTGTGCTGAGATTAGCTCTGTGTGACCCAGTATTGGACGGTGTATAGGGAACCGCTGCAGCCAGGACATAATCCCATGGGGACAGGACTGTCTGGTGAGATTAGCTCTGTGTGACCCAGCATTGGACGGTGTATAGGGAACCGCTGCAGCCAGGACATAATCCCATGAGGACAGGGCTGTGTGCTGAGATTAGCTCTGTGTCACCCAGCATTGGACGGTGTATAGGGAACCGCTGCAGCCAGGACATAATCCCATGGGGACAGGGCTGTGTGCTGAGATTAGCTCTGTGTGACCCAGCATTGGACGGTGTATAGGGAACCGCTGCAGCCAGGACATAATCCCATGGGGACAGGGCTGTGTGCTGAGATTAGCTCTGTGTGACCCAGTACTGAACGGTGTATAGGGAACCGCTGCAGCCAGGACATAATCCCATGGGGACAGGGCTGTGTGCTGAGATTAGCTCTCTGTGACCCAGCATTGGACGGTGTATAGGGAATGGCTGCAGCCAGGACATAATCCCATGGGGACAGGGCTGTGTGCTGAGATTAGAGCTGTGTGACCCAGCATTGGACGGTGTATAGAGAACCGCTGCAGCCAGGACATAATCCCATGGGGACAGGGCTGTGTGCGGAGATTAGCTCTGTGTGACCCAGCATTGGACGGTGTATAGGGCACCGCTGCAACCAGGACATAATCCCATTGGGACAGGGCTGTGTGCTGAGATTAGCTCTGTGTGACCCAGCATTGGACGGTGTATAGGGAACCGCTGCAGCCAGGACATAATCCCATGAGGACAAGGCTGTGTGCTGAGATTAGCTCTGTGTGACCCATTACTGGAAGGTGTATAGGGAACCGCTGCAGCCAGGACATAATCCCATGGGGACAGGGCTGTGTGCTGAGATTAGCTCTGTGTGACCCAGCATTGGACGGTGTATAGGGAACCGCTGCAGCCAGGACATAATCCCATGGGGACAGGGCTGTGTGCTGAGATTAGCTCTGTGTGACCCAGCATTGGACGGTGTATAGGGAACCGCTGCAGCCAGGACATAATCCCATGGGGACAGGGCTGTGTGCTGAGATTAGCTCTGTGTGACCCAGCATTGGACGGTGTATATGTAACCGCTGCAGCCAGGATGTAATCCCATGAGGACAGGGCTGTGTGCTGAGATTAGCTCTGTGTGACCCAGCATTGGACGGTGTATAGGGAACCGCTGCAGCCAGGACATAATCCCATGGGGACAGGGCTGTGTGCTGAGATTACCTCTGTGACCCAGCATTGGACGGTGTATAGGGAACCGCTGCAGCCAGAACGTAATCCCATGGGGACAGGGCTGTGTGCTGAGATTAGCTCTGTGTGACCCAGCATTGGACGGTGTATAGGGAACCGCTGCAGCCAGGACATAATCCCATGGGGACAGGGCTGTGTGCTGAGATTATCTCTCTGTGACCCAGCATTGGACGGTGTATAGGGAACCGCTGCAGCCAGAACGTAATCCCATGGGGACAGGGCTGTGTGCTGAGATTAGCTCTGTGTGACCAGCATTGGACGGTGTATAGGGAACCGCTGCAGCCAGGACATAATCCCATGGGGACAGGGCTGTGTGCTGAGATTAGCTCTGTGTCACCCAGCATTGGACGGTGTATAGGGAACCACTGCAGCCAGGACATAATCCCATGGGGACAGGGCTGTGTGCTGAGATTAGCTCTGTGACCCAGCATTGGACGGTGTATAGGGAACCGCTGCAGCCAGAACGTAATCCCATGGGGACAGGGCTGTGTGCTGAGATTAGCTCTGTGTGACC
The DNA here is from genome assembly GCF_055691185.1 of Crinia signifera. NCBI lineage: Eukaryota > Metazoa > Chordata > Amphibia > Anura > Myobatrachidae > Crinia > Crinia signifera. The sequence continues at coordinate 338,148,140 of NC_139220.1, read as the reverse complement.
CAGCATTGGACGGTGTATAGGGAACCGCTGCAGCCTGGATGTAATCCCATGGGGACAGGGCTGTGTGCTGAGATTAGCTCTGTGTGACCCAGCATTGGACGGTGTATAGGGAACCACTGCAGCCAGGACATAATCCCATGGGGACAGGGCTGTGTGCTGAGATTAGCTCTGTGTCACCCAGCATTGGACGGTGTATAGGGAACCGCTGCAGCCAGGACATAATCCCATGGGGACAGGGCTGTGTGCTGAGATTAGCTCTGTGACCCAGCATTGGACGGTGTATAGGGAACCGCTGCAGCCAGGACATAATCCCATGGGGACAGGGCTGTGTGCTGAGATTAGATCTGTGTGACCCAGCATTGGACGGTGTATAGGGAACGGCTGCAGCCAGGACATAATCCCATGGGGACAGGGCTGTGTGCTGAGATTAGCTCTGTGTGACCCAGCATTGGACGGTGTATAGGGAACCGCTGCAGCCAGGACATAATCCCATGGGGACAGGGCTGTGTGCTGAGATTAGCTCTGTGTGACCCAGCATTGGACGGTGTATAGGGAACCGCTGCAACCAGGACATAATCCCATGGGGACAGGGCTGTGTGCTGAGATTAGCTCTGTGTGACCCAGCATTGGACGGTGTATAGGGAACCACTGCAGCCAGGACATAATCCCATGGGGACAGGGCTGTGTGCTGAGATTAGCTCTGTGTGACCCAGCATTGGACGGTGTATAGGGAACCACTGCAGCCAGGACATAATCCCATGAGGACAGGGCTGTGTGCTGAGATTAGATCTGTGTGACCCAGCATTGGACGGTGTATAGGGAACCGCTGCAGCCAGGACATAATCCCATGAGGACAGGGCTGTGTGCTGAGATTAGATCTGTGTGACCCAGCATTGGACGGTGTACAGGGAACCGCTGCAGCCAGGACATAATCCCATGGGGACAGGGCTGTGTGCTGAGATTAGCTCTGTGTGACCCAGCATTGGACGGTGTATAGGGAACCGCTGCAGCCAGGACATAATCCCATGAGGACAGGGCTGTGTGCTGAGATTAGCTCTGTGTGACCCAGCATTGGACGGTGTATAGGGAATGGCTGCAGCCAGGACATAATCCCATGGGGACAGGGCTGTGTGCTGAGATTATCTCTGTGTGACCCAGCATTGGACGGTGTATAGGGAACCGCTGCAGCCAGGACATAATCCCATGGGGACAGGGCTGTGTGCTGAGATTATCTCTGTGTGACCCAGTACTGGACGGTGTATAGGGAACCGCTGCAGCCAGGACGTAATCCCATGGGGACAGGGCTGTGTGCTGAGATTAGCTCTGTGTGACCCAGCATTGGACGGTGTATAGGGAACCGCTGCAGCCAGGACGTAATCCCATGGGGACAGGGCTGTGTGCTGAGATTTGCTCTGTGTGACCCAGCATTGGACGGTGTATAGGGAACCGCTGCAGCCTGGATGTAATCCCATGAGGACAGGGCTGTGTGCTGAGATTACCTCTGTGACCCAGCATTGGACGGTGTATAGGGAATGGCTGCAGCCAGGACATAATCCCATAGGGACAGGGCTGTGTGCTGAGATTAGCTCTGTGTGACCCAGCATTGGACGGTGTATAGGGAACCGCTGCAGCCAGGACATAATCCCATGGGGACAGGGCTGTGTGCTGAGATTAGCTCTGTGTGACCCAGTATTGGACGGTGTATAGGGAACCGCTGCAGCCAGGACATAATCCCATGGGGACAGGGCTGTGTGCTGAGATTAGCTCTGTGTGACACAGCATTGGACGGTGTATAGGGAACCGCTGCAGCCAGGACATAATCTCATGAGGACAGGGCTGTGTGCGGAGATTAGCTCTGTGTGACCCAGCATTGGACGGTGTATAGGGAACCGCTGCAGCCAGGACATAATCTCATGAGGACAGGGCTGTGTGCGGAGATTAGCTCTGTGTGACCCAGCATTGGACGGTGTATAGGGAACCGCTGCAGCCTGGATGTAATCCCATGAGGACAGGGCTGTGTGCTGAGATTACCTCTGTGACCCAGCATTGGACGGTGTATAGGGAATGGCTGCAGCCAGGACATAATCCCATAGGGACAGGGCTGTGTGCTGAGATTAGCTCTGTGTGACCCAGCATTGGACGGTGTATAGGGAACCGCTGCAGCCAGGACATAATCCCATGGGGACAGGGCTGTGTGCTGAGATTAGCTCTGTGTGACCCAGTATTGGACGGTGTATAGGGAACCGCTGCAGCCAGGACATAATCCCATGGGGACAGGGCTGTGTGCTGAGATTAGCTCTGTGTGACACAGCATTGGACGGTGTATAGGGAACCGCTGCAGCCAGGACATAATCTCATGAGGACAGGGCTGTGTGCGGAGATTAGCTCTGTGTGACCCAGCATTGGACGGTGTATAGGGAACAGCTGCAGCCAGGACATAATCTCATGAGGACAGGGCTGTGTGCGGAGATTAGCTCTGTGTGACCCAGCATTGGACGGTGTATAGGGAACCGATGCAGCCAGGACATAATCCCATGGGGACAGGGCTGTGTGCTGAGATTAGCTCTGTGTGACCCAGCATTGGACAGTGTATAGGGAACCGATGCAGCCAGGACATAATCCCATGGGGACAGGGCTGTGTGCGGAGATTAGCTCTGTGTGACCCAGCATTGGACAGTGTATAGGGAACCGCTGCAGCCAGGACATAATCCCATGGGGACAGGGCTGTGTGCTGAGATTAGCTCTGTGTGACCCAGCATTGGACGGTGTATAGGGAACCGCTGCAACCAGGACATAATCCCATGGGGACAGGGCTGTGTGCGGAGATTAGCTCTGTGTGACCCAGCATTGGACAGTGTATAGGGAACCGCTGCAGCCAGGACATAATCCCATGGGGACAGGGCTGTGTGCTGAGATTAGCTCTGTGTGACCCAGTATTGGACGGTGTATAGGGAACCGCTGCAGCCAGGACATAATCCCATGGGGACAGGACTGTCTGGTGAGATTAGCTCTGTGTGACCCAGCATTGGACGGTGTATAGGGAACCGCTGCAGCCAGGACATAATCCCATGAGGACAGGGCTGTGTGCTGAGATTAGCTCTGTGTCACCCAGCATTGGACGGTGTATAGGGAACCACTGCAGCCAGGACATAATCCCATGGGGACAGGGCTGTGTGCTGAGATTAGCTCTGTGTGACCCAGCATTGGACGGTGTATAGGGAACCGCTGCAGCCAGGACGTAATCCCATGGGGACAGGGCTGTGTGCTGAGATTAGCTCTGTGTGACCCAGCATTGGACGGTGTATAGAGAACCGCTGCAGCCGGGACATAATCCCATGGGGACAGGGCTGTGTGCTGAGATTAGCTCTGTGTGACCCAGCATTGGACGGTGTATAGGGAACCGCTGCAGCCTGGATGTAATCCCATGAGGACAGGGCTGTGTGCTGAGATTAGCTCTGTGTGACCCAGCATTGGACGGTGTATAGGGAACCGCTGCAGCCAGGACATAATCCCATGAGGACAGGGCTGTGTGCTGAGATTAGCTCTGTGTGACCCAGCATTGGACGGTGTATAGGGAATGGCTGCAGCCAGGACATAATCCCATGGGGACAGGGCTGAGTGCTGAGATTATCTCTGTGTGACCCAGCATTGGACGGTGTATAGGGAACCGCTGCAGCCAGGACATAATCCCATGGGGACAGGGCTGTGTGCTGAGATTATCTCTGTGTGACCCAGTACTGGACGGTGTATAGGGAACCGCTGCAGCCAGGACATAATCCCATGGGGACAGGGCTGTGTGCTGAGATTAGCTCTGTGTGACCCAGCATTGGACGGTGTATAGGGAACCGCTGCAACCAGGACATAATCCCATGGGGACAGGGCTGTGTGCTGAGATTAGCTCTGTGTGACCCAGCATTGGACGGTGTATAGGGAACCGCTGCAACCAGGACATAATCCCATGGGGACAGGGCTGTGTGCTGAGATTAGCTCTGTGTGACCCAGCATTGGATGGTGTATAGGGAACCGCTGCAGCCAGGACATAATCCCATGGGGACAGGGCTGTGTGCTGAGATAAGCTCTGTGATGCAGCATTGGACGGTGTATAGGGAACCGCTGCAGCCAGGACAAACCCATGCGGGCAGGGCTGTGTGCTGAGATTATCTCTGTGTGACCCAGCATTGGACGGTGTATAGGGAACCGCTGCAGCCAGGACATAATCCCATGGGGAGAGGGCTGTGTGCGGAGATTAGCTCTGTGTGACCCAGCATTGGACGGTGTATAGGGAACCGCTGCAGCCAGGACATAATCCCATGGGGACAGGGCTGTGTACAGAGATTAGCTCTGTGTGACCCAGTACTGGACGGTGTATAGGGAACCGCTGCAGCCAGGACATAATCCCATGGGGACAGGGCTGTGTGCTGAGATTAGCTCTGTGTGACCCAGCATTGGACGGTGTATAGGGAACCGCTGCAGCCAGGACATAATCCCATGGGGACAGGGCTGTGTGCTGAGATTAGCTCTGTGTGACCCAGCATTGGACGGTGTATAGAGAACCGCTGCAACCAGGACATAATCCCATGGGGACTGGGCTGTGTGCTGAGATTAGCTCTGTGTGACACAGCATTGGACGGTGTATAGGGAACCGCTGCAGCCAGGACATAATCCCATGGGGACAGGGCTGTGTGCTGAGATTAGCTCTGTGACCCAGCATTGGACAGTGTATAGGGAACCGCTGCAGCCAGGACATAATCCCATGGGGACAGGGCTGTGTGCTGAGATTAGCTCTGTCACCCAGCATTGGACGGTGTATAGGGAACTGCTGCAACCAGGACATAATCCCATGGGGACAGGGCTGTGTGCTGAGATTAGCTCTGTGTGACCCAGCATTGGACGGTGTATAGGGAACCGCTGCAGCCAGGACATAATCCCATGGGGACAGGGCTGTGTGCTGAGATTAGCTCTGTGTGACCCAGCATTGGACGGTGTATAGAGAACCGCTGCAACCAGGACATAATCCCATGGGGACAGGGCTGTGTGCTGAGATTAGAGCTGTGTGACCCAGCATTGGACGGTGTATAGGGAACCGCTGCAGCCAGGACATAATCCCATGGGGACAGGGCTGTGTGCTGAGATTAGCTCTGTGTGACCCAGCATTGGACGGTGTATAGGGAACCGCTGCAGCCAGGACATAATCCCATGGGGACAGGGCTGTGTGCTGAGTTAGCTGTGTGACCCAGCATTGGACGGTGTATAGGGAACTGATGCAGCCAGGACATAATCCCATGGGGACAGGGCTGTGTGCTGAGATTAGCTCTGTGTGACCCAGCATTGGACGGTGTATAGGGAACCGCTGCAGCCAGGACATAATCCCATGGGGACAGGGCTGTGTGCGGAGATTAGCTCTGTGTGACCCAGCATTGGATGGTGTATAGGGAACCGCTGCAGCCAGGACATAATCCCATGGGGACAGGGCTGTGTGCTGAGATTAGCTCTGTGATGCAGCATTGGACGGTGTATAGGGAACCGCTGCAGCCAGGACAAACCCATGGGGACAGGGCTGTGTGCTGAGATTAGCTCTGTGTGACCCAGCATTGGACGGTGTATAGGGAACAGCTGCAGCCAGGACATAATCCCATGGGGACAGGGCTGTGTGCTGAGATTAGCGCTCGGTGACCGATTCCCACAATCACAATCACCGTTGATTTGTGAATATATTTGTTTATTATCTTTCATCTTCCATATATAGTATATACACAGCAGGGGAAATAACACACAAGACAATTCTGTGGATACGGCTCAGGTTATATCTTCTCAGAGGGCCATAGCGGCCCATCCCAGTATAAGCAGCGTTCCCCCGTATGGTGCGGCCACAGTAAGAGAAGGATCCCCAGACAAGGCATGGTAGTAAAATGTGCCACAGAACAGGAACATCCCAGATGTCAGGAGAGATCCAGCCTGCAGGGGGAGCCAGAGGACAAGGAGAGGATGTATATTATACAGATCCACATACACCAGATACAGAGCAACGGGTACAGGAGAGATCCAGCCTGCAGGGGGAGGGCTCAGGGGCTCACAGCTCCCTTCTGTCTGTGTCACCCTGCAGGGGGAGGGCTCAGGGGCTCACAGCTCCCTTCTGTCTGTCACCCTGCAGGGGGAGGGCTCAGGGGCTCACAGCTCCCTTCTGTCTGTGCAACCCTGCAGGGGGAGGGCTCAGGGGCTCACAGCTCCCTTCTGTCTGTGTCACCCTGCAGGGGGAGGGCTCAGGGGCTCACAGCTCCCTTCTGTCCGTGTCACCCTGCAGGGGGAGGGCTCAGGGGCTCACAGCTCCCTTCTGTCTGTGCAACCCTGCAGGGGGAGGGCTCATAGCTCCGTTCTGTCCGTGTCACCATGCAGGGGGAGGGGCGGGCTCACAGCTCCCTTCTGTCCGTGTCACCCAGCAGGGGGAGGGGCGGGCTCACAGCTCCCTTCTGTCCGTGTCACCCAGCAGGGGGAGGGCTCACAGCTCCCTTCTGTCTGTGTCACCCTGCAGGGGGAGGGCTCAGGGGCTCACAGCTCCCTTCTGTGTCACCCTGCAGGGGGAGGGCTCAGGGGCTCACAGCTCCCTTCTGTCTGTCACCCTGCAGGGGGAGGGCTCAGGGGCTCACAGCTCCCTTCTGTCTGTGTCACCCAGCAGGGGGAGGGGCGGGCTCACAGCTCCCTTCTGTCCAGGTCACCCTGCAGTGGGAGGGGCAGGCTCATAGCTCCCTTCTGTCTGTACCCTGCAGTGGGAGGGGCAGGCTCATAGCTCCCTTCTGTCTGTACCCTGCAGTGGGAGGGGCAGGCTCATAGCTCCCTTCTGTCTGTACCCTGCAGGGGGAGGGGCGGGATTATAGCTCCCTTCTGTCATTGTCACTGAGTCACCCTGCTCTGGTATTATGGATTTGTGCTAGTTATACATGCTCATCCTCGCTGTGTCCCTCACATACCAGCAGAGGGCGCCTGCAGTGCGGTACTGCTAATAATGCCAGGCTGTGCAGAAAGTGGTATTGATTCCCAGTCGCATACAGCTGGAAAACAGAGACAGAGAAACATCAGGAGCAGAATCTGTATGTACACATGGTGCAGCTATAGCGTGTCAGATGCGTGTCACGTGTACGTACGCACCAATATAATAGCACATACAACGCCAGCGTCGTCATTACACATACCTATTACTCACAGTTTCTTACACAGCGCAGCACCTTCCGGAAGATAATAGATAGAATCGGATTTATTTCCCATGTGACATAGAACGCCCACCTTAGTAAGGCATGGCGGGCGTAGCGAACCGTGCTAGGGGACGCAGTGCAGTTTTCTGACTGTCGACATTCCGGGGGGGAAAAAAAGTGAATAAATTTGTGTCGACTGTTGACCTTGTGTTGCTCTAATGACCCTGTTGGCATAAAGCATGTCGACCTTCAGTGGCCCCCCAACGTTACTTTGGTCCAAGATAGTCCATCCCTATGTTGGTGGGCTGTATATACCGATGGCCAGGTATCGGGAGGATGGGACATTAGGGGACACTGTCTGGGGCTACACACAAGACAAAATAGTGCAACTATGGGTGCGGGAAGCAGAAAACCACCGGAAAACTGGGTCATCGTCCCACGGGAAGGAGAGCAAACAAGGCACCGGTCTCGCTGGCGCTGTCTGGGTTCCGACACCATGGGGCGGCTCTTCCTCAAATTGGACACACATTCTCCATCTTTGTATGTATGGGGAAAATATACAATACCCGAGGTTGTGCTCCGAACACCCTGTGCAGCGACCTAAATCGTGCAATAGGGGCACACATACGTATGGTCCCAAAGTAGACGGGCCCCCTTACTCCCCTAACCCCTTCCAGCCATAGGGCACAAGAGGGGAAAATAGGGATCGGTGGGTCCTTCTCGCCAAAGCTGTCCGACCCCCTTCCCTCAACCCCCGGAAGGGTGAGGGCGGGCGGGTCCTCCGTGCCGAAGCTTGGAGAGACCCTCGGTAGGCTTCCCTAATGTCCATGGCGCAAATCTCAGAATCCAAGTGACTGTCACATATAAGACCACCTACCACTCCTATCGTAATGCTCTGGACACTGCTAAACAAACAATCTCTCATCTCCTCTCACGCCACCAACCCCAAGCGACTTTTTAATACATTTAAATCACTTCTTTTCCCTCCTTCACCCTCCCCACCTGCCAATATCAGTGCGCAAGAGCTTGCTTCCTTCTTCAAGGAAAAGATTGCTAAAATCCAAGATAAAATGGCATATTCTTCCTCAGCCAGTGACTGTTAGGGGCTGCACCGGCCGCTCTCACCCGGAGCATCCTCAGCCAGTGACCGTTAGGGGCTGCACCGGCCGCTCTCACCCGGCCCTTCCTCAGCCAGTGACCGTTAGGGGCTGCACCGGCCGCTCTCACCCGGCCCTTCCTCAGCCAGTGACCGTTAGGGGCTGCACCGGCCGCCCTCCCCCGGCCCTTCCTCAGCCAGTGACCGTTAGGGGCTGCACCGGCCGCCCTCCCCCGGCCCTTCCTCAGCCAGTGACCGTTAGGGGCTGCACCGGCCGCCCTCCCCCGGCCCTTCCTCAGCCAGTGACCGTTAGGGGCTGCACCGGCCGCTCTCCCCCGGCCCTTCCTCAGCCAGTGACCGTTAGGGGCTGCACCGGCCGCTCTCCCCCGGCCCTTCCTCAGCCAGTGACCGTTAGGGGCTGCACCGGCCGCTCTCACCCGGCCCTTCCTCAGCCAGTGACCGTTAGGGGCTGCACCGGCCGCCCTCACCCGGCCCTTCCTCAGCCAGTGACCGTTAGGGGCTGCACCGGCCGCCCTCCCCCGGCCCTTCCTCAGCCAGTGACCGTTAGGGGCTGCACCGGCCGCGCTCCCCCGGCCCTTCCTCAGCCAGTGACCATTAGGGGCTGCACCGGCCGCCCTCCCCCGGCCCTTCCTCAGCCAGTGACCGTTAGGGGCTGCACCGGCCGCCCTCCCCCGGCCCTTCCTCAGCCAGTGACCGTTAGGGGCTGCACCGGCCGCCCTCCCCCGGCCCTTCCTCAGCCAGTGACCGTTAGGGGCTGCACCGGCCGCCCTCCCTCAGCCAGTGACTGTTAGGGGCTGCACCGGCCGCGCTCCCCCGGCCCTTCCTCAGCCAGTGACCGTTAGGGGCTGCACCGGCCGCGCTCCCCCGGCCCTTCCTCAGCCAGTGACCGTTAGGGGCTGCACCGGCCGCGCTCCCCCGGCCCTTCCTCAGCCAGTGACCGTTAGGGGCTGCACCGGCCGCGCTCCCCCGGCCCTTCCTCAGCCAGTGACCGTTAGGGGCTGCACCGGCCGCGCTCCCCCGGCCCTTCCTCAGCCAGTGACCGTTAGGGGCTGCACCGGCCGCGCTCCCCCGGCCCTTCCTCAGCCAGTGACCGTTAGGGGCTGCAATGGCCGCGCTCCCCCGGCCCTTCCTCAGCCAGTGACCGTTAGGGGCTGCAATGGCCGCCCTCCCCCGGCCCTTCCTCAGCCAGTGACCGTTAGGGGCTGCACAGGCCGCCCTCCCCCGGCCCTTCCTCAGCCAGTGACCGTTAGGGGCTGCACAGGCCGCCCTCCCCCGGCCCTTCCTCAGCCAGTGACCGTTAGGGGCTGCACAGGCCGCTCTCCCCCGGCCCTTCCTCAGCCAGTGACCGTTAGGGGCTGCACTGGCCGCTCTCACCCGGCCCTTCCGCAGCCAGTGACCGTTAGGGGCTGCACTGGCCGCTCTCACCCGGCCCTTCCTCAGCCAGTGACCGTTAGGGGCTGCACTGGCCGCTCTCACCCGGCCCTTCCTCAGCCAGTGACCGTTAGGGGCTGCACTGGCCGCTCTCACCCGGCCCTTCCTCAGCCAGTGACCGTTAGGGGCTGCACTGGCCGCGCTCACCCGGCCCTTCCTCAGCCAGTGACCGTTAGGGGCTGCACTGGCCGCTCTCACCCGGCCCTTCCTCAGCCAGTGACCGTTAGGGGCTGCACTGGCCGCGCTCACCCGGCCCTTCCGCAGCCAGTGACCGTTAGGGGCTGCACAGGCCGCTCTCACCCGGCCCTTCCGCAGCCAGTGACCGTTATGGGCTGCACTGGCCGCTCTCACCCGGCCCTTCCGCAGCCAGTGACCGTTAGGGGCTGCACTGGCCGCTCTCACCCGGCCCTTCCGCAGCCAGTGACCGTTAGGGGCTGCACTGGCCGCTCTCACCCGGCCCTTCCTCAGCCAGTGACCGTTAGGGGCTGCACTGGCCGCGCTCACCCGGCCCTTCCTCAGCCAGTGACCGTTAGGGGCTGCACAGGCCGCTCTCACCCGGCCCTTCCTCAGCCAGTGACCGTTAGGGGCTGCACTGGCCGCGCTCACCCGGCCCTTCCGCAGCCAGTGACCGTTAGGGGCTGCACAGGCCGCTCTCACCCGGCCCTTCCGCAGCCAGTGACCGTTAGGGGCTGCACTGGCCGCTCTCACCCGGCCCTTCCGCAGCCAGTGACCGTTAGGGGCTGCACTGGCCGCTCTCACCCGGCCCTTCCGCAGCCAGTGACCGTTAGGGGCTGCACTGGCCGCTCTCACCCGGCCCTTCCGCAGCCAGTGACCGTTAGGGGCTGCACTGGCCGCTCTCACCGGCCCTTCCTCAGCCAGTGACCGTTAGGGGCTGCACAGGCCGCTCTCACCCGGCCCTTCCTCAGCCAGTGACCGTTAGGGGCTGCACAGGCCGCTCTCACCCGGCCCTTCCTCAGCCAGTGACCGTTAGGGGCTGCACAGGCCGCTCTCACCCGGCCCTTCCGCAGCCAGTGACCGTTAGGGGCTGCACTGGCCGCGCTCACCCGGCCCTTCCTCAGCCAGTGACCGTTAGGGGCTGCACTGGCCGCGCTCACCCGGCCCTTCCTCAGCCAGTGACCGTTAGGGGCTGCACTGGCCGCACTCACCCGGCCCTTCCTCAGCCAGTGACCGTTAGGGGCTGCACAGGCCGCTCTCACCCGGCCCTTCCTCAGCCAGTGACTTGCTTACTTCCCATCCTGAGCCCTTTGCCACTCTCTCCTCATTTGACCCCACAAGTGAGGATGAAGTATCCGCACTCTTCCTCATCCTCCTACTCCACTGGGTATGGTCACTCGGCCGACAAGCATAAGGTCAACCACTAAAGATCAACATGGGTTAGGTTGACAGGTCATTAGGTCAACACAAGAATTAGGTTGACATGAAGAATATCGACAGTCAAAAGGTTGACATGGGTTTTTTTACCTTTTTGTGAGCCGACATGCTCAGACAGGCGGTATTTCCTGTGCTACCATCTATTAGGGTGTAGTGGGAGAATAAAATAATGTGCCGAACGTACCAAGGGGTGGCGGTGCACTCTTTAATGTCCATGTTGACTGTCGACATTCGGGACAAAAAAAAAGTGAAAAACCATATTTCAATCTTTTGACTGTTGACCTTTCCCATGTCGCCCTAACCAATGTCACCCTAATGTCTGTCTATCCAATGATCCATACCCTACTCTTGATCCTATACCCTTACAAGTCTCCTGTGCTTATACCAAACTTCAGATCTGTAACCTTGCTCTCTCTACTGGTATATCTTCTTCTCTGTTCAAGCATGCACTTACTATTACCCCCATTCTGCACTTATTACCCCCATTCTGCACTTATTACCCCCAATTCTGCACTTATTACCCCCAATTCTGCACTTATTATTACCACCCCCATTCTGCACTTATTACTCCCAATTCTGACCCTAACTGTCTCTCTAACTACCATCCTATCTCTCAGCTCCCATGCCTCTCTAAGCTACTTTAGAGACTAGCCTACACTCACCTCACACACTTTCTTAACTTTCACACCCTATTAGACCCACTTCAGTCAGGCTTTCGTTCCCAACACTCCACAGATACAGCACTGTCTAAAGTAGTCAATGACCTGGTAACTGCTAAATCTAAAGGCCATTAATCACTTCTTATTCTTCTAGATCTTTCTGCTGCGTTTGACACGGTTGACCACTCTCTTTTCATACAAACACTACAATCCCTAGGAACCCTTCAGAACACAGCCCTTTCTTTGTTCTCTTCCTACCTATCTAATCGCTTTCAGTGTTCGCTTTTCTGATTCTACCGCCTCTTCACTACCTCTGTCCGTTGGAGTACCACAAGGCTCAGTCTTAGGTCCTCTGCTTTTCTCAATCTATACCTTATCTCTCGGCAAACTAAATCAGCTGTATTGGATTTCAGTATCATCTGTACGCTGATAATACTCAAATCTATCTATCCTCCTTGGCCCCATGTGTATTGGGCTGAGTCTCTGAATGCCTTTCTGCCATTTCATCTTGTTTGTCATCTCCCCACCTCAAACTCAACATTTGCAAAACAGAATTAATTATATTCCCACCAGCCAAGAGTAGTCACCAACCTGATATCTCCATCACTGTTGAGAACACAACAATTAATCCTACTCCACAAGCCACTGCCTAGGGGTCATCCTCGACTCTGAACTGTCCTTCATTCCTCACATTCAATCTGTCTCTAAATAATGTTACATGCATCAAAGAATATATCCAAAATTCGTCCGTACCTTACACAAGGCACTGCAAAAACTCTAATCCATGCACTCATTATATCACGCATTGATTATTGGGTACTACTTTCCTAGAACGGCGCCCGTCTCATTGATTGTATGCCTTAAGTTTAAGGTACTTAAGGCATACAATCAACGCAATGGACCAGATTTTTTAATCTCATGGATCTTATGCATCCATAAGATGCATGAGATAAAAAAATCGTGAGCCCCCAATAACCATTGTTAACGCCACCAGCACTATCAACACCAACCCGAAGCGTGGCGAGCACAGCGAGGGGACGCGGACTAATTTACATGTATTCTGCATCGCTGCGCTCGCCACACTATATAAAATCAACTCCACGCCGACGTGGATAGTGGGGGTATGAAAAGGTCGGAGGACGCGTACCGCCGCCCCTCGCGGGCTCGCCACGCTTCGGGTTGGCGTCAATAGTGGGGTGGCTTTAACAATGGAGGGGCCATTTCACCCATGAGGGGGGATTGCAATTAAAATTGGGGTTTTGGGGCCTTTTTACATTGATTCCAATGTAAAAATCTCGTCGATTGCATCATCTCATGCATCTTACATAGTTACATAGTAGGTAAGGCTGAAAAAAGACTTGCGTCCATCTAGTTCAACCTGGTATAGATATCCATTGCTGATTTGGTTGGTTCTGGTATTTTACAGACAAATTATATTTCTTATTTGTACCCATGGATGTTTTTCTCCAGTAAATGTTTGTCCAACTTTGCCTTGAACGCATTTAATGAGCCAGCCGTTACCACCTCTCTGGGAAGAGAGTTCCAGAGTTTGACTGTTCTGACCGTAAAGAAATTCTTTCTACTAGCTGAATGAAATCTTTTTTCTTCTAATCTATACTCATGCCCTCGCGTCCTAGATTCCTTTCTAGTAGAAAATAGGGTGTGTGACAGTTCCTTATATTGGCCCTTGATATACTTGTACATGTTGAGCATGTCCCCCCTTAAACGTCTCTTTTCTAATGTAAATAGTCCCAAATTGCTTAATCTCTCCCCGTAGCTTAAATTCTCCATTCCCCTAATAAGCTTTGTTGCTCGCCTTTGGACTTTTTCTAATTCTATGATGTCCTTTTTATAGTGTGGGGCCCAGAACTGTACTCCGTACTCTAGGTGAGGTCTCACCAATGCTTTATATAGTGGCATAATTACCCTTGAGTCCCTAGTTTCCATTCCCCTCTTAATACATGCCAGAATTTTGTTGGCCTTTTTTGTAGCTACATTACAATGGGCACTACATCCTAGATTGCTGTCTATTTGGACTCCTAGATCCTTTTCAAGTATGGAATTACCCAGTTCCTCTCCGCTAAGGTTGTAACTTGCACACTGGTTGTGTCTCCCAAGGTGCATAACCTTACATTTATCTACATTGAACCTCATCTTCCATTTTTTTGCCCACTCATCTAGAATTGCAAGATCATTTTGAAGCATGGTGACATCTTCTGGTGATTTGATGACTTTGCTAAGTTTTGTATCGTCCGCAAAGATGGATACATTGCTGAGTAACCCTATCCCAATATCGTTAATAAAAATGTTAAACAAAATGGGCCCCAAAACCGAACCCTGGGGCACTCCACTTAGTACCGGTATCATATCTGATACGGCACCATTCACAACCACTCTTTGTTCTCTATTACATAGCCAATTCCCTACCCATCTGCAGATATTTTCACCCAATCCTAGGTTCTCCATTTTATTAATCAATCTCTTGTGTGGGACAGTATCAAATGCTTTAGCAAAATCTAGGAAAATCACATCTACAGCATTTCCATTATCGAGGTTTTTGCTAACCTCTTCATAGAACCCTAGTAGATTAGTTTGGCATGAACGATTTTTCACGAACCCATGTTGGTTAGTACTGAGTAGAAGGTGATGATCTAAATATTCCTGGATACCATCCCTTAAAAATCCTTCAAATAGTTTACCCACAATTGATGTTAAACTAACGGGTCTGTAATTAGCTGGATCTTCCTTTTTTCCTTTTTTGAATATTGGCACTACCTCTGCTATTCTCCAATCTTTTGGTACTATACCTGACGATAGTGACTTGCTAAAGATATAATGTAGGGGGGTAGCTAGTTCATCCCTTAATTCCATTAATACCCTCGGATGAATCCCATCTGGCCCTGGTGACTTATTTGTTTTGAGTTTGCTTAGCCTCAGTATTATTTCTTTCGGCGTGAAATCCACAATGAGATCTGGCTTATTTGTCCCGTTTGTGGTAAATGTTCGTTCCACAGTCTGCTCTCCCTTAGTAAATACTGATGAGAAGAACTCATTTAACAGTTTTGCTTTTCCCTTGTCCTCAGTAACACTTTTTCCACTAGTATCAGTTAGTGGGCCTATGTTTTCCTTAATTAAACGTTTACTATTTATGTATTTAAAAAATTTCTTTGGGTTGTTTTTGCTTTCAGTGGCTATGCACTCTTCATATAATATTTTAGCTGCTTTGATTACCCCTTTACAAGTTTTGTTTGATTCTTTGTATTTTGCGAATGCCTCCTCATTCAAGTTATTTTTATAGAATTTAAAGGCTCTGGTTTTATTGTTGATCTTATGCCGCACAAACACATAAGATGCTTGAGATATCAGCCCCACACATACAATCTAGATCGTGGGCGCCGTGCTAGGAAAGCAGTACCGATTATTGCAATGGCCTCCTTACCGGTCTTCCTAAGAAAAGACTCACCCCTACAATCCATGATGAATGCAGCTGCGAGGCTGATCTTCCTGGCTAGACGTTCATTGTCTGCTGTCAGTCCCTCCATTGGTTGCCTGTATATTACCGCATTCAATATATAACACTTCTACTTACATACAAAGCCATTACTCTGACTACACCGACTTATATTTCTTCGCTTTTTTCAAAATATATTCCCACCCGACCTCTCCTCTCTACATCTCTATGTCTCATCCACACTCTTTACTAGATCCCATTCACTATTTCCGGACTTTCACCGGGCTGCCCCAACCTTGAGGAATGCTCTTTCACGCAAACTAAGTGTCTCCTCCAGCCTCCAAACTTTCAAATGTTCCCTGAAAACTCAGCTCTTCAGCCAGCTTATCATATTCCAGAACATCACACAACCTCCAGTAGCATTCATATCTAATTGCTTCCCATCAGGACTGTCATGTAATCTGGTGGGACTGCCATGCTATGGAATCCTATCCTTATGTATCTCTCCTAGTATCCCTATATATTGAGAGCAGGGCCCTCCTATACTGGTTTGTTACTACCCAGTTTTTGTATCACGGTTTCCAATGGGTAAAGCGCAAAGGAATATGCTGCGCTATATAAGAAACTGTAAATAAATAAATGTGTTGACATCCACGATTGTTCTTTATATTTACTATCAAATGAACAATTGTGTCTCAGACACAACAACTGAATTTTGGGTACATTGTTTTACCACAGGGATGGAAAACCTTCAGCTGTTGTTGAACTTCACATCCCAGCATGCCCTGCAACAGTTTTAGTATAGCCAAATTGCATAACTGTAGCAGGGCATGTGCAGTTCAACAACAGCTGGAGGGCCGAAGGTTCCCCATCCATGTCTTACCAGATAGGGTATGATTACTTTCTTTATTCATAGAAGTATTGCAGTCTGTTGGTTTGAAAAAATGACTAGTTTCCAGTTTTCCATCTAGTATTTCAATTTAAAGATCCAAAAAATGTTCTTACTTTGCTGATGAAAAAAGTCCTCCCTATGGACATGAAAAGGTTAGCATAGCTGGGCACAACCCTGGTGCCCATGGCGGTACCAATCAGTTCTTCATAAAAAAGGCCATCAAAACTGAAATAGTTATTGGTAAATATGAAGGTGATGCTCTCAATAATAAAATTGGATAAACCATCCTGTAGACCTTCTTGTTCTAATGTACCATTCACTGCTTTACTACCAAAATCATGAGTTGTAAATATATTGTATATTGTAAAGTGAGCCGTAATTACAGTAAAATGCTCTTCCCATTCAACAATTTGTTTGACATCCTTGGTGTTGTTTAGATGAGATTTTCCTTTTATTACCAAAGGTTGTAAACAGTGATCAATGTAGGCCAATAAATTTGAGGTAATAGAATTTGCACCTGAAACTATCGGCCTACAGAGGGGTTTGTTGCAATCTTTATGTATTGTCGGTTAAAGATACAGGACTGGGGATGTAAAGGGGTAGGTTAGATTAAGGACTATACTGTATGTGGGAGGTTCTGAAATATTTTTGGATTGTGACTTTTTGATTGTGGTGAGGCTTCCAGTCATAAATGAAGCCATTTTAATTACCTCTTTCAAGTATTCATCGCGATCGCTGCGTCTGAATCCTGCGCGAGACAGAGAAACACATTATTGCAGTGTAGATAGTGATATCCACAGTCACATACAGTAGCCTTCTATACAGAGACATCTCATACCTCTTTATACTACAATGTCACTGAGCCCTTTGGCAACAGTGTCACAGCCCCACATGGTATCATATACCCCCCCAAAGATGCACAAGCAGACCTTGCTGGGTAAAATTCTATGCAGCATGCCTTTTTGCCGTGCGCGACCGCAGCTGCACACAAAACGTTAAGCTGCGGTCACACACACAATATATAGGAGTGCCGCATATCATTTTACTCAGCAAGGTCTGCTTGTGTGTCTTTCACAGCGACGTAAATAAGACTTTTTCAGCAAAAATAAGGATGAGCATAGTAAACATTAGCAGAGTAGAAAATAAGTTGTTGTCTCACTCGCAGCACAAATCCCACAATGCATTGCAGTATTGGCGACAGATGTATGAGGACACAAGTGTAGCACACATAGGGGTATATTATTATTTGTCAAGTTTCTTATATAGCACATACATATTCCGCAGCGCTGTACAGAGGGGTTGGGATCATTTGGGCATGATGGTCGACATTCATTAGGTCGACATGGTTCTAGGTCAAAAGGTCATTAGTTCGACAGTCCAAAGGTCGACATGGAGTTTTTCACTGTTTTTTTGACCCGAATGTCAACACAGTCAACATGGACACAGTTTAAAGTGCACCGCATCCCTTCGCTCGGCACACTATTTTATTCTCCCACCAACACCCTAGTGGATGGTAGGGCATGAAATACCGCCTGTCGGCACATGTCGGCTCAAAAAACAGTGAACCTTTTGACCTTTAAACCTAGAACCATGTCAACCTTTTCCTATGTCGACCATCATGCTGTAGATCAAATGACCCACCATGTGTTATATATACGAGGCATGTACACTCAGACATTCATTCTAGGGTAAATTTTTTGTTGGAAAAACAAAACCTACCAGTATATTTTTGGATTATGGGAGGAAACTGGAGTAAACAAATGCAAACACAGGAAGGATATACAAACTCCACACAGTTAGAGCCATGACCTCAGTGCTGTGAGGCAGTAATGCTAACCCTTACACCATCCGTACTGCCCCGTATATATAACACATGGTGGGGATAGAACCCATGACCTCAGTGCTGTGAGGCAGTAATGCTAACCATTACACCATCCGTACTGCCCCGTATATATAACACATGGTGGGGATAGAACCCATGACCTCAGTGCTGTGAGGCAGTAATGCTAACCCTTACACCATCCGTACTGCCCCATATATATAACACATGGTGGGGATAGAACCCATGACCTCAGTGCTGTGAGGCAGTAATGCTAACCATTACACCATCCGTACTGCCCCATATATATAACACATGGTGGGGATAGAACCCATGACCTCAGTGCTGTGAGGCAGTAATGCTAACCCTTACACCATCCGTACTGCCCCGTATATATAACACATGGTGGGGATAGAACCCATGACCTCAGTGCTGTGAGGCAGTAATGCTAACCATTACACCATCCGTACTGCCCCGTATATATAACACATGGTGGGGATAGAACCCATGACCTCAGAGCTGTGAGGCAGTAATGCTAACCATTACACCATCTGTACTGCCTGTATATATAACACATGGTGGGGATAGAACCCATGACCTCAGTGCTGTGAGGCGGTAATGTAACCATTACACCCTCCGTACTGCCCCGTTTATATAACACATGGTGGGGATAGAACCCATGACCTCAGTGCAGTGAGGCAGTAATGTAACCATTACACCGTCCGTACTGCCCCGTATATATAACACATGGTGGGGATAGAACCCATGACCTCAGTGCTGTGAGGCAGTAATGCTAACCATTACACCCTCCGTACTGCCCCGTATATATAACACATGGTGGGGATAGAACCCATGACCTCAGTGCTGTAAGGCAGTAATGTAACCATTACACCCTCCGTACTGCCCCGTATATATAACACATGGTGGGGATAGAACCCATGACATCAGTGCTGTAAGGCAGTAATGTAACCATTACACCCTCCGTACTGCCCCGTATATATAACACATGGTGGGGATAGAACCCATGACCTCAGTGCTGTAAGGCAGTAATGTAACCATTACACCCTCCGTACTGCCCCGTATATATAACACATGGTGGGGATAGAACCCATGACCTCAGTGCTCTGAGGCAGTAATGCTAACCATTACACCGTCCGTACTGCCCCGTATCTATAACACATGGTGGGGATAGAACCCATGACCTCAGCGCTGTGAGGCAGTAATATAACCATTACACCGTCCGTACTGCCCCGTATATATAACACATGGTGGGGATAGAACCCATGACCTCAGTGCTCTGAGGCAGTAATGCTAACCATTACACCGTCCGTACTGCCCCGTATCTATAACACATGGTGGGGATAGAACCCATGACCTCAGCGCTGTGAGGCAGTAATATAACCATTACACCGTCCGTACTGCCCCGTATATATAACACATGGTGGGGATAGAACCCATGACCTCAGTGCTCTGAGGCAGTAATGCTAACCATTACACCGTCCGTACTGCCCCGTATCTATAACACATGGTGGGGATAGAACCCATGACCTCAGCGCTGTGAGGCAGTAATGCTAACCATTACACCATCTGTACTGCCTGTATATATAACACATGGTGGGGATAGAACCCATGACCTCAGTGCTGTGAGGCGGTAATGTAACCATTACACCCTCCGTACTGCCCCGTTTATATAACACATGGTGGGGATAGAACCCATGACCTCAGTGCAGTGAGGCAGTAATGTAACCATTACACCGTCCGTACTGCCCCGTATATATAACACATGGTGGGGATAGAACCCATGACCTCAGTGCTGTGAGGCAGTAATGCTAACCATTACACCCTCCGTACTGCCCCGTATATATAACACATGGTGGGGATAGAACCCATGACCTCAGTGCTGTAAGGCAGTAATGTAACCATTACACCCTCCGTACTGCCCCGTATATATAACACATGGTGGGGATAGAACCCATGACATCAGTGCTGTAAGGCAGTAATGTAACCATTACACCCTCCGTACTGCCCCGTATATATAACACATGGTGGGGATAGAACCCATGACCTCAGTGCTGTAAGGCAGTAATGTAACCATTACACCCTCCGTACTGCCCCGTATATATAACACATGGTGGGGATAGAACCCATGACCTCAGTGCTCTGAGGCAGTAATGCTAACCATTACACCGTCCGTACTGCCCCGTATCTATAACACATGGTGGGGATAGAACCCATGACCTCAGCGCTGTGAGGCAGTAATATAACCATTACACCGTCCGTACTGCCCCGTATATATAACACATGGTGGGGATAGAACCCATGACCTCAGTGCTCTGAGGCAGTAATGCTAACCATTACACCGCCCGTACTGCCCCGTATATATAACACATGGTGGGGATAGAACCCATGACCTCAGTGCTCTGAGGCAGTAATGCTAACCATTACACCGTCCGTACTGCCCCGTATCTATAACACATGGTGGGGATAGAACCCATGACCTTAGTGCTGTGAGGCAGTAATGCTAACCATTACACCATCCGTACTGCCCCGTATATATAACACATGGTGGGGATAGAACCCATGACCTCAATGCTGTGAGGCAGTAATGTAACCATTACACCATCCGTACTGTCAACTCAATTCCAATCGGAACTGCCGTCTTGTCGAAGAGACAGCAGTTTCCGACTAGAATAGGTCGGAAGGGGTTCAGACCTATTAAATTCTAGCTGCCAGGTGGATTGGCAGAATAGCAGCCAATCTACCTGCTTTTGTCAGAAACGGGGCCAAATCTACAGGGAGCATGGTGCTGGGTGAGAGCAGGTCACCCGGTCACATACCACCACCTCCCATACAACACTAATTGCATATACCCGATAGTGGTGTATTTATCCTTGGTGCTGCTGGGGAACAAAACCACCTCCAGACTCCACACAAGCCTGTGGCACAAAGTCACCGGCAAGAGAAGGATGTGGTTTATGGATGCTGGACCCTTCTGAGAGATAACAGTGCCCCATCCTGAGATGGCCGCCCCCAGCACACAGGCCTATGAGGACAGCAGTGCAGTGGCTCCTCAGATAATGAGCAGTGGCTCTACCATGTCAGCCTATTAGGATCGGACCTGCGCCATGTCAGCCCAGTAGACCTGCACCTGTGGTGACAGCAGCACTGGCACACCCTATATACAACATAGGCAATACACCAGGCATTCCCAACCACGGTCCTCAAGGCACACCAACAGTACAGGTTTTGTAGGTATCCAGACTTGAGCACAGGTGACTTAATTAGTACCTGAGGGATTCTGATTAAACCATCTGTGCTGAAGCCTGGATATCACTAAAACCTGCACTGCTGGTGTGCCTTGAGGACTGTGATTGGGAATGCCTGCAATACACTAAGGCAGTGGTTCCCAAACTGTGTGCCACGGCACCCTGGGGTAGGGATGCCCATCAACCTTCGGTGATTTTGCCATCAAAGTGGGAGAACCAATTGGTTTCCCTAAAACCAAGGAGAACCAATGTTTCTTTCTTTTTTTTTCACTGTGCTGGGACAGAGTATAGTTCCCGCCCCCACATTCTGATTGGCCCACTCAGTCAAAAATAATGGATGACCATCAATAGCTAAGACTATCAATGGTTATCCAGCACATAGTTTATGATTATCGATGGCTGTTTGCAGTACCACCATCAAGGGCAACCATCGGTGGCGACTGCACCGATGGCCAGCCCTACCCCGGGGTGCTTTGACAGACCGGCAGGGGTGCCCAGGATTGGTGGTACAAGACCAATACAAATCATGTATGACCAAAGGCTATGCGCACATTGTGGACACAACAGGAGTGAATCAGGTCCATTACCACTTAGCTGGCCCTAAGGATGAACCATAAAAACTCTCAATAAGAAACCCACGCTGGCACATGACAATATTATATCCCCCTGCTGGTACTACACACGGACCCAGTGGCTAGGTCCAAACACAGCAGTGGTTCTAGCCGCAAGCTTCAAGTACTGATCCAATTCAGCTCTAAGCCCAGGCTGTAGGGCGACCCCGGATGTAGCCACCAGAGAGATGTAGAGACCCGGAAGTGGCCACCATAGAGGCGGTATAAAGGCCGACATAAGCCCCGGAGGCTCAGAAGGGGTAGCAGAGACAGCCCCCTCTTACCGTGTGCACCATAAGCCCCAGCAGTCACAGCAAGAGCCCCGGACACTGCCCCAACCCGCAACCACGCTCTACCCAGCACTGCCGCCATGTTGCTGCGCCTCTACAGCTACAGCCAATGGCACTGCAAAACGTCACTGTCCCCGCCCAGCCAGGTGAGGCGGGAGGGGAAAAGATCATCTACGCGCCAGTAAGAGCGTGACGTCGATGCGGGACAGCCAATGGCATCACTTCAGCCACCTCTCGATTTATGCCCTGACAACAGCCCAGGACACGCTGCATGCCGCCATTAGAGAAGTGGGCGATTGCCCTTTCTATGCATCTTCACATACTGCATTCACACCTTGCATACAACCCACGTACTAATATATATACACACACACATCACACTGTATACACATCTCACACACTGTATACACATCTCACACACTATGTCACCATATCATACCTCCCAACATGGCCCTCTCCAGGGGGGACACAATATTCTGTTTCTGGACATTCCTCTTAATGTATGACTGTGACCACAGGTTTTGAACATGATAAGTGATAAGAAAGGTGTCACCACAGGTGCTGGCAATCATACATTACCGGGGAAGCCCAGGAACAGAGCATTGTGTCCTCCTGGAGAGGGGCATGCTGGGAGGTATGGATAATGTATGATTGGCAGCACCTGTGAGGATCTAGGTAACTGATAAGAAAGGTGTCACCACAGGTGCTGGCAATCATACATTACCAGGGAAGTCCAGGAACAGAGCACTGTGTCCTCCTGGAGAGGGGCATGCTGGGAGGTATGGATAATGTAGGATTGCCAGCACCTGTGGGGAGCCAGGTAACTGATAAGAAAGGTGTCACCACAGGTGATGGTAATCATACATTACCAGGGAAGCCCAGGAGCAGAGCATTGTGTCCTCCTGGACAGGGGCATGCTGGGAGGTATGGATAATGTAGGATTGCCAGCACCTGTGGGGAGCTAGGTAACTGATAAGAAAGGTGTCACCACAGGTGCATGTAATCATACATTACCAGGGAAGTCCAGGAACAGAGCACTGTGTCCTCCTGGAGAAGGGCATGCTGGGAGGTATGGATAATGTATGATTGCCAGCACCTGTGGGGAGCTAGGTAACTGATAAGAAAGGTGTCACCACAGGTGCTGGCAATCATACATTACCAGGGAAGCCCAGGAACAGAGCACTGTGTCCTCCTGGAGAGGGGCATGCTGGGAGGTATGGATAATGTAGGATTACCAGCACCTGTGGGGAGCTAGGTAACTGATAAGAAAGGTGTCACCACAGGTGCATGTAATCCTACATTACCAAGGAAGCCCAGGAACAGAGCACTGTGTCCCTCCTGGAGAGGGGCATGCTGGGAGGTATGGATAATGTATGATTGCCAGCACCTGTGGGGAGCTAGGTAACTGATAAGAAAGGTGTCACCACAGGTGCATGTAATACTACATTACCAAGGAAGCCCAGGAACAGAGCACTGTGTCCCTCCTGGAGAGGGGCATGCTGGAAGGTATGGATAATGTATGATTGCCAGCACCTGTGGGGAGCTAGGTAACTGATAAGAAAGGTGTCACCACAGGTGCTGGCAATCATACATTACCAGGGAAGCCCAGGAACCGAGCATTGTGTCCTCCTGGAGAGGGGCATGCTGGGAGGTATGGATAATGTATGATTGCCAGCACCTGTAGGGAGCTAGGTAACTGATAAGAAAGGTGTCACCACAGGTGCTGGCAATCATACATTACCAGGGAAGCCCAGGAGCAGAGCATTGTGTCCTCCTGGACAGGGGCATGCTGGAAGGTATGGATAATGTAGGATTGCCAGCACCTGTGGGGAGCTAGGTAACTGATAAGAAAGGTGTCACCACAGGTGCATGTAATCATACATTACCAGGGAAGTCCAGGAACAGAGCACTGTGTCCTCCTGGAGAAGGGCATGCTGGGAGGTATGGATAATGTATGATTGCCAGCACCTGTGGGGAGCTAGGTAACTGATAAGAAAGGTGTCACCACAGGTGCATGTAATCCTACATTACCAAGGAAGCCCAGGAACAGAGCACTGTGTCCCTCCTGGAGAGGGGCATGCTGGGAGGTATGGATAATGTATGATTGCCAGCACCTGTGGGGAGCTAGGTAACTGATAAGAAAGGTGTCACCACAGGTGCATGTAATCCTACATTACCAAGGAAGCCCAGGAACAGAGCACTGTGTCCCTCCTGGAGAGGGGCATGCTGGAAGGTATGGATAATGTATGATTGCCAGCACCTGTGGGGAGCTAGGTAACTGATAAGAAAGGTGTCACCACAGGTGCTGGCAATCATACATTACCAGGGAAGCCCAGGAACCGAGCATTGTGTCCTCCTGGAGAGGGGCATGCTGGGAGGTATGGATAATGTATGATTGCCAGCACCTGTAGGGAGCTAGGTAACTGATAAGAAAGGTGTCACCACAGGTGCTGGCAATCATACATTACCAGGGAAGCCCAGGAACAGAGCATTGTGTCCTCCTGGAGAGGGGCATGCTGGGAGGTATGGATAATGTATGATTGCCAGCACCTGTGGAGAGCTAGGTAACTGATAAGAAAGGTGTCACCACAGGTGCTGGTAATCATACATTACCGGGGAAGCCCAGGAGCAGAGCATTGTGTCCTCCTGGAGAGGGGGCATGCTGGGAGGTATGGATAGTGTATGATTGCCAGCACCTGTGGGGAGCTAGGTAACTGATAAGAAAGGTGTCACCACAGGTGCATGTAATCATACATTACCGGGGAAGCCCAGGAGCAGAGCATTGTGTCCTCCTGGAGAGAGGCATGCTGGGAGGTATGGATAATGTATGATTGCCAGCACCTGTGGGGAGCTAGGTAACTGAGAGGAAAGGTGTCACCACAGGTGCATGCAATCATACATTACCAGGGAAGCCCAGGAACAGAGCATTGTGTCCTCCTGGAGAGGGGCATGCTGGGAGGTATGGATAATGTAGGATTGCCAGCACCTGTGGGGAGCTAGGTGACTGATAAGAAAGGTGTCACCACAGGTGCTGGCAATCATACATTACCAGGGAAGCCCAGGAACAGAGCATTGTGTCCTCCTGGAGAGGGGCATACTGGGAGGTATGGATAATGTAGGATTGCCAGCACATGTGGGGAGCTAGGTAACTGATAAGAAAGGTGTCACCACAGGTGTTGGCAATCATACATTACCAGGGAAGCCTAGGAACAGAGCATTGTGTCCTCCTGGAGAGGGGCATGCTGGGAGGTATGGATAATGTAGGATTGCCAGCACCTGTGGGTAACTATGTAACTGATAAGAAAGGTGTCACCACAGGTGCTGGCAATCATACATTACCAGGGAAGCCCAGGAACAGAGCATTGTGTCCTCCTGGAGAGGGGCATGCTGGGAGGTATGGATAATGTATGATTGCCAGCACCTGTGGGGAGCTAGGTAACTGATAAGAAAGGTGTCACCACAGGTGCTGGCAATCATACATTACCAGGGAAGCCCAGGAACAGAGCATTGTGTCCTCCTGGAGAGGGGCATGCTGGGAGGTATGGATAATGTAGGATTGCCAGCACCTGTGGGGAGCTAGGTGACTGATAAGAAAGGTGTCACCACAGGTGCTGGCAATCATACATTACCAGGGAAGCCCAGGAACAGAGCATTGTGTCCTCCTGGAGAGGGGCATACTGGGAGGTATGGATAATGTAGGATTGCCAGCACATGTGGGGAGCTAGGTAACTGATAAGAAAGGTGTCACCACAGGTGTTGGCAATCATACATTACCAGGGAAGCCTAGGAACAGAGCATTGTGTCCTCCTGGAGAGGGGCATGCTGGGAGGTATGGATAATGTAGGATTGCCAGCACCTGTGGGTAACTATGTAACTGATAAGAAAGGTGTCACCACAGGTGCTGGCAATCATACATTACCAGGGAAGCCCAGGAACAGAGCATTGTGTCCTCCTGGAGAGGGGCATGCTGGGAGGTATGGATAATGTAGGATTGCCAGCACCTGTGGGGAGCTAGGTAACTGATACCGTCTTTCCCCGATAATTAGCCCTACCCCGATAATAAGCCCTACCCCAGATTTTGGACGCTGGTCCAAAATAAGCCCTCCCCCGAAAATAAGACCTACCATTTTCCCCATGTAAATGTGTGTACACCTAATGTGTAGCCTCCGCTCGGCCCCCGCTGACTCCCGCTGCCCCCGCTGACCCCCGCTGACCCCCGCTGACCCCCGCTGCCCTCCGCTCACTTACCAGCAGCACCGCAGCTCCCGTTCCCAGGGATGCATTGCGGTAGGCGCGGCGTGACGTCACGCCGCGCACATCGCGCCGCGCACATCACGCGGCTGACTGACTGACTGGCTGGCTGGCTGGCTGGCTGCTGCTCACCACACCACGCCATCAACGAACTTCAAAAAAACAGGTGGGGGCATGTAAAATACCGGCACAAATTGTGGGGCATTTCATAAAGGCAGTGGGGAATTTCTTAAAGGCGCAGGGGGGCACATTAAATTGTGGGGCATTTCATAAGGTCTAGGTCAAGGTCTATTAAAATAAGCCCTCCCCCGAAAATAAGACCTATGGTCTTTTTTGAGGGAAAAAAAAAAATAAGACAGTGTCTTATTATCGGGGAAAGACGGTAAGAAAGGTGTCACCACAGGTGCTGGCAATCATACATTACCAGGGAAGCCCAGGAACAGAGCATTGTGTCCTCCTGGAGAGGGGCATGCTGGGAGGTATGGATAATGTATGATTGCCAGCACCTGTGGGGAGCTAGGTAACTGATAAGAAAGGTGTCACCACAGGTGCTGGCAATCCTACATTACCGGGGAAGCCCAGTCAGAGCATTGTTTCCTCCTGGAGAGAAGCATGCTGGGAGGTATGGATAATGTATGATTGCCAGCACCTGTGGGGAGCTGGGTAACTGATAAGAAAGGTGTCACCACAGGTGATGGCAATCATACATTACCAGGGAAGTCCAGGAGCAGAGCATTGTGTCCTCCTGGAGAGGGGCATGCTGGGAGGTATGGATAATGTAGGATTGCTAGCACCTGTGGGGAGCTAGGTAACTGATAAGAAAGGTGTCACCACAGGTGATGGCAATCATACATTACCGGGGAAGCCCAGGAGCAGAGCATTGTGTCCTCCTGGAGAGGGGCATGCTGGGAGGTATGGATAATGTAGGATTGCTAGCACCTGTGGGGAGCTAGGTAACTGATAAAAAAGGTGTCACCACAGGTGCTGGCAATCATACATTACCAGGGAAGTCCAGGAGCAGAGCATTGTGTCCTCCTGGAGAGGGGCATGCTGGGAGGTATGGATAATGTATGATTGCAAGCACCTGTGGGGATCTAGGTAACTGATAAGAAAGGTGTCACCACAGGTGCTGGCAGTCATACATTACCAGGGAAGCCCAGGAACAGAGCATTGTGTCCTCCTGGAGACGGGGCATGCTGGGAGGTATGGATAATGTATGATTGCCAGCACCTGTGGGGAGCTAGGTAACTGATAAGAAAGGTGTCACCACAGGTGATGGCAATCATACATTACCGGGGAAGCCCAGGAGCAGAGCATTGTGTCCTCCTGGAGAGGGGCATGCTGGGAGGTATGCGCGCTGGAAATTTTGAGTTCGTGACCTATACTCAAGGCTTCCCCCGTAAAGCCATGCCCCCGTTTTCGCATGCACACAGCGTCTATTCACGGGCGACAATGGGAACTCCTAACTACCCCCCCCCCCCCATATAAACACACCTCACACACTATATGCATCTCACACACCATATATATATATATAAACACCTCACCCCTATATATACACCAGCATACTGGTCTGCACTGGATGTAATTATCACATGGCCACCAGGACCCTGAAGAGGATGCTGGATTTACCTCCAGGAGAAGGTTAGAGCCCACTAGCCCACAAGGTAACATGTCCAGTGTCTGTGTTTACTGAAAACAAGAACTTTCTTTGCAGGCTGCTGAGTGTATCAACCCGACAGTGGTCATTATTTTTGCCAGATAAAGGGGCGCATTTATCATTATATAGCGATGCCGGCGTGATGACATCGCCGGACATCGTATTGCGGTATCATGTGATACTGCCTGGATGTATCAATTTGAGGGCGCAGGGACAGGGCTCCGAAAGGGGCCCGTCCCTGCGAAGCCCTGCCCCGGAAGCCAGGTGGTCTGAGCATGCGCGGTTATGCGCTAACCCCCGCCGACCCCTCTGACCATAGGCTACAATGGGCTATCGCCATATCAGAATGGCGATAGCCCAGGGGTGCGATGCCGGGCTGCCCGATGTTGATACATCGGGCAGCTTCGCATCCCCCATAGAAACCTATGGGGGATGCGGCCGGCGGCGGTTAAGGGGGGGATCGCAGCAGGGATCAGAGATTCCTGCTGCGGTCCCCCTTTAATACATTTGGGGGATACTAAATATTTGCGGTTAACCCCCGAAAACGGATGTTTTCGGGGATTTAGCCGCAAATATTGCTTGATAAATGCTGCCCTATATCTGGGTGTTTAAACAAAAAGTAACACAAGACATTGGTTCCCCCGGCACACTGAATGGTATTAGTAACCAATCTTGAACACTACATGATAATAGAATTCAGAGATATTGGTTACATATACCTGCGCAGGTGTATGCTATGCCCCCAAGCCACGTCAAGGCTTCTATGTATATTGGGGGTCCCTAGCACTATATCTAGGTGCAGGGTGTGGCACCCCAAAAACTATCATGAGCTAGGAAGCCCAGTGCCGAATGCCAGTGAGATACTATAGTGTTAATAAATATTAGTGATAGGAAGCCGAAGCTATATATAAAGAGAGAGAGATAAAATAAAAAATGGAATGCAATTAAAATAAAAGAAAGATAGTGTTAGTGAGGGAAAAGTGTTACTAGAATGTAAGGGTTTGCCGCACTAAATCCACCCAGCCCAACCAGTCCAGGGGCACCGCACCCCACACCACCGCACCCCACACCAGGCTACAGAAAAAAATTAGCTCCAAAATTGGACACCGTTGAGGAAAGGCTTGGTATGAACATATGCCAGATTTAAGACACAGGCCAATGAAAAAAAAAAAAGAGAATCCTTTTACTGTCCTGTTAATAGTGAGTAAATTTTACTGCAAAAAGGCCATAAACCCCCCCCCCCCCCTCCCCTCCCCCCATCTCAGACTAGGTAGTGGTAAGTATCCGTGCCTCAGACTAGGTAGTGATAAGTATCCGTCCCTCAGACTAGGTAGTGGTAAGTATCCGTCCCTCAGACTAGGTAGTGATAAGTATCCGTCCCTCAGACTAGGTAGTGATAAGTATCCGTCCCTCAGGCTAGGTAGTGATAAGTATCCGTCCTTCAGACTAGGTAGTGGTAAGTATCCGTCCCTCAGACTAGGTAGTGGTAAGTATCCGTCCCTTCAGACTAGGTAGTGATAAGTATCCGTCCCTCAGGCTAGGTAGTGATAAGTATCCGTCCCTTCAGACTAGGTAGTGATAAGTATCCGTCCTTCAGACTAGGTAGTGATAAGTATCCGTCCTTCAGACTAGGCAGTGATAAGTATCCGTCCCTCAGGCTAGGTAGTGATAAGTATCCGTCCCTCAGACTAGGTAGTGATAAATATCCGTCCCTCAGACTAGGTAGTGGTAAGTATCCGTGCCTCAGACTAGGTAGTGATAAGTATCCGTCCCTTCAGACTAGGTAGTGATAAGTATCCGTCCCTCAGGCTAGGTAGTGATAAGTATCCGTCCCTTCAGACTAGGTAGTGGTAAGTATCCGTCCCTTCAGACTAGGTAGTGATAAGTATCCGTCCCTCAGGCTAGGTAGTGATAAGTATCCGTCCCTCAGACTAGGTAGTGATAAGTATCCGTCCCTCAGGCTAGGTAGTGATAAGTATCCGTCCCTCAGGCTAGGTAGTGATAAGTATCCGTCCCTCAGGCTAGGTAGTGATAAGTATCCGTCCCTCAGACTAGGTAGTGATAAATATCCGTCCCTCAGACTAGGTAGTGGTAAGTATCCGTCCCTCAGACTAGGTAGTGATAAGTATCCGTCCCTTCAGACTAGGTAGTGATAAGTATCCGTCCCTCAGGCTAGGTAGTGATAAGTATCCGTCCCTCAGACTAGGTAGTGATAAATATCCGTCCCTCAGACTAGGTAGTGGTAAGTATCCGTCCCTCAGACTAGGTAGTGATAAGTATCCGTCCCTTCAGACTAGGTAGTGATAAGTATCCGTCCCTTCAGACTAGGTAGTGATAAGTATCCGTCCCTCAGGCTAGGTAGTGATAAGTATCCGTCCTTCAGGCTAGGTAGTGATAAGTATCCGTCCCTCAGGCTAGGTAGTGATAAGTATCCGTCCCTCAGACTAGGTAGTGATAAGTATCCGTCCCTCAGACTAGGTAGTGGTAAGTATCCGTCCCTCAGACTAGGTAGTGATAAGTATCCGTCCCTTCAGACTAGGTAGTGATAAGTATCCGTCCCTTCAGACTAGGTAGTGATAAGTATCCGTCCCTCAGGCTAGGTAGTGATAAGTATCCGTCCTTCAGGCTAGGTAGTGATAAGTATCCGTCCTTCAGGCTAGGTAGTGATAAGTATCCGTCCCTTCAGACTAGGTAGTGATAAGTATCCGTCCCTTCAGACTAGGTAGTGATAAGTATCCGTCCCTCAGACTAGGTAGTGGTAAGTATCCGTCCCTCAGACTAGGTAGTGATAAGTATCCGTCCCTTCAGACTAGGTAGTGATAAGTATCCGTCCCTCAGACTAGGTAGTGATAAGTATCCGTCCCTTCAGACTAGGTAGTGATAAGTATCCGTGCCTCAGACTAGGTAGTGATAAGTATCCGTCCCTCAGACTAGGTAGTGATAAGTATCCGTCCCTCAGACTCGGTAGTGGTAAGTATCCGTCCCTCAGACTAGGTAGAGATAAGTATCCGTCCCTCAGGCTAGGTAGTGATAAGTATCCGTCCCTCAGGCTAGGTAGAGATAAGTATCCGTCCCTCAGGCTAGGTAGTGATAAGTATCCGTCCCTCAAGCTAGGTAGTGATAAGTATCCGTCCCTCAGGCTAGGTAGTGATAAGTATCCGTCCCTCAGACTAGGTAGTGATAAGTGTCCGTCCCTCAGGCTAGTTAGTGATAAGTATCCGTCCCTCAGGCTAGGTAGTGATAAGTATCCGTCCCTCAGGCTAGGTAGTGATAAGTATCCGTCCCTCAGGCTAGGTAGTGATAAGTATCCGTCCCTCAGGCTAGGTAGTGATAAGTATCCGTCCCTCAGGCTAGGTAGTGATAAGTATCCGTCCCTCAGGCTAGGTAGTGATAAGTATCCGTCCCTCAGACTAGGTAGAGATAAGTATCCGTCCCTCAGGCTAGGTAGTGATAAGTATCCGTCCCTCAGGCTAGGTAGTGATAAGTATCCGTCCCTCAGGCTAGGTAGTGATAAGTGTCCGTCCCTCAGGCTAGGTAGTGATAAGTATCCGTCCCTCAGGCTAGGTAGTGATAAGTATCCGTCCCTCAGGCTAGGTAGTGATAAGTATCCGTCCCTCAGGCTAGGTAGTGATAAGTATCCGTCCCTCAGGCTAGGTAGTGATAAGTATCCGTCCCTCAGGCTAGGTAGTGGTAAGTATCCGTCCCTCAGGCTAGGTAGTGATAAGTATCCGTCCCTCAGGCTAGGTAGTGATAAGTATCCGTCCCTCAGGCTAGGTAGTGATAAGTATCCGTCCCTCAGGCTAGGTAGTGATAAGTATCCGTCCCTCAGGCTAGGTAGTGATAAGTATCCGTCCCTCAGGCTAGGTAGTGATAAGTATCCGTCCCTCAGACTAGGTAGAGATAAGTATCCGTCCCTCAGGCTAGGTAGTGATAAGTATCCGTCCCTCAGGCTAGGTAGTGATAAGTATCCGTCCCTCAGGCTAGGTAGTGATAAGTGTCCGTCCCTCAGGCTAGGTAGTGATAAGTATCCGTCCCTCAGGCTAGGTAGTGATAAGTATCCGTCCCTCAGGCTAGGTAGTGATAAGTATCCGTCCCTCAGGCTAGGTAGTGATAAGTATCCGTCCCTCAGGCTAGGTAGTGATAAGTATCCGTCCCTCAGGCTAGGTAGTGGTAAGTATCCGTCCCTCAGGCTAGGTAGTGATAAGTATCCGTCCCTCAGGCTAGGTAGTGGTAAGTATCCGTCCCTCAGGCTAGGTAGTGGTAAGTATCCGTCCCTCAGGCTAGGTAGTGATAAGTATCCGTCCCTCAGGCTAGGTAGTGATAAGTATCCGTCCCTCAGGCTAGGTAGTGATAAGTATCCGTCCCTCAGGCTAGGTAGTGATAAGTATCCGTCCCTCAGGCTAGGTAGTGATAAGTATCCGTCCCTCAGGCTAGGTAGTGATAAGTATCCGTCCCTCAGGCTAGGTAGTGATAAGTATCCGTCCCTCAGGCTAGGTAGTGATAAGTATCCGTCCCTCAGGCTAGGTAGTGGTAAGTATCCGTCCCTCAGGCTAGGTAGTGATAAGTATCCGTCCCTCAGGCTAGGTAGTGGTAAGTATCCGTCCCTCAGACTAGGTAGTGATAAGTATCCGTCCCTCAGGCTAGGTAGTGATAAGTATCCGTCCCTTACGCTAGGTAGTGATAAATATCCGTCCCTCAGGCTAGGTAGTGATAAGTATCCGTGCCTCAGGCTAGGTAGTGATAAGTATCCGTCCCTCAGGCTAGGTAGTGATAAGTATCCGTCCCTCAGACTAGGTAGTGATAAGTATCCGTCCCTCAGGCTAGGTAGTGATAAGTATCCGTCCCTCAGGCTAGGTAGTGATAAGTATCCGTCCCTCAGGCTAGGTAGTGATAAGTATCCGTCCCTCAGGCTAGGTAGTGATAAGTATCCGTCCCTCAGACTAGGTAGTGATAAGTGTCCGTCCCTCAGGCTAGTTAGTGATAAGTATCCGTGCCTCAGACTAGGTAGTGATAAGTATCCGTCCCTCAGGCTAGGTAGTGATAAGTATCCGTGCCTCAGACTAGGTAGTGATAAGTATCCGTGCCTCAGACTAGGTAGTGATAAGTATCCGTCCCTCAGACTAGGTAGTGATAAGTATCCGTCCCTTCAGGCTAGGTAGTGATAAGTATCCGTCCCTCAGGCTAGGTAGTGATTGTTTCCCATTGCTCGGACTAAGATTAGGTAGTGATAAGGTTTTATCTCTAGGTTTTATTTTGATTACACTAATTAATTTAGA
This sequence comes from Crinia signifera, assembly GCF_055691185.1. NCBI lineage: Eukaryota > Metazoa > Chordata > Amphibia > Anura > Myobatrachidae > Crinia > Crinia signifera. Next base: position 338,114,838 of record NC_139220.1, on the reverse strand, counting down.
TTTAGACAGGTTAGTCAGGGATGTGTGTTTCCAAAGCAGCCAAGACCAACCCGCCTTACAGAGAATATTATTACCAGTTATTATATAGCGCACACATATTCCCCAGTGCTGTACAGAGAATATTATTACCAGTTATTATATAGCACACACATATTCCACAGCGCTGTACAGAGATTATTATTACCAGTTATTATATAGCGCACACATATTCTGCAGCGCTGTACATAGACTATTATTACCAGTTATTATATAGTGCACACATATTCCACAGCGCTGTACAGAGAATATTATTACCAGTTATTATATAGCGCACACATATTCCGCAGCGCTGTACATAGACTATTATTACCAGTTATTATATAGTGCACACATATTCCACAGCGCTGTACAGAGACTATTATTACCAGTTATTATATAGCGCACACATATTCCGCAGCGCTGTACAGAGACTATTATTACCAGTTATTATATAGCGCACACATATTCCGCAGCGCTGTACAGAGAATATTATTACCAGTTATTATATAGCGCACACATATTCTGCAGCGCTGTACAGAGAATATTATTACCAGTTATTATATAGCGCACACATATTCCGCAGCTCCGTACAGAGAATATTATTACCAGTTATTATATAGCGCACACATATTCCGCAGCGCTGTACAGAGAATATTATTACCAGTTATTATATAGCGCACACATATTCCGCAGCTCCGTACAGAGAATATTATTACCAGTTATTATATAGCGCACACATATTCCGCAGCGCTGTACAGAGACTATTATTACCAGTTATTATATAGCGCACACATATTCCGCAGCGCTGTACAGAGACTATTATTACCAGTTATTATATAGCGCACACATATTCCGCAGCGCTGTACAGAGAATATTATTACCAGTTATTATATAGCGCACACATATTCTGCAGCGCTGTACAGAGAATATTATTACCAGTTATTATATAGCGCACACATATTCCGCAGCACTGTACAGAGAATATTATTACCAGTTATTATATAGAGCACACATATTCCGCAGCTCTGTACAGAGACTATTATTACCAGTTATTATATAGCGCACACATATTCCGCAGCGCTGTACAGAGACTATTATTACCAGTTATTTATATAGCGCACACATATTCCACAGCGCTGTACAGAGACTATTATTACCAGTTATTATATAGCGCACACATATTCCGCAGCGCTGTACAGAGAATATTATTACCAGTTATTTATATACCGCACACATATTCCTCAGCGCTGTACAGAGACCATTATTACCAGTTATTTATATAGCGCACACATATTCCTCAGCGCTGTACAGAGACCATTATTACCAGTTATTATATAGCGCACACATATTCCACAGCGCTGTACAGAGAATATTATTACCAGTTATTATATAGCGCACACATATTCCACAGCACTGTACAGAGACTATTATTACCAGTTATTATATAGCGCACACATATTCCGCAGCGCTGTACAGAGAATATTATTACCAGTTATTATATAGCGCACACATATTCCGCAGTGCTGTACAGAGACTATTATTACCAGTTATTATATAGCGCACACATATTCCGCAGCGCTGTACAGAGAATACTATTACCAGTTATTATATAGTGCACACATATTCCGCAGTGCTGTACAGAGATTATTATTACCAGTTATTATATAGCGCACACATACTCCGCAGCGCTGTACAGAGAATATTATTACCAGTTATTATATAGCGCACACATATTCCACAGCGCTGTACAGAGAATATTATTACCAGTTATTATATAGCACACACATATTCCGCAGCGCTATACAGAGAATATTATTACCAGTTATTTATATAGCGCACACATATTCCGCAGCGCTGTACAGAAACTATTATTACCAGTTATTATATAGCGCACACATATTCCGCAGCGCTGTACAGAGAATATTATTACCAGTTATTATATAGCGCACACATATTCCGCAGCGCTGTACAGAGACTATTATTACCAGTTATTATATAGCGCACACATATTCCGCAGCGCTGTACAGAGAATATTATTACCAGTTATTATATAGCGCACACATAATCCGCAGCGCTGTACAGAGACTATTATTACCAGTTATTATATAGCGCACACATATTCCACAGCGCTGTACAGAGACTATTATTACCAGTTATTATATAGCGCACACATATTCCGCAGCGCTGTACAGAGACTATTATTACCAGTTATTATATAGCGCACACATAATCCGCAGCGCTGTACAGAGACTATTATTACCAGTTATTATATAGCGCACACATATTCCTCAGCGCTGTACAGAGACTGTTATTATATAGCGCACACATATTCCGCAGCGCTGTACAGAGACTATTATTACCAGTTATTATATAGCGCACACATACTCCGCAGCGCTGTACAGAGAATATTATTACTAGTTATTATATAGCGCACACATATTCCGCAGTGCTGTACAGAGAATATTATTACCAGTTATTTATATAGCGCACACATATTCCGCAGCGCTGTACAGAGAATATTATTACCAGTTATTATATAGCGCACACATATTCTGCAGCGCTGTACAGAGACTATTATTACCAGTTATTTATATAGCGCACACATATTCCGCAGTGCTGTACAGAGAATATTATTACCAGTTATTTATATAGCGCATACATATTCCGCAGCGCTGTACAGAGAATAGTTGAACATTCACATCAGTCACTGCCCCAGTGGAGCTTACAATCTATGTTCCCTACAACATGTACATGCGCACACAAACTCTAGGGTTAGTTTGTTGGGAGCCAATTAGCCTACCAGTATATTTTTGGAGTGTGGGAGGAAACCGGAGTACCCGGAGGAAACCCACGCAAGTACGGGGAGAATATACAAACTCCGCACAGTTAGGGCCATGGTGGGAATCGAACCCATGACCTCAGCGCAGTAATGCTAACTGTTACACCGTCCGTACTATCTATTGGTAATAAACATAAGTTTGCCTATCACTTAATGCAGCATTGCAGATAACCAGGGCTCTGATACCATGGTTCCTGGCTCTAGAAAGTAGATATTGATTATACAGCTCTAGTCCCCGGCACCAGATATTGATTATACAGCTCTAGTCCCCGGCACCAGATATTGACTGATACAGCTCTTATCCCCGGCACCAGGCAGCAGATATTGGCTGATGCAGCTCTAGTCCCCCGCACCAGGCAGCAGATATTGGCTGATACAGCTCTAGTCCCTGGCACCAGGCAGCAGATAATGGCTGATACAGCTCTAGTCCCTGGCACCAGGCAGCAGAAAATGGCTGATACAGCTCTAGTCCCTGGCACCAGGCAGCAGAAAATGGCTGATACAGCTCTAGACCCTGGCACCAGGCAGCAGATAATGGCTGATACAGCTCTAGTCCCTGGCACCAGGCAGCAGATATTGGCTGATGCAGCTCTAGTCCCTGGCACCAGGCAGCAGATAATGGCTGATACAGCTCTAGTCCCTGGCACCAGGCAGCAGAAAATGGCTGATACAGCTCTAGACCCTGGCACCAGGCAGCAGATAATGGCTGATACAGCTCTAGTCCCCGGCACCAGATATTGACTGATAACAGCTCTAGTCCCCGGCACCAGGCAGCAGATATTGGCTGATACAGCTCTAGTCCCTGGCACCAGGCAGCAGATATTGGCTGATACAGCTCTAGTCCCCGGCAGCAGGCAGCAGATATTGGCTGATACAGCTCTAGACCCTGGCACCAGGCAGCAGATACTGGCTGATACAGCTCTAGACCCTGGCACCAGGCAGCAGATAATGGTGCAGCTCTAGTCCCTGGCACCAGGCAGCAGAAATTGGCTGATAAAGATCTAGTCCCTGGCACAAGGCAGCAGATAATGGTGCAGCTCTAGTCCCTGGCACCAGGAAGCAGATATTGACTGATACAGATCTAGTCCCTGGCACCAGGCAGCAGATATTGGCTGATACAGCTCTAGTCCCTGGCACCAGGAAGCAGATATTGGCTGATACAACTCTAGTCCCTGGCACCAGGCAGCAGATATTGGCTGATACAGCTCTAGTCCCCGGCACCAGGCAGCATATATTGGCTGATACAGCTCTAGTCCCTGGGACCAGGCAGCAGATATTGGCTGATACAGCTCTAGTCCCTGGCACCAGGCAGCAGATATGGGCTGATACAGCTCTAGTCCCCGGTATCAGGCAGCAGATATTTGCTGATACAGCTCTAGTCCCTGGAACCAGGCAGCAGATATTGGCTGATACAGCTCTAGTCCCCGGCACCAGGCAGCAGATATTGGCTGATACAGCTCTAGTCCCTGGCACCAGGCAGCAGATATTGGCTGATACAGCTCTAGTCCCCGGCACCAGGCAGCAGATATTGGCTGATGCAGCTCTAGTCCCTGGCACCAGGCAGCAGATATTGGCTGATACAGCTCTAGTCCCTGGCAGCAGGCAGCAGATATTGGCTGATACAGCTCTAGTCCCTGGCACCAGGCAGCAGATATTGGCTGATACAGCTCTAGTCCCTGGTACCAGGCAGCAGATAATGGCTGGTGCAGCTCTAGTCCCTGGCACCAGGCAGCAGATATTTTGTCTGATACAGCTCTAGTCCCTGGTACCAGGCAGCAGATAATGACTGGTGCAGCTCTAGTCCCTGGCACCAGGCAGCAGATATTGGCTTATACAGCTCTAGTCCCTGGCACCAGGCAGCAGATATTGGCTTATACAGCTCTAGTCCCTGGCACCAGGCAGCAGATATTGGCTGATACAGCTCTAGTCCCCGGCACCAGGCAGCAGATATTGGCTGATACAGCTCTAGTCCCCGGCACCAGGCAGCAGATATTGGCTGATGCAGCTCTAGTCCCTGGCACCAGGCAGCAGATATTGGCTGATACAGCTCTAGTCCCTGGCAGCAGGCAGCAGATATTGGCTGATACAGCTCTAGTCCCTGGCACCAGGCAGCAGATATTGGCTGATACAGCTCTAGTCCCTGGTACCAGGCAGCAGATAATGGCTGGTGCAGCTCTAGTCCCTGGCACCAGGCAGCAGATATTTTGTCTGATACAGCTCTAGTCCCTGGTACCAGGCAGCAGATAATGACTGGTGCAGCTCTAGTCCCTGGCACCAGGCAGCAGATATTGGCTTATACAGCTCTAGTCCCTGGCACCAGGCAGCAGATATTGGCTGATACAGCTCTAGTCCCCGGCAGCAGGCAGCAGATATTGGCTGATACAGCTCTAGACCCTGGCACCAGGCAGCAGATACTGGCTGATACAGCTCTAGACCCTGGCACCAGGCAGCAGATAATGGTGCAGCTCTAGTCCCTGGTACCAGGCAGCAAATATTGGCTGATACAGCTCTAGTCCCTGGCACCAGGCAGCAGATATTGGCTGATACAGCTCTAGTCCCTGGTACCAAGCAGCAGATAATGGCTGGTGCAGCTCTAGTCCCTGGCACCAGGCAGCAGATATTGGCTTATACAGCTCTAGTCCCTGGCATCAGGCAGCAGATATTGGCTGATACAGGTCTAGTCCCTGGCACCAGGCAGCAGATATTGGCTGATACAGCTCTAGTTCCTGGCACCAGGCAGTAGATATTGTCTGATACAACTCTAGTCCCTGGCACCAGGCAGCAGATATTGGCTGATACAGCTCTAGTCCCCGGCACCAGATATTGACTGATACAGCTCTATTCCCCGGCACCAGATATTGGCTGATACAGCTCTAGTCCCTGGCACCAGGCAGCATATATTGGCTGATACAGCTCTAGTCCCTGGCACCAGGCAGCATATATTGGCTGATACAGCTCTAGTCCCTGGGACCAGGCAGCAGATATTGGCTGATACAGCTCTAGTCCCTGGAACCAGGCAGCAGATATGGGCTGATACAGCTCTAGTCCCCGGTATCAGGCAGCAGATATTTGCTGATACAGCTCTAGTCCCTGGCACCAGGCAGCAGATATTGGCTGATACAGCTCTAGTCCCCGGCACCAGGCTGCAGATATTGGCTGATACAGCTCTAGTCCCTGGCACCAGGCAGCAGATATAGGCTGATACAGCTCTAGTCCCCGGCACCAGATATTGACTGATACAGCTCTATTCCCCTGCACCAGATATTGGCTGATACAGCTCTAGTCCCTGGCACCAGGCAGCAGATATTGGCTGATACAGCTCTAGTCCCCGGTACCAGGCAGCAGATATTTGTTGATACAGCTCTAGTCCCTGGCACCAGGCAGCAGATATTGGCTGATATAGCTCTAGTCCCCGGCACCAGGCAGTAGATATTGTCTGATACAACTGTAGTCCCTGGCACCAGGCAGCAGATATTGGCTGATACAGCTCTAGTCCCCGGCACCAGATATTGACTGATACAGCTCTCTTCCCCGGCGCCAGATATTGGCTGATACAGCTCTAGTCCCTGGCACCAGGCAGCATATATTGGCTGATACAGCTCTAGTCCCTGGCACCAGGCAGCAGATATTGGCTGATACAGCTCTAGTCCCCGGCACCAGGCTGCAGATATTGGCTGATACAGCTCTAGTCCCTGGCACCAGGCAGCAGATATTGGCTGATACAGCTCTAGTCCCCGGCACCAGATATTGGCTGATACAGCTCTAGTCCCTGGCACCAGGCAGCATATATTGGCTGATACAGCTCTAGTCCCTGGCACCAGGCAGCATATATTGGCTGATACAGCTCTAGTCCCTGGCACCAGGCAGCATATATTGGCTGATACAGCTCTAGTCCCTGGCACCAGGCAGCAGATATTGGCTGATACAGCTCTAGTCCCTGGGACCAGGCAGCAGATATTGGCTGATACAGCTCTAGTCCCTGGCACCAGGCAGCAGATATTGGCTGATACAGCTCTAGTCCCTGGGACCAGGCAGCAGATATTGGCTGATACAGCTCTAGTCCCTGGCACCAGGCAGCAGATATTGGCTGATACAGCTCTAGTCCCTGGCAACCGGCAGTAGATAATTATTGGATCAGATATAGTTTCTGGCACCAGGCAGACCCGGCAATAGGGGGGCAAAAGGCACAGCTGTCCCATGCCCTGACGATCTGAGGGGACCCAAAATCATCCCCCGCTTAGCGGTCAGTCCACTCATCGCTGCACTCAATCACCCCACAATTGATTGCTGTGGACGGCTGGCCCTTAATCCCCCACCCCTGTAACAAGAATTTTCGTGGCCGCAGTGCAGCTGACGTGGAAATGAGCCCACAAAGTATTCCTCTGCGGACAGGACCCTGGAGAGGAGGGGAGGCCCCCGACTGCATTGGTGAAAGCTGGGTGCTGCCTGGGGATGGAACACGTAGCTGCCGCTTACACAGACTGACACCTACCCCTGGGCAATGAGCATGTAAATTCCCCCTGGCAACAAATATTTAATCCCTCTGGGTAACGAGCATTTACTACACCATGGCAACTAGCATGTAATCCCCTGGGAAACAAGCATTTAACCCCCATGGCAATGAGCATGTAATCCCCCATGGGCTGTGGCATCGAGCATGTAAGCCTCTGGCAAACAAGCATTCAACCCCCCCAGGCAACGGGCAAGTCAATTCCCCAAGTATGTACTCCGCTGTGGCAAAGAGCATGTAACCACTGGCATTGAACAAGAAACCTCTGTCAATATGCATGTTACCCCTGGCAACGAGCATGTAGGTAATTCACACTTATGTGGCATAATATGTAATGGATATTACAGCGTGTGGCATAATGTGTAATGGGCATTACGTTGTGTGGCATAATGTGTAATGGGCATTACAGTGTGTTCTATAATATGAAATGGGCATTACGGTGTGTGGCATAATGTGCAATGGGCATTACGACATGTGATATAATATGTAATAGGTATTACAGTGGGTGGCATAATGGGCATTTCAGTGTGGTATAATATTTAATGGGCATAACGGCGTGTGGTATAATATGTAATAGGTATTACAGTGTGTGGCATAATATGTAATGGGCATTTCATTGTGGTATAATATGTAATGGGCATTACTGGTGTGTGGCATAATATGTAGCAGTTGTCAGTACAGAGGTGAGACTTATATGGAACTTCTTGCCACGAATACTGCTTGAGGGTGTGGGGGTCCCCCAGAAATATTAGTGTATGGTACCCCAAGATTTCTGTTGCAGGCCCTGGCACTAGGCAGCAGATAATGACTGGAAAAGCTTTAGATCCTGGCACCGGTTCCCCTTCGTTGCTGTCGCTCTGTCTGGTACACGCAGGGTTAATCATTGCTCTGTATATGTCCGGCTCCCCTGCGCTGCTGTCGCTGTGTCTGGGACACGCAGGGTTAATCATTACTACTTATATGGCTGGCTCCCCTACGCTGCTGTCGCTGTGTCTGGGACACGCAGGGTTAATCATTACTCCTTATATGGCCGGACAGCCCCCCTGTGCTGCTGACGCTGTGTCTGGGACACGCAGGGTTAATCATTACTCCTTATATGTCCGTCTCCCCTGCGCTGCTGTCGCTGTGTCTGGGACACGCAGGGTTAATCATTACTCCTTATATGTCCAGCTCCCCTGCGCTGCTGTCGCTGTGTCTGGTACACGCAGGGTTAATCATTGCTCTGTATATGTCCGGCTCCTCTGCGCTGCTGTCGCTGTGTCTGGGACACGCAGGGTTAATCATTACTACTTATATCGCCGGTTCCCCTGCGCTGCTGTCGCTGTGTCTGGGACACGCAGGGTTAATCATTACTCCATATATGGCCGGCTCCCCTGCGCTGCTGTCGCTGTGTCTGGGACACGCAGGGTTAATCATTACTCCTTATATGTCCGGCTCCCCTGCGCTGCTGTCGCTGTGTCTGGTACACGCAGGGTTAATCATTACTCCTTATATGTCCGGCTCCCCTGCGCTGCTGTCGCTGTGTCTGGGACACGCAGGGTTAATCATTACTTCTTATATGGCCGGCTCCCCTGCGCTGCTGTCGCTGTGTCTGGGACACGCAGGGTTAATCATTACTCCTTATATGTTCGGCTCCCCTGCGCTGCTGCCGCTGTGTCTGGTACACGCAGGGTTAATCATTACTCCTTATATGGCCGGCTCCCCTGCGCTGCTGTCGCTGTGTCTGGGACTCGCAGGGTTAATCATTACTCCTTATATGGCCGGCTCCCCTGCGCTGCTGTCGCTGTGTCTGGGACTCGCAGGGTTAATCATTACTCCTTATATGGCCGGCTCCCCTGCGTTGCTGTCGCTGTGTCTGGGACACGCAGGGTTAATCGTCACTCCTTATATGGCCGGCTCCCCTGCGCTGCTGTCGCTGTGTCTGGGACACGCAGGGTTAATCATTATTCCTTATATGTCCGGCTCCCCTACGCTGCTGTCGCTGTGTCTGGGACACGCAGGGTTAATCATTTATACTTATATCGCCGGTTCCCCTGCGCTGCTGTCACTGTGTCTGGGACACGCAGGGTTAATCATTACTCCTTATATGGCCGGCTCCCCTGTGCTACTGTCGCTGTGTCTGGGACTCGCAGGGTTAATCATTACTCCTTATATGGCCGGTTCCCCTGCGCTGCTGTCGCTGTGTCTGGGACACGCAGGGTTAATCATTACTCCTTATATGGCCGGTTCCCCTGCGCTGCTGTCGCTGTGTCTGGGACACGCAGGGTTAATCATTACTCCTTATATGTCCGGCTCCCCTGCGCTGCTGTCGCTGTGTCTGGGACACGCAGGGTTAATCATTACTCCTTATATGGCCGGCTCCCCTGCGCTGCTGTCGCTGTGTCTGGGACTCGCAGGGTTAATCATTACTCCTTATATGGCCGGCTCCCCTGCGCTGCTGTCGCTGTGTCTGGGACTCGCAGGGTTAATCATTACTCCTTATATGGCTGGCTCCCCTGCGTTGCTGTCGCTGTGTCTGGGACACGCAGGGTTAATCGTCACTCCTTATATGGCCAGCTCCTCTGCGCTGCTGTCGCTGTGTCTGGGACACGCAGGGTTAATCATTACTCCTTATATGTCCGGCTCCCCTACGCTGCTGTCGCTGTGTCTGGGACACGCAGGGTTATCCATTACTACTTATATCGCCGGTTCCCCTGCGCTGCTGTCGCTGTGTCTGGGACACGCAGGGTTAATCATTACTCTGTATATGTCCGGCTCCCCTGCGCTGCTGTCGCTGTGTCTGGGACACGCAGGGTTAATCATTACTCCTTATATGTCCGGCTCCCCTGCGCTGCTGTCGCTGTGTCTGGGACACGCAGGGTTAATCATTACTCCATATATGGCCGGCTCCCCTGCGCTGCTGTCGCTGTGTCTTTGACACGCAGGGTTAATCATTACTCCTTATATGTCCGGCTCCCCTGCGCTGCTGTCGCTGTGTCTGGGACACGCAGGGTTAATCATTACTACTTATATGTCCGGCTCCCCTGCGCTGCTGTCGCTGTGTCTGGGACACGCAGGGTTAATCATTACTCCTTATATGTCCGGCTCCCCTGCGCTGCTGTCGCTGTGTCTGGGACACGCAGGGTTAATCATTACTCCTTATATGGCCGGCTCCCCTGCGCTGCTGTCGCTGTGTCTGGGACACGCAGGGTTAATCATTACTACTTATATGGCCGGCTCCCCTGCGCTGCTGTCGCTGTGTCTGGGACACGCAGGGTTAATCATTACTCTGTATATGTCCGGCTCCCCTGCGCTGCTGTCGCTGTGTCTGGGACACGCAGGGTTAATCATTACTCCTTATATGTCCGGCTCCCCTGCGCTGCTGTCGCTGTGTCTGGGACACGCAGGGTTAATCATTACTCCATATATGGCCGGCTCCCCTGTGCTGCTGTCGCTGTGTCTGGGACACGCAGGGTTAATCATTACTCCTTATATGTCCGGCTCCCCTGCGCTGCTGTCGCTGTGTCTGGGACACGCAGGGTTAATCATTACTCCTTATATGTCCGGCTCCCCTGCGCTGCTGTCGCTGTGTCTGGGACACGCAGGGTTAATCATTACTCCTTATATGTCCGGCTCCCCTGCGCTGCTGTCGCTGTGTCTGGGACACGCAGGGTTAATCATTACTACTTATATGGCCGGCTCCCCTGCGCTGCTGTCGCTGTGTCTGGGACACGCAGGGTTAATCATTACTCCTTATATGTCCGGCTACCCTGCGCTGCTGTCGCTGTGTCTGGGACATGCAGGGTTAATCATTACTCCTTATATGTCCGGCTCCCCTGCGCTGCTGTCGCTGTGTCTGGGACACGCAGGGTTAATCATTACTCCTTATATGTCCGTCTCCCCTGTGCTGCTGTCGCTGTGTCTGGTACACGCAGGGTTAATCATTACTCCTTATATGTCCGTCTCCCCTAGGCTGCTGTCGCTGTGTCTGGGACACGCAGGGTTAATCATTACTCTGTATATGTCCGGCTCCCCTGCGCTGCTGTCGCTGTGTCTGGGACACGCAGGGTTAATCATTACTCCTTATATGTCCGGCTCCCCTGCGCTGCTGTCGCTGTGTCTGGGACACGCAGGGTTAATCATTCTTCCTTATATGTCCGGCTCCCCTGCGCTGCTGTCTCTGTGTCTAGGACACGCAGGGTTAATCATTACTCCTTATATGGCCGGCTCCCCTGCGCTGCTGTCGCTGTGTCTGGGACACGCAGGGTTAATTATTACTCCTTATATGGCCGGTTCCCCTGCGCTGCTGTCGCTGTGTCTGGGTCACGCAGGGTTAATCATTACTCCTTATATGTCCGGCTCCCCTGCGCTGCTGTCTCTGTGTCTGGTACACGCAGGGTCAATCATTACTCCTTATATGGCTGGCTCCCCTGCGCTGCTGTGTCTGGGATACGCAGGGTTAATCATTACTCCTTATATGACCGGCTCCCCTGCGCTGCTGTCGCTGTGTCTGGGACACGCAGGGTTAATCATTACTACTTATATGGCCGGCTCCCCTGCGCTGCTGTCGCTGTGTCTGGGACACGCAGGGTTAATCCTTACTCCTTATATGTCCATCTCCCCTGCGCTGCTGTTGCTGTGTCTGGTACACGCAGGGTTAATCATTACTCCTTATATGTCCGGCACCCCTGCGCTGCTGTCGCTGTGTCTAGGACATGCAGGGTTAATCATTACTCCTTATATGTCCGGCTCCCCTGCGCTGCTGTCTCTGTGTCTGGGACACGCAGGGTTAATCATTACTCCTTATATGTCCGGCTCCCCTGCGCTGCTGTCTCTGTGTCTGGGACACGCAGGGTTAATCATCACTCCTTATATGGCCGGCTCCCCTGCGCTGCTGTCGCTGTGTCTGGGACACGCAGGGTTAATCATTACTCCTTATATGACCGGCTCCCCTGCGCTGCTGTCGCTGTGTCTGGGACACGCAGGGTTAATCATTACTCCTTATATGGCCGGCTCCCCTGCGCTGCTGTCGCTGTGTCTGGGACACGCAGGGTTAATCATTACTCCCTATATGGGCGGCTCCCCTGCGCTGCTGTCGCTGTGTCTGGGACACGCAGGGTTAATCATTACTCCTTATATGTCCGGCTCCCCTGCGCTGCTGTCGCTGTGTCTGGGACACGCAGGGTTAATCATTACTCCTTATATGGCCGTCTCCCCTGCGCTGCTGTCGCTGTGTCTGCTACACGCAGGGTTAATCATTACTCCTTATATGTCCGTCTCCCCTGCGCTGCTGTCGCTGGGTCTGGGACACGCAGGGTTAATCATTACTCCTTATATGTCCGGCTCCCCTGCGCTGCTGTCGCTGTGTCTGGGACACGCAGGGTTAATCATTACTCCTTATATGGCCGGCTCCCCTGCGCTGCTGTCGCTGTGTCTGGGACACGCAGGGTTAATCATTACTCCTTATATGTCCGGCTCCCCTGCGCTGCTGTCGCTGTGTCTGGGACACGCAGGGTTAATAATTACTACTTATATGTCCGTCTCCCCTGCGCTGCTGTCGCTGTGTCTGGGACACGCAGGGTTAATCATTACTCCTTATATGTCCGTCTCCCCTGCGCTGCTGTCGCTGTGTCTGGGACACGCAGGGTTAATCATTACTCCTTATATGTCCGTCTCCCCTGCGCTGCTGTCGCTGTGTCTGGGACACGCAGGGTTAATCATTACTCCTTATATGTCTCGCTCCCCTGCGCTGCTGTCGCTGTGTCTGGTACACGCAGGGTTAATCATTACTCCTTATATGGCCGGCTCCCCTGCGCTGCTGTCGCTGTGTCTGGGACACGCAGGGTTAATCATTACTACTTATATGTCCGGCTCCCCTGCGCTGCTGTCGCTGTGTCTGGGACACGCAGGGTTAATCATTACTACTTATACTGCCGGCTCCCCTGCGCTGCTGTCGCTGTGTCTGGTACACGCAGGGTTAATCATTACTCCTTATATGGCCGGCTCCCCTGCGCTGCTGTCGCTGTGTCTGGTACACGCAGGGTTAATCATTACTCTGTATATGGCCGGCTCCCCTGCGCTGCTGTGTCTGGTACACGCAGGGTTAATCATTACTCCTTATATGTCCGGCTCCCCTGCGCTGCTGTCGCTGTGTCTGGTACACGCAGGGTTAATCATTACTCCTTATATGGCCGGCTCCCCTGCGCTGCTGTCGCTGTGTCTGGTACACGCAGGGTTAATCATTACTCTGTATATGGCCGGCTCCCCTGCGCTGCTGTGTCTGGTACACGCAGGGTTAATCATTACTCCTTATATGTCCGGCTCCCCTGCGCTGCTGTCGCTGTGTCTGGGACTCGCAGGGTTAATCATTACTCCTTATATGGCCGGCTCCCCTGCGCTGCTATTGCTGTGTCTGGGACACGCAGGGTTAATCATTACTCCTTATATGGCCGGCTCCCCTGCGCTGCTGTCGCTGTGTCTGGGACATGCAGGGTTAATCATTACTCCTTATATGTCCGGCTCCCCTGCGCTGCTGTCGCTGTGTCTGGGACACGCAGGGTTAATCATTACTCCTTATATGGCCGGCTCCCCTGCGCTGCTGTCGCTGTGTCTGGGACACGCAGGGTTAATCATTACTACTTATATGGCCGGCTCCCCTGCGCTGCTGTTGCTGTGTCTGGTACACGCAGGGTTAATCATTACTCCTTATATGGCCGGCTCCCCTGCGCTGCTGTCGCTGTGTCTGGTACACGCAGGGTTAATCATTACTCTGTATATGGCCGGCTCCCCTGCGCTGCTGTCGCTGTGTCTGGTACACGCAGGGTTAATCATTACTCCTTATATGTCCGGCTCCCCTGCGCTGCTGTCGCTGTGTCTGGGACTCACAGGGTTAATCATTACTCCTTATATGGCCGGCTCCCCTGCGCTGCTGTCGCTGTGTCTGGGACATGCAGGGTTAATCATTACTCCTTATATGTCCGTCTCCCCTGCGCTGCTGTCGCTGTGTCTGGGACACGCAGGGTTAATCATTACTCCTTATATGTCCGGCTCCCCTGCGCTGCTGTCGCTGTGTCTGGGACACGCAGGGTTAATCATTACTCCTTATATGTCCGGCTCCCCTGCGCTGCTGTCGCTGTGTCTGGGACTCGCAGGGTTAATCATTATTCCTTATATGGCCGGCTCCCCTGCGCTGCTGTCGCTGTGTCTGGGACTCGCAGGGTTAATCATTACTCCTTATATGGCCGGCTCCCCTGCGCTGTTGTCGCTGTGTCTGGTACACGCAGGGTTAATCATTACTACTTATATGTCCGGCTCCCCTGCGCTGCTGTCGCTGTGTCTGGGACACGCAGGGTTAATCATTACTCCTTATATGGCCGGTTCCCCTGCGCTGCTGTCGCTGTGTCTGGGACACGCAGGGTTAATCATTACTCCTTATATGTGTCCGGCTCCCCTGCGCTGCTGTCGCTGTGTCTGGGACACGCAGGGTTAATCATTACACCTTATATGGCCGGCTCCCCTGCGCTGCTGTCGCTGTGTCTGGGACTCGCAGGGTTAATCATTACTCCTTATATGGCTGGCTCCCCTGCGTTGCTGTCGCTGTGTCTGGGACACGCAGGGTTAATCGTCACTCCTTATATGGCCAGCTCCTCTGCGCTGCTGTCGCTGTGTCTGGGACACGCAGGGTTAATCATTACTCCTTATATGTCCGGCTCCCCTACGCTGCTGTCGCTGTGTCTGGGACACGCAGGGTTATCCATTACTACTTATATGGCTGGCTCCCCTGCGTTGCTGTCGCTGTGTCTGGGACACGCAGGGTTAATCGTCACTCCTTATATGGCCAGCTCCTCTGCGCTGCTGTCGCTGTGTCTGGGACACGCAGGGTTAATCATTACTCCTTATATGTCCGGCTCCCCTACGCTGCTGTCGCTGTGTCTGGGACACGCAGGGTTATCCATTACTACTTATATCGCCGGTTCCCCTGCGCTGCTGTCGCTGTGTCTGGGACACGCAGGGTTAATCATTACTCTGTATATGTCCGGCTCCCCTGCGCTGCTGTCGCTGTGTCTGGGACACGCAGGGTTAATCATTACTCCTTATATGTCCGGCTCCCCTGCGCTGCTGTCGCTGTGTCTGGGACACGCAGGGTTAATCATTACTCCATATATGGCCGGCTCCCCTGCGCTGCTGTCGCTGTGTCTTTGACACGCAGGGTTAATCATTACTCCTTATATGTCCGGCTCCCCTGCGCTGCTGTCGCTGTGTCTGGGACACGCAGGGTTAATCATTACTACTTATATGTCCGGCTCCCCTGCGCTGCTGTCGCTGTGTCTGGGACACGCAGGGTTAATCATTACTCCTTATATGTCCGGCTCCCCTGCGCTGCTGTCGCTGTGTCTGGGACACGCAGGGTTAATCATTACTCCTTATATGGCCGGCTCCCCTGCGCTGCTGTCGCTGTGTCTGGGACACGCAGGGTTAATCATTACTACTTATATGGCCGGCTCCCCTGCGCTGCTGTCGCTGTGTCTGGGACACGCAGGGTTAATCATTACTCTGTATATGTCCGGCTCCCCTGCGCTGCTGTCGCTGTGTCTGGGACACGCAGGGTTAATCATTACTCCTTATATGTCCGGCTCCCCTGCGCTGCTGTCGCTGTGTCTGGGACACGCAGGGTTAATCATTACTCCATATATGGCCGGCTCCCCTGTGCTGCTGTCGCTGTGTCTGGGACACGCAGGGTTAATCATTACTCCTTATATGTCCGGCTCCCCTGCGCTGCTGTCGCTGTGTCTGGGACACGCAGGGTTAATCATTACTCCTTATATGTCCGGCTCCCCTGCGCTGCTGTCGCTGTGTCTGGGACACGCAGGGTTAATCATTACTCCTTATATGTCCGGCTCCCCTGCGCTGCTGTCGCTGTGTCTGGGACACGCAGGGTTAATCATTACTACTTATATGGCCGGCTCCCCTGCGCTGCTGTCGCTGTGTCTGGGACACGCAGGGTTAATCATTACTCCTTATATGTCCGGCTACCCTGCGCTGCTGTCGCTGTGTCTGGGACATGCAGGGTTAATCATTACTCCTTATATGTCCGGCTCCCCTGCGCTGCTGTCGCTGTGTCTGGGACACGCAGGGTTAATCATTACTCCTTATATGTCCGTCTCCCCTGTGCTGCTGTCGCTGTGTCTGGTACACGCAGGGTTAATCATTACTCCTTATATGTCCGTCTCCCCTAGGCTGCTGTCGCTGTGTCTGGGACACGCAGGGTTAATCATTACTCTGTATATGTCCGGCTCCCCTGCGCTGCTGTCGCTGTGTCTGGGACACGCAGGGTTAATCATTACTCCTTATATGTCCGGCTCCCCTGCGCTGCTGTCGCTGTGTCTGGGACACGCAGGGTTAATCATTCTTCCTTATATGTCCGGCTCCCCTGCGCTGCTGTCTCTGTGTCTAGGACACGCAGGGTTAATCATTACTCCTTATATGGCCGGCTCCCCTGCGCTGCTGTCGCTGTGTCTGGGACACGCAGGGTTAATTATTACTCCTTATATGGCCGGTTCCCCTGCGCTGCTGTCGCTGTGTCTGGGTCACGCAGGGTTAATCATTACTCCTTATATGTCCGGCTCCCCTGCGCTGCTGTCTCTGTGTCTGGTACACGCAGGGTCAATCATTACTCCTTATATGGCTGGCTCCCCTGCGCTGCTGTGTCTGGGATACGCAGGGTTAATCATTACTCCTTATATGACCGGCTCCCCTGCGCTGCTGTCGCTGTGTCTGGGACACGCAGGGTTAATCATTACTACTTATATGGCCGGCTCCCCTGCGCTGCTGTCGCTGTGTCTGGGACACGCAGGGTTAATCATTACTCCTTATATGTCCATCTCCCCTGCGCTGCTGTTGCTGTGTCTGGTACACGCAGGGTTAATCATTACTCCTTATATGTCCGGCACCCCTGCGCTGCTGTCGCTGTGTCTAGGACATGCAGGGTTAATCATTACTCCTTATATGTCCGGCTCCCCTGCGCTGCTGTCTCTGTGTCTGGGACACGCAGGGTTAATCATTACTCCTTATATGTCCGGCTCCCCTGCGCTGCTGTCTCTGTGTCTGGGACACGCAGGGTTAATCATCACTCCTTATATGGCCGGCTCCCCTGCGCTGCTGTCGCTGTGTCTGGGACACGCAGGGTTAATCATTACTCCTTATATGACCGGCTCCCCTGCGCTGCTGTCGCTGTGTCTGGGACACGCAGGGTTAATCATTACTCCTTATATGGCCGGCTCCCCTGCGCTGCTGTCGCTGTGTCTGGGACACGCAGGGTTAATCATTACTCCCTATATGGGCGGCTCCCCTGCGCTGCTGTCGCTGTGTCTGGGACACGCAGGGTTAATCATTACTCCTTATATGTCCGGCTCCCCTGCGCTGCTGTCGCTGTGTCTGGGACACGCAGGGTTAATCATTACTCCTTATATGGCCGTCTCCCCTGCGCTGCTGTCGCTGTGTCTGCTACACGCAGGGTTAATCATTACTCCTTATATGTCCGTCTCCCCTGCGCTGCTGTCGCTGGGTCTGGGACACGCAGGGTTAATCATTACTCCTTATATGTCCGGCTCCCCTGCGCTGCTGTCGCTGTGTCTGGGACACGCAGGGTTAATCATTACTCCTTATATGGCCGGCTCCCCTGCGCTGCTGTCGCTGTGTCTGGGACACGCAGGGTTAATCATTACTCCTTATATGTCCGGCTCCCCTGCGCTGCTGTCGCTGTGTCTGGGACACGCAGGGTTAATAATTACTACTTATATGTCCGTCTCCCCTGCGCTGCTGTCGCTGTGTCTGGGACACGCAGGGTTAATCATTACTCCTTATATGTCCGTCTCCCCTGCGCTGCTGTCGCTGTGTCTGGGACACGCAGGGTTAATCATTACTCCTTATATGTCCGTCTCCCCTGCGCTGCTGTCGCTGTGTCTGGGACACGCAGGGTTAATCATTACTCCTTATATGTCTCGCTCCCCTGCGCTGCTGTCGCTGTGTCTGGTACACGCAGGGTTAATCATTACTCCTTATATGGCCGGCTCCCCTGCGCTGCTGTCGCTGTGTCTGGGACACGCAGGGTTAATCATTACTACTTATATGTCCGGCTCCCCTGCGCTGCTGTCGCTGTGTCTGGGACACGCAGGGTTAATCATTACTACTTATACTGCCGGCTCCCCTGCGCTGCTGTCGCTGTGTCTGGTACACGCAGGGTTAATCATTACTCCTTATATGGCCGGCTCCCCTGCGCTGCTGTCGCTGTGTCTGGTACACGCAGGGTTAATCATTACTCTGTATATGGCCGGCTCCCCTGCGCTGCTGTGTCTGGTACACGCAGGGTTAATCATTACTCCTTATATGTCCGGCTCCCCTGCGCTGCTGTCGCTGTGTCTGGTACACGCAGGGTTAATCATTACTCCTTATATGGCCGGCTCCCCTGCGCTGCTGTCGCTGTGTCTGGTACACGCAGGGTTAATCATTACTCTGTATATGGCCGGCTCCCCTGCGCTGCTGTGTCTGGTACACGCAGGGTTAATCATTACTCCTTATATGTCCGGCTCCCCTGCGCTGCTGTCGCTGTGTCTGGGACTCGCAGGGTTAATCATTACTCCTTATATGGCCGGCTCCCCTGCGCTGCTATTGCTGTGTCTGGGACACGCAGGGTTAATCATTACTCCTTATATGGCCGGCTCCCCTGCGCTGCTGTCGCTGTGTCTGGGACATGCAGGGTTAATCATTACTCCTTATATGTCCGGCTCCCCTGCGCTGCTGTCGCTGTGTCTGGGACACGCAGGGTTAATCATTACTCCTTATATGGCCGGCTCCCCTGCGCTGCTGTCGCTGTGTCTGGGACACGCAGGGTTAATCATTACTACTTATATGGCCGGCTCCCCTGCGCTGCTGTTGCTGTGTCTGGTACACGCAGGGTTAATCATTACTCCTTATATGGCCGGCTCCCCTGCGCTGCTGTCGCTGTGTCTGGTACACGCAGGGTTAATCATTACTCTGTATATGGCCGGCTCCCCTGCGCTGCTGTCGCTGTGTCTGGTACACGCAGGGTTAATCATTACTCCTTATATGTCCGGCTCCCCTGCGCTGCTGTCGCTGTGTCTGGGACTCACAGGGTTAATCATTACTCCTTATATGGCCGGCTCCCCTGCGCTGCTGTCGCTGTGTCTGGGACATGCAGGGTTAATCATTACTCCTTATATGTCCGTCTCCCCTGCGCTGCTGTCGCTGTGTCTGGGACACGCAGGGTTAATCATTACTCCTTATATGTCCGGCTCCCCTGCGCTGCTGTCGCTGTGTCTGGGACACGCAGGGTTAATCATTACTCCTTATATGTCCGGCTCCCCTGCGCTGCTGTCGCTGTGTCTGGGACTCGCAGGGTTAATCATTATTCCTTATATGGCCGGCTCCCCTGCGCTGCTGTCGCTGTGTCTGGGACTCGCAGGGTTAATCATTACTCCTTATATGGCCGGCTCCCCTGCGCTGTTGTCGCTGTGTCTGGTACACACAGGGTTAATCATTACTACTTATATGTCCGGCTCCCCTGCGCTGCTGTCGCTGTGTCTGGGACACGCAGGGTTAATCATTACTCCTTATATGGCCGGTTCCCCTGCGCTGCTGTCGCTGTGTCTGGGACACGCAGGGTTAATCATTACTCCTTATATGTGTCCGGCTCCCCTGCGCTGCTGTCGCTGTGTCTGGGACACGCAGGGTTAATCATTACACCTTATATGGCCGGCTCCCCTGCGCTGCTGTGTCTGGGACACGCAGGGTTAATCATTACTCCTTATATGGCCGGCTCCCCTGCGCTGCTGTCGCTGTGTCTGGGACACGCAGGGTTAATCATTACTCCTTATATGTCCGGCTCCCCTGCGCTGCTGTCGCTGTGTCTGGGACACGCAGGGTTAATCATTACTCCTTACATGTCCGTCTCCCCTGCGCTGCTGTCGCTGTGTCTGGGACACGCAGGGTTAATCATTACTCCTTATATGGCCGGCTCCCCTGCGCTGCTGTCGCTGTGTCTGGTACACGCAGGGTTAATCATTACTCCTTATATTTCCGGCTCCCCTGCGCTGCTGTCGCTGTGTCTGGGACACGCAGGGTTAATAATTACTACTTATATGTCCGTCTCCCCTGCGCTGCTGTCGCTGTGTCTGGGACACGCAGGGTTAATCATTACTCCTTATATGTCCGTCTCCCCTGCGCTGCTGTCGCTGTGTCTGGGACACGCAGGGTTAATCATTACTCCTTATATGTCCGTCTTCCCTGCGCTGCTGTCGCTGTGTCTGGGACACGCAGGGTTAATCATTACTCCTTATATGTCTCGCTCCCCTGCGCTGCTGTCGCTGTGTCTGGTACACGCAGGGTTAATCATTACTCCTTATGTGGCCGGCTCCCCTGCGCTGCTGTCGCTGTGTCTGGGACACGCAGGGTTAATCATTACTACTTATATGGCCGGCTCCCCTGCGCTGCTGTCGCTGTGTCTGGGACACGCAGGGTTAATCATTACTACTTATACTGCCGGCTCCCCTGCGCTGCTGTCGCTGTGTCTGGTACACGCAGGGTTAATCATTACTCCTTATATGGCCGGCTCCCCTGCGCTGCTGTCGCTGTGTCTGGTACACGCAGGGTTAATCATTACTCTGTATATGGCCGGCTCCCCTGCGCTGCTGTCGCTGTGTCTGGTACACGCAGGGTTAATCATTACTCCTTATATGTCCGGCTCCCCTGCGCTGCTGTCGCTGTGTCTGGGACTCGCAGGGTTAATCATTACTCCTTATATGGCCGGCTCCCCTGCGCTGCTGTTGCTGTGTCTGGGACACGCAGGGTTAATCATTACTCCTTATATGGCCGGCTCCCCTGCGCTGCTGTCGCTGTGTCTGGGACACGCAGGGTTAATCATTACTCCTTATATGTCCGGCTCCCCTGCGCTGCTGTCGCTGTGTCTGGGACACGCAGGGTTAATCATTACTCCTTATATGGCCGGCTCCCCTGCGCTGCTGTCGCTGTGTCTGGGACACGCAGGGTTAATCATTACTACTTATATGGCCGGCTCCCCTGCGCTGCTGTTGCTGTGTCTGGTACACGCAGGGTTAATCATTACTCCTTATATGGCCGGCTCCCCTGCGCTGCTGTCGCTGTGTCTGGTACACGCAGGGTTAATCATTACTCTGTATATGGCCGGCTCCCCTGCGCTGCTGTCGCTGTGTCTGGTACACGCATGGTTAATCATTACTCCTTATATGTCCGGCTCCCCTGCGCTGCTGTCGCTGTGTCTGGGACTCGCAGGGTTAATCATTACTCCTTATATGGCCGGCTCCCCTGCGCTGCTGTCGCTGTGTCTGGGACACGCAGGGTTAATCATTACTCCTTATATGGCCGGCTCCCCTGCGCTGCTGTCGCTGTGTCTGGGACATGCAGGGTTAATCATTACTCCTTATATGTCCGTCTCCCCTGCGCTGCTGTCGCTGTGTCTGGGACACGCAGGGTTAATCATTACTCCTTATATGTCCGGCTCCCCTGCGCTGCTGTCGCTGTGTCTGGGACACGCAGGGTTAATCATTACTCCTTATATGTCCGGCTCCCCTGCGCTGCTGTCGCTGTGTCTGGGACTCGCAGGGTTAATCATTATTCCTTATATGGCCGGCTCCCCTGCGCTGCTGTCGCTGTGTCTGGGACTCGCAGGGTTAATCATTACTCCTTATATGGCCGGCTCCCCTGCGCTGTTGTCGCTGTGTCTGGTACACGCAGGGTTAATCATTACTACTTATATGTCCGGCTCCCCTGCGCTGCTGTCGCTGTGTCTTGGACACACAGGGTTAATCATTACTCCTTATATGGCCGATTCCCCTGCGCTGCTGTCGCTGTGTCTGGGACACGCAGGGTTAATCATTACTCCTTATATGTGTCCGGCTCCCCTGCGCTGCTGTCGCTGTGTCTGGGACACGCAGGGTTAATCATTACTCCTTATATGGCCGGCTCCCCTGCGCTGCTGTGTCTGGGACACGCAGGGTTAATCATTACTCCTTATATGGTCGGCTCCCCTGCGCTGCTGTCGCTGTGTCTGGGACACGCAGGGTTAATCATTACTCCTTATATGTCCGGCTCCCCTGCGCTGCTGTCGCTGTGTCTGGGACACGCAGGGTTAATCATTACTCCTTACATGTCCGTCTCCCCTGCGCTGCTGTCGCTGTGTCTGGGACACGCAGGGTTAATCATTACTCCTTATATGGCCGGCTCCCCTGCGCTGCTGTCGCTGTGTCTGGTACACGCAGGGTTAATCATTACTCCTTATATGGCCGGCTCCCCTGCGCTGCTGTCGCTGTGTCTGGGACACGCAGGGTTAATCATTACTCCTTATATGTCCGTCTCCCCTGCGCTGCTGTCGCTGTGTCTGGTACACGCAGGGTTAATCATTACTCCTTATATGTCCGGCTCCCCTGTGCTGCTGTCGCTGTGTCTGGGACTCGCAGGGTTAATCATTACTCCTTATATGGCCGGCTCCCCTGCGCTGCTGTCGCTGTGTCTGGTACACGCAGGGTTAATCATTACTCTGTATATGGCCGGCTCCCCTGCGCTGCTGTCGCTGTGTCTGGTACACGCAGGGTTAATCATTACTCCTTATATGTCCGGCTCCCCTGCGCTGCTGTCGCTGTGTCTGGGACTCGCAGGGTTAATCATTACTCCTTATATGGCCGGCTCCCCTGCGCTGCTGTCGCTGTGTCTGGGACACGCAGGGTTAATCATTACTCCTTATATGGCCGGCTCCCCTGCGCTGCTGTCGCTGTGTCTGGGACATGCAGGGTTAATCATTACTCCTTATATGTCCGTCTCCCCTGCGCTGCTGTCGCTGTGTCTGGGACACGCAGGGTTAATCATTACTCCTTATATGTCCGGCTCCCCTGCGCTGCTGTCGCTGTGTCTGGGACACGCAGGGTTAATCATTACTCCTTATATGTCCGGCTCCCCTGCGCTGCTGTCGCTGTGTCTGGGACTCGCAGGGTTAATCATTATTCCTTATATGGCCGGCTCCCCTGCGCTGCTGTCGCTGTGTCTGGGACTCGCAGGGTTAATCATTACTCCTTATATGGCCGGCTTACCTGCGCTGTTGTCGCTGTGTCTGGTACACGCAGGGTTAATCATTACTACTTATATGTCCGGCTCCCCTGCGCTGCTGTCGCTGTGTCTTGGACACGCAGGGTTAATCATTACTCCTTATATGGCCGGTTCCCCTGCGCTGCTGTCGCTGTGTCTGGGACACGCAGGGTTAATCATTACTCCTTATATGTGTCCGGCTCCCCTGCGCTGCTGTCGCTGTGTCTGGGACACGCAGGGTTAATCATTACTCCTTATATGGCCGGCTCCCCTGCGCTGCTGTGTCTGGGACACGCAGGGTTAATCATTACTCCTTATATGGCCGGCTCCCCTGCGCTGCTGTCGCTGTGTCTGGGACACGCAGGGTTAATCATTACTCCTTATATGTCCGTCTCCCCTGCGCTGCTGTCGCTGTGTCTGGGACACGCAGGGTTAATCATTACTCCTTACATGTCCGTCTCCCCTGCGCTGCTGTCGCTGTGTCTGGGACACGCAGGGTTAATCATTACTGCTTATATGGCCGGCTCCCCTGCGCTGCTGTCGCTGTGTCTGGGACACGCAGGGTTAATCATTACTCCTTATATGTCCGTCTCCCCTGCGCTGCTGTCGCTGTGTCTGGTACACGCAGGGTTAATCATTACTCCTTATATGTCCGGCTCCCCTGTGCTGCTGTCGCTGTGTCTGGGACTCGCAGGGTTAATCATTACTCCTTATATGGCCGGCTCCCCTGCGCTGCTGTCGCTGTGTCTAGGACATGCAGGGTTAATCATTACTCCTTATATGGCCGGCTCCCCTGCGCTGCTGTCGCTGTGTCTGGTACACGCAGGGTTAATCATTACTCTGTATATGGCCGGCTCCCCTGCGCTGCTGTCGCTGTGTCTGGGACACGCAGGGTTAATCATTACTCCTTATATGTCCGGCTCCCCTGCGCTGCTGTCGCTGTGTCTGGGACACGCAGGGTTAATCATTACTCTGTATATATCCGGCTCCCCTGTGCTGCTGTCGCTGTGTCTGGGAGGGTTAATCATTATTCCTTATATGTCCGGCTCCCCTGCGCTGCTGTCGCTGTGTCTGGGACACGCAGGGTTAATCATTACTCCTTACATGTCCGTCTCCCCTGCGCTGCTGTCGCTGTGTCTGGGACACGCAGGGTTAATCATTACTCCTTATATGGCCGGCTCCCCTGCGCTGCTGTCGCTGTGTCTGGTACACGCAGGGTTAATCATTACTCCTTATATGGCCGGTTCCCCTGCGCTGCTGTCGCTGTGTCTGGGACACGCAGGGTTAATCATTACTCCTTATATGTGTCCGGCTCCCCTGCGCTGCTGTCGCTGTGTCTGGGACACGCAGGGTTAATCATTACTCCTTATATGGCCGGCTCCCCTGCGCTGCTGTGTCTGGGACACGCAGGGTTAATCATTACTCCTTATATGGCCGGCTCCCCTGCGCTGCTGTCGCTGTGTCTGGGACACGCAGGGTTAATCATTACTCCTTATATGTCCGGCTCCCCTGCGCTGCTGTCGCTGTGTCTGGGACACGCAGGGTTAATCATTACTCCTTACATGTCCGTCTCCCCTGCGCTGCTGTCGCTGTGTCTGGGACACGCAGGGTTAATCATTACTCCTTATATGGCCGGCTCCCCTGCGCTGCTGTCGCTGTGTCTGGTACACGCAGGGTTAATCATTACTCCTTATATGGCCGGCTCCCCTGCGCTGCTGTCGCTGTGTCTGGGACACGCAGGGTTAATCATTACTCCTTATATGTCCGTCTCCCCTGCGCTGCTGTCGCTGTGTCTGGTACACGCAGGGTTAATCATTACTCCTTATATGTCCGGCTCCCCTGTGCTGCTGTCGCTGTGTCTGGGACTCGCAGGGTTAATCATTACTCCATATATGGCCGGCTCCCCTGCGCTGCTGTCGCTGTGTCTAGGACATGCAGGGTTAATCATTACTCCTTATATGGCCGGCTCCCCTGCGCTGCTGTCGCTGTGTCTGGTACACGCAGGGTTAATCATTACTCTGTATATGGCCGGCTCCCCTGCGCTGCTGTCGCTGTGTCTGGGACACGCAGGGTTAATCATTATTCCTTATATGGCCGGCTCCCCTGCGCTGCTGTCGCTGTGTCTGGGACACGCAGGGTTAATCATTACTCCTTATATGTCCGGCTCCCCTGCGCTGCTGTCGCTGTGTCTAAGACATGCAGGGTTAATCATTACTCCTTATATGTCCGGCTCCCCTGCGCTGCTGTCGCTGTGTCTGGGACACGCAGGGTTAATCATTACTCTGTATATATCCGGCTCCCCTGTGCTGCTGTCGCTGTGTCTGGGAGGGTTAATCATTATTCCTTATATGTCCGGCTCCCCTGCGCTGCTGTCGCTGTGTCTGGGACACGCAGGGTTAATCATTACTCCTTACATGTCCGTCTCCCCTGCGCTGCTGTCGCTGTGTCTGGGACACGCAGGGTTAATCATTACTCCTTATATGGCCGGCTCCCCTGCGCTGCTGTCGCTGTGCCTGGTACACGCAGGGTTAATCATTACTCCTTATATGGCCGGTTCCCCTGCGCTGCTGTCGCTGTGTCTGGGACACGCAGGGTTAATCATTACTCCTTATATGGCCGGTTCCCCTGCGCTGCTGTCGCTGTGTCTGGGACACGCAGGGTTAATCATTACTCCTTATATGGCCGGTTCCCCTGCGCTGCTGTCGCTGTGTCTGGGACACGCAGGGTTAATCATTACTCCTTATATGGCCCGCTCTCCTGCGCTGCTGTCGCTGTGTCTGGGACACGCAGGGTTAATCATTACTCTGTATATGTCCGGATCCCCTGTGCTGCTGTTGCTGTGTCTGGGACACGCAGGGTTAATCATTACTCCTTATATGACCGGCTCCCCTGCGCTGCTGTCGCTGTGTCTGGTACACGCAGGGTTAATCATTACTCCTTACATGTCCGTCTCCCCTGCGCTGCTGTCGCTGTGTCTGGGACACGAAGGGTTAATCATTACTCCTTAGGCTGCAGAACTATTTCCAGTCAATAGTGAGAATCGATAGTGATCTCCTTGCACCAGAGGTTCCTGTGTTATCTGGTAAGGGCCGTGCTCCTATCATTAGACGGGGCAATAAGGCCCTGCTTTATCTGTTCTGGGATATGTAAATGACATTATTAGGAGCTAATGAACAGGATACGTCTGTAGTGTTGCATGGGTGATCAGGCACCAGGGGATACATGGGGGGCTGTGATGTCATACGTGGGTATATATAACAGTGTCACGTTGCGTCCCTTGGGGTGTAGGAAAGAATATGTGGGAAAAGAGAAGTAATATGATATATTTGGGTTGTTCTAAGGTAGGACCCTCGGGAGGGGTCAGGTGTTCATCATAATGGCTGCCAGAGGGACTGGCCCACCGGGGTACAGGGTATGTTCCCCTAATGTCAGGTTCCAGCCTCAGATATAAGGTCATATGCATGGTCTCTAATGGCTGTCCAAGGGTCTGTATGGCCTGGTCTGACCCCATTTTGGCCAGCTATACCCCTTATGGGTGTGCCCTTACCACTGCATTACCCAGCTGTGCCCCAGTCCAACACTGGCAATGGCTGCCAGGGATTCCCCCTGAGGAGATGCGGCCATTTTGCCTTCTTCCTCCAGATAACCCTACCTATCGGGTCTCCGTGAGGTGTCCTCAACTTTTCCTGTGATTCGTATCCCATGGTGATGGCTTTGGGAAGGTCCCTGATCCAGGAGATTCCAGATCCTGTTGGCCTGATTGTAAACTGGACGTAAATGGCTGTAATGGTGGGAAGTCAGACTAACTAACGTATGATACGGCCACTGCTTCCCCGCCCACAGCGCAGTCATCATCTGTTGTATGGGATCTAGCGCTGTCAGCGTCCGCTGCTTCCCCGCCCACAGCGCAGTCATCATCTGTTGTATGGGATCTAGCGCTGTCAGTGTCCGCTGCTTCTCCGCCCACAGCGCAGTCATCATATGTTGTATGGGAACTAGTGCTGCCAGTGTCCGCTGCATCTCCGCCCACAGCGCAGTCATCATCTGTTGTATGGGATCTAGCGCTGTCAGCGTCCGCTGCTTCTCCGCCCACAGCGCAGTCATCATATGTTGTATGGGAACTAGCGCTGCCAGTGTCCGCTGCATCTCCGCCCACAGCGCAGTCATCATCTGTTGTATGGGAACTAGCGCTGCCAGCGTCCGCTGCATCTCCGCCCACAGCGCAGTCATCATATGTTGTATGGGAACTAGCGCTGTCAGCGGTCTCTGCTTCTCCACCCACAGCGCAGTCATCAACTGTTGTATGGGATCTAGCGCTGTCAGCGTCCGCTGCTTCTCCGCCCACAGCGCAGTCATCATCTGTTGTATGGGAACTAGCGCTGTCAGTGTCCGCTGCATCTCCGCCCACAGCGCAGTCATCATCTGTTGTATGGGAACTAGCGCTGCCAGCGTCCGCTGCATCTCCGCCCACAGCGCAGTCATCATCTGTTGTATGGGAACTAGCGCTGCCAGCGTCCGCTGCATCTCCACCCACAGCGCAGTCATCATCTGTTGTATGGGAACTAGCGCTGCGAGCGTCCGCTGCATCTCCACCCACAGCGCAGTCATCATCTGTTGTATGGGAACTAGCGCTGCCAGCGGTCCCTGCTTCTCCACCCACAGCGCAGTCATCAACTGTTGTATGGGATCTAGCGCTGTCAGCGTCCGCTGCTTCTCCGCCCACAGCGCAGTCATCATATGTTGTATGGGAACTAGCGCTGCCAGCGTCCGCTGCATCTCCGCCCACAGCGCAGTCATCATCTGTTGTATGGGAACTAGCGCTGCCAGCGTCCGCTGCATCTCCACCCACAGCGCAGTCATCATCTGATGTATGGGAACTAGCGCTGCCAGCGTCCGCTGCATCTCCACCCACAGCGCAGTCATCATCTGTTGTATGGGAACTAGCGCTGCCAGCGTCCGCTGCATCTCCGCCCACAGCGCAGTCATCATCTGTTGTATGGGAACTAGCGCTGCCAGCGTCCGCTGCTTCTCCACCCACAGCGCAGTCATCATCTGTTGTATGGGAACTAGCGCTGCCAGCGTCCGCTGCATCTCCGCCCACAGCGCAGTCATCATCTGTTGTATGGGATCTAGCGCTGCCAGCGTCCGCTGCATCTCCGCCCACAGCACAGTCATCAACTGTTGTATGGGAACTAGCGCTGTCAGCGTCCGCTGCATCTCCGCCCACAGCGCAGTCATCATCTGTTGTATGGGATCTAGCGCTGCCAGCGTCCGCTGCTTCTCCGCCCACAGCGCAGTCATCATCTGTTGTATGGGATCTAGCGCTGCCAGCGTCCGCTGCATCTCCGCCCACAGCGCAGTCATCCTGTGTTGTATGGGAACTAGCGCTGCCAGCGTCCGCTGCATCTCCGCCCACAGCGCAGTCATCATCTGTTGTATGGTAACAGATTTTGACCCTGTCGGGATTTTGTCCATGTCGGGATTTTGACTGCATCCCGATATGTAATCTGTACTGTGAGAACCCCAGGTATGACACTCGTACTATGGGACCCCCAGGTATGGCATGTGTACTGTGGGACCCCTGATATGTAATCTTTAATGAAGGACCCTCAGATATGTCATCTATAATGAGCGACTCTCAGATATGGCATCTGTCCTGTGAGAGCCCCAGATATGGCATCTGTCCTGTGAGAGCCCCAGATATGGCATCTGTCCTGTGAGAGCCCCAGATATGGTATCTGTCCTGTGAGAGCCCCAGATATGGTATCTGCCCTGTGCGAGCCCCAGATATGGCATCTGTCCTGTGAGAGCCCCAGATATGGTTTCTGCCCTGTGAGAGCCCCAGATATGGCATCTGTCCTGTGAGAGCCCCAGATATGGCATCTGCCCTGTGATAACCCCAGATATGGCATCTGCCATGTGATAGCCCCAGATATGGCATCTGTCCTGTGAGACCCCCAGATATGGCATCTGTCCTGTGAGAGCCCCAGATATGGTATCTGTCCTGTGAGAGCCCCAGATATGGCATCTGTACTGTGGGTCCCCAGATATGGCATCTTTCCTGTGAGAACCCCAGATATGGTATCTGCCCTGTGAGACCCCCAGATATGGCATCTGTCCTGTGAGAGCCCCAGATATGGCATCTGTCCTGTGAGAGCTCCAGATATGGCATCTGTCCTGTGAGAGCCCCAGATATGGTATCTGCCCTGTGAGAGCCCCAGATATGGCATCTGCCCTGTGAGAGCCCCAGATATGGCATCTGTCCTGTGAGAGCCCCAGGATATGGTATCTGCCCTGTGAGAGCCCCAGATATGGCATCTGTCCTGTGAGAGCCCCAGATATGGCATCTGCCCTGTGATAGCCCCAGATATGGCATCTGCCCTGTGATAGCCCCAGATATGGCATCTGTCCTGTGAGACCCCCAGATATGGCATCTGTCCTGTGAGAGCCCCAGATATGGTATCTGTCCTGTGAGAGCCCCAGATATGGCATCTGTACTGTGGGTCCCCCAGATATGGCATCTGTCCTGTGAGAACCCCAGATATGGTATCTGCCCTGTGAGACCCCCAGATATGGCATCTGTCCTGTGAGAGCCCCATATATGGCATCTGTCCTGTGAGACCCCCAGATATGGCATCTGTCCTGTGAGAACCCCAGATATGGCATCTGTACTGTGGGTCCCCCAGATATGACATCTGTCTTGTGAGAGCCCCAGATATGGCATCTGTCCTGTGAGACCCCCATATATGGCATCTGTCCTGTGAGACCCCCAGATATGGCATCTGTCCTGTGAGAACCCCAAATATGGCATCTGTCCTGTGAGACCCCCATATATGGCATCTGTCCTGTGAGACCCCCAGATATGGCATCTGTACTGTGGGTCCCCCATATATGGCATCTGTCCTGTGAGACCCCCAGATATGGCATCTGTCCTGTGAGAACCCCAGATATGGCATCTGTACTGTGAGACCCCCAGATATGGCATCTGTCCTGTGAGAGCCCCAGATATGGCATCTGTCTTGTGAGAGCCCCAGATATGGCATCTGTCCTGTGAGAGCCCCAGATATGGCATCTGTCTTGTGAGAGCCCCAGATATGGCATCTGTCCTGTGAGAGCCCCAGATATGGCATCTGTCCTGTGAGAGCCCCAGATATGGCATCTGTCTTGTGAGAGCCCCAGATATGGCATCTGTCCTGTGAGACCCCCAGATATGGCATCTGTCCTGTGAGACCCCAATATATGGCATCTGATTGAGGCACCCCCAGATATAGCATCTGCCCTGTGAGACCCCAAGATATGGCATCTGTATTGAGGAACCCCCAGATATGGCTTCGGTCCTGTGAGACCCTTAGGTATGGCATCTGTCCTGTGAGACCCCCAGGTATGGCATCTGTACTGTGGGACCCCCAAATGTGACATCTGTCATGTGAGACCCCATTTTTTACATCTGTACTGAGACCCCAAGATATGGCATCTGTATTGAGGCACCCCCAGATATAGCATCTGTCCTGTGAGACCCCAAGATATGGCATCTGTATTGAGGAACCCCCAGATATGGCATCAGTCCTGTGAGAACCCCAGATATGGCATCTGTCCTGTGAGACCCCCAGGTATGGCATCTGTCCTGTGAGACCCCCAGGTATGGCATCTGTACTGTGGGACCCCAAGGTATAGCATCTGTACTGGGGGACCCCCAACTGTGACATCTGCCCTGTGAGACCCCCATATATGACATCTGTACTGAGACCCCAATATATGACATCTGTACTGAGGGACCCCCAGATATGGCATCTGTCCTGTGAGACCCCCAGATATGGCATCTGTCCTGTGAGACCCCCAGATATGGCATCTGTCCTGTGAGACCCCCAGATATGGCATCTGTCCTGTGAGACCCCAAGATATGGCATCTGTATTGAGGAACCCCCAGATATGGCATCTGTCCTGTGAGACCCCCAGATATGGCATCTGTCCTGTGAGACCCCAAGATATGGCATCTGTATTGAGGAACCCCCAGATATAGCATCTGTCCTGTGAGACCCCCAGGTATGGCATCTGTACTGTGGGACCCCAAGGTATAGCATCTGTACTGGGGGACCCCCAAATGTGACATCTGCCCTGTGAGACCCCCATATATGACATCTGTACTGATACCCCAATATATGGCATCTGTACTGAGGGACCCCCAGATATGGCATCTGTCCTGTGAGACCCCCAGATATGGCATCTGTCCTGTGAGACCCCCAGATATGGCATCTGTCCTGTGAGACCCCCAGATATGGCATCTGTCCTGTGAGACCCCCAGATGTGGCATCTGTCCTGTGAGACCCCCAGATATAACATCTGTCCTGTGAGACCCCCAGATGTGGCATCTGTCCTGTGAGACCCCCAGATGTGGCATCTGTCCTGTGAGACCCCCAGATGTGGCATCTGTACAGATTCTTGAGACTCTTGGGAAATGTCCCCCATAGTAATGACCCCTCCATAACTGACAGTATATAACGGTAACAGCCCCCTACAAAAACACACATCTGTACTGACGGACCCTCTCCCCTTGGACCCCCAGACACAGAGATAACATGGACCCCCAGACACAGATCTGTACATCCGTGTGGTACGAGAGATGACACATACAGGAATAATCAGTGACAGAGGTGACATCAGTAGCAGCCCCCCTACAAATGCTGCCCCCCAGGACCGCTCACACCCCAATAACAAGCACAGGAGTCAGGGATTTCCCTGCTGTCCCCCCTGCTCACAATGCTCCTTCTCATCCCCCCCTGTAGACAATCTGCATTCTTCCTCTCTCCCTGCTCCCCCCTCCTCCTCCTCCTCCTCCTCCTCCTCAACAAAATGGTTTTTCTCCTGGCAGAAGCAAGGAGCGGAGGCTGCTGATGGCGCTGCTGCTGTCCCTGCTCCTCTTCCTCCAGGATCACAGCGACGTTCCTGCTGCCTGGGGATGAGCTGACGGCCACCGATCCATGAGATTCCCACCCTCCCTGCATCTTCCCGGGATCTGTCCTGTCCTCCATCTCTCCATCCTCCTGGATCTGTACCTGCTGTACGAGGTGAGGTGTAATGATATTATTCCCACCAGACCCCCCACCCACCCCCCGCTTCATCTGCTAAATCCTGTCCATCGGCAAATCCACCCCAAATACGTCCAATTTCCTCCGAATAACGGCCACTTCTGACCTAGATTCGCAGGAATAAATAAATGAGAGCCGTGCTTGGCACACAAGGGGCTTATGCTGATGGCTGGGAGTGGAATGTGGGGTTCAGGGGGTGCTGTGAGGCAATGCACGGGGGTTATGGGGGTCCACCGAGGCTGCCAGCTTGCCCTGTTCCCTACTTAACCCTTTGTGTTATTTTCTCTCGCCTCGTCCTGGTGCTGTATAAGTAACTTAATAATAATGTGGGTGATAGTGAGCCCGACATAGGGGGGTGATCTGCTGCAGCGTGGGGACTGGCAGGGGCAACAAGGCAATGGGAGGGAAAAATGTCAGGACTGAGGTCTCATTCATGCAATTATCCTTTACACAGAGGGAGGGGGCTGGTGTCCCCAGTATGCCCCCCCCCCCCTCCACCTTCACCCCACGTCAAGCCTGACTCCTAACCCACACACTTGGCTTACACGTTGGGGCTGGACAGCTCCCTGGCACAGGTTCTTCCATCTCTGTGCCTGCAGGTAAAATAAAAATACATAGGGTCCCCAGAGAGCTAGTCGGAGCTGCATCTGCACCAGCTGAGAGGGGGCAGTGAGAGCGAGGGGGGGGGGGGGGGAATCGTGCCTGGTGAGATGGGGGGGGGGGGACTGAGGGATGCTTGGCGAGATGGAGGTAGGAGATGAGATGTTTGGTGAGAAAGTACTGGGGCTGGGGGGATAGATGGTCGGGGAGATGGAATAGGTCATGGGAGAGTAGAATTGGTAACGGGTGGGGGGGCTGGAGAACGACAGATGATGACAGAGGAGGAGGCTGGGGGCTATAGAGGGGTAGATGGGCTGAGAGCGGACGATGGATGGTGGGAAAAAAAAAGGATGGAGATGTGGAGATTGGATAGGAAGGAGACAGGGGAAGATGGTGAGGACCGGGGAGGGAGGGAGGATGGTGAGAGAGAGAGAGAGAAGGGGGCGACGGGAGCGAGGATGCTGCAGCCCTTATACAATTAATTGTAATTGAATTATATAATGCAGATTTTAGGATATCCTATAGAGGTGTCCCCGGTTCTTTGCACATCACTGTGTAATCCACCGCCTCTCTGTGGGGTCCTCACGGGAGACCCCCACTCGCCTCATGGTACCCCAGGGCTGGGATCAGCATTGTAATGAGGTTTGTTTGTATTATCATCACCAGTGTGTGCCCGGTGTGTGTATACGTGTGTGTGTGTGTGTGCAGCACACACGTCACACACACACAGGCTGCACATTGTGTCTCATGCATGTCAGCAGCACACAGGAGCCGGCTGGTGCCCGGGCACACGGCTTTGCCACACACATTGGCCGGGCACCGCTGGCGCTGTGGGGTTGGTGTGGGCCTGGGTGGAGCTCTGTGTGTGAGATGACGGGATGTCATACATGTTGCTGGATGGCAGATGCGGCCTGTCACATCCATTAATAGGGCACAGTGTTTATGTTGTTCCGGTTCCCCACGTCCAATACTCATCGCTGCGTCCCACGCGCGATTACTGGGCAGCGCCGCTCATCGCCGGGTTTGTCCTGGGCATTGAAAGCCGTAGCAATATTCTGGGTGATGCTGGCGGCACCTTCTCCCGATAGCGGATTGTACAGGTGTGTACGCAGTGCTGGAGCGTTATATGATAAGTGATATCGATCCTGCAGCGGTCGGGACCTGGGGTCCTATCTCATGTGCTCCCCCCCCCAGGTGTAGTCACCGCCTGTGTCCTGCTGGAGGGTCTATTGTTATTGTGTATGACATCCGCACCTCTCATGTACGTGGTATAGGCTGCGGGGCACCAGTCCCTGATACGGTGGGAATATGATCTTTGTGCTCCTCCAATAGAAGGCCTGGGACAGGCGTAGGCATACAGGAAGATCCGGGGGGGGGGGGGGGGGTGGGTGATGTGGATCGGACAAGTGTTGGGTACAAATACACATTTCCGTACTGCACGTATGCACAACACTGTGTAATGCTCCTATGCGTATGCCCATGCCACATCTTACACATGCTTAAGTTTAGAGAGTTGGTACTGTTTACTCCTGGCGCGCATACTACTGTATCCTCCTGGCGCACATGCTACTGTATCCATCTGGCGCACATGCTACTGTATCCATCTGGCAGATGCGCTACTGTATCCTCCTGGCGCACATGCTACTGTATCCTCCTGGTGCACATGCTACTGTATCCATCTGGCAGATGCGCTACTGTATCCTCCTGGCGCACATGCTACTGTATTTACCTGGCACATGCACTACTCTAACCTCCTGGCGCACACGCTACTGTATCCTCCTGACACACGCTACTGTATCCATCTGGCACATGCGCTACTGTATCCTCCTGGCGCACATGCTACTGTATCCTCCTGGTGCACATGCTACTGTATCCATCTGGCAGATGCGCTACTGTATCCTCCTGGCGCACATGCTACTGTATCCATCTGGCAGATGCGCTACTGTATCCTCCTGGCGCACATGCTACTGTATCCATCTGGCGCACATGCTACTGTATCCATCTGGCAGATGCGCTACTGTATCCTCCTGGCGCACACGCTACTGTATCCTCCTGACACACGCTACTGTATCCATCTGGCACATGCGCTACTGTATCCTCCTGGCGCACATGCTACTGTATCCTCCTGGTGCACATGCTACTGTATCCATCTGGCAGATGCGCTACTGTATCCTCCTGGCGCACATGCTACTGTATCCATCTGGCAGATGCGCTACTGTATCCTCCTGGCGCACATGCTACTGTATCCATCTGGCGCACATGCTACTGTATCCATCTGGCAGATGCGCTACTGTATCCTCCTGGCGCACACGCTACTGTATCCTCCTGGTGCACATGCTACTGTATCCATCTGGCAGATGCGCTACTGTATCCTCCTGGCGCACATGCTACTGTATCCATCTGGCAGATGCGCTACTGTATCCTCCTGGTGCACATGCTACTGCATCCATCTGGCACATGCACTACTGTATCCTCCTGGCGCACATGCTACTGTATCCATCTAGCACATGCGCTACTGTATCCTCCTGGCGCGCATACTACTGTATCCTCCTGGTGCACATGCTACTGCATCCATCTGGCACATGCACTACTGTATCCTCCTGGCACACATGCTACTGTATCCTCCTGGCGCGCATACTACTATATCCTCCTGGCGCACATGCTACTGTATCCATCTGGCACATGCGCTACTGTATCCTCCTGGCACACATGCTACTGTATCCTCCTGGTGCACATGCTACTGTATCCACCTGGCACATGCGCTACTGTATCCTCCTGGCGCAAATGCTACTGTATCCTCCTGGTGCACATGGTATTGTATCCTCATGGCGCACATGTTACTGTTTTCATCTGGTGCATACGCTACTGTATTCTCCTGACACACGCTACTGTATTCTCCTGACACATACGCTACTGTTCTCTTCTGGTGCACATGCTACTGTATCCATCTGGCAGATGCACTACTGTATCCTCCTGGCGCACATGCTACTGTATCCATCTGGCACATGCGCTACTGTATCCTCCTGGCACGCATACTACTGTATCTTCCTGGTGCACATGCTACTGTATCCATCTGGCACATACGCTACTGTATCCTCCTGGCGCACACGCTACTGTATCCACCTGGCACATGCACTACTGTAACCTCCTGGCGCACACGCTACTGTATCCTCCTGGTGCACATGGTATTGTATCCTCATGGCGCACACTTTTCTTATTCTGTTCTGGTGCACACGCTACTGTATTCTCCTGACACACACTACTGTATACACCTGGCACATACGCTACTGTATCCGCCTGGTGCACACGCTACTGTATCCTCCTGGTGCACATGGTATTGTATCCTCATGGCGCACACATTACTGTATCCTCCTGGTGCGCATGGTACTATATCCTGGCGCATGTGCAACTGTATCCACCTGACATATACGTTACTGTTCTCTACTGGTGCACACGCTACTGTATTCTCCAGGCGCACGCACTACTATTTTCATGCACTACCGTATCCTCCTGGCACACACGCTACTGTATCCTACTGGCGCACACTATACTGTATCCTACTGGCGCACACGCTGCGGTATCCTCCTGGTGCACACGTTACTGTATCTTCCTGGCGCACACGCTACTGTATCTTCCTGGCGCACACGTTACTGTATCTTCCTGGCGCACACGCTGTATCTTCCTGGCACACATGCTACCGTATCCTCCTGGTGCACGCATTACTGTATCCTCAATGCACACGCATTACTGTATTCCTCCTGATGCACACGCTCTTGTTCTTTTCTGATGCACATGCGACGGTATCCTCCTGGTCCACACGCTACTGTATCCTCCGGGCGCACGCACTACTCATCCCACTGGCACACACACTACTGTTTCCTCCTGGCGCATGCACTACTGTCTCCTTCTGGCGCACACACTACTCCATCATCCTGGTGCACGTACTACTGCATCCTCCTGGCGCACGCAATACTGTTTCATCCTGGCGCACGCACTACTGTATCCTCCTGGCGCGCAAACGACTGTATCCTCCTGGTACACACACTACTGTTTCCTCCTGGCGCATGCACTACTGTATCCTCCTGGCGTACACACTACTTTTTCATCCTGGTGCACACAAAACTGTTTCCTCCTGGCGCACGCACTACTGTTTCTTCTGGTGCACGCACTACTGTTTCATCCTGGCGCACGCACTACTGTCTCCTTCTGGCGCACACACTACTCCATCATCCTGGTGCACGTACTACTGCATCCTCCTGGCGCACGCAATACTGTTTCATCCTGGCGCACGCACTACTGTATCCTCCTGGCGCGCAAACGACTGTATCCTCCTGGTACACACACTACTGTTTCCTCCTGGAGCACGCACTACTGTTTCATCCTGTGCACACAATACTGTTTCCTCCAGGCGCATGTACTACTGTTTCCTCCTGACACACACACTACCGTATCCTCCTGGCGCACGCACTACTGTATCCTCCTGGCTCATGCACTACTGTATCCTCCTGGTACACACTATTGTTTCCTCCTGGCGCACGCACTACTGTTTCCTCCTGGCGCACACACTACTGTTTCATCCTGGTGCACACAATACTGATGCATGTACTACTGTATCCTTCTGGCGCACGCACTACTGTATCCTCCTGGCGCACGCACTACTGTATCCTCCTGGCGCATGCACTACTGTATCCTCCTGGTGCACACACTATTGTTTCCTCCTGGCGCACGCACTACTGTATCCTCCTGACGCATGCACTACTGTATCCTCCTGGCGTACACACAACTTTTTCATCCTGGTGCACACAATACTGTTTCCTCATGGCGCACGCACTACTGTTTCTTCTGGCGCACGCACTACTGTTTCATCCTAGCGCACGCACTACTGTATCCTCCTGGCGCACACACTACTGTATCATCCTGGTGCACGTACTACTGCATCCTCCTGGCGCACGCACTACTTTTTCATCCAGGCGCACGCGCTACTGTATCCTCCTGGTGCACAAACAACTGTATCCTCCTGGCGCACGCACTACTGTTTCATCCTGGTGCACACAATACTGTTTCCTCCAGGCGCATGTACTACTGGTTCCTCCTGAAACACACACACACACTACCATATCCTCCTGGTGCACGCACTACTGTATCCTCCTGGCGTACGCACTACAGTGTCCTGGCACACGCACTACAGTATCCTCTTGGCGCACTCACTACTGTATCCTCCTGGCACACGCACTACTGTTTCCTCCTAGCGCACGCACTACTGTTTCCTCCTGGTGCACGCATTACTGTTTCCTCCTGGCGCACGCACTACTATATCCTTCTGGCTCACACACTACTGTTTCCTCCTGGCGCACTCACTACTGTATCCTCCTGGCGCACGCACTACTGTATCCTCCTGGTGCACACCCTACTGTTTTCTCCTGGCGCACGTACTACTGTTTCCTCCTAACGCACGCAGTACTGCTTCCTCCTAACGCACGCACTACTGCATCCTCTTGGCGCATGCACTACTGCATCCTCCTGGCGCACGCACTACTGCATCCTCCTGGCGCACGCACTACTGCGTCCTCCTGGAGCACGCACTACTGCATCCTCCTGGAGCACGCACTACTGCATCCTCCTGGCGCATGCATTACTGTATCCTCCTGGCACACGCACTACTGTATCCTCCTGGCGCACGCACTACAGTGTCCTGGAACACGCACTACAGTATCCTCTTGGCGCACTCACTACTGTATCCTCCTGGCACACGCACTACTGTTTCCTCCTAGCGCACGCATTACTGTTTCCTCCTGGCGCACGCATTACTGTTTCCTCCTGGCGCATGCTCTACTGTATCCTCCTGACGCACGCACTACTGTATCCTCCTGACGCACGCACTACTGTATCCTCCTGACGCACGCACTACGGTATCCTCCTGATGCACGCACTACTCTTTCCTCCTGGTGCATACACTACTGTTTCATCCTGGTGCACACAATACTGTTTTTTCATGGCGCATGTACTACTGGTTCCACCTGGCGTACGCACTACTATATCCTTCTGGCTCACACACTACTGTTTCCTCCTGGCGCACACACTACTGTATCCTCCTGGCGCACGCACTACTGTATCCTCCTGGTGCACACCCTACTGTTTTCTCCTGGCGCACGTACTACTGTTTCCTCCTAACGCACGCACTACTGCTTCCTCTTGGCTCACGCACTACTGCTTCCTCTTGGCGCATGCACTACTGCATCCTCCTGGTGCACGCACTACTGCATCCTCCTGGTGCACGCACTACTGCATCCTCCTGGTGCACGCACTACTGCATCCTCCTGGTGCACGCACTACTGCATCCTCCTGGTGCACGCACTACTGCATCCTCCTGGTGCACGCACTACTGCATCCTCCTGGCGCACGCACTACTGTTTCCTCCTGGCGCACGCACTACAGTGTCCTGGAACATGCACTACAGTATCCTCTTGGCGCACTCATTACTGTATCCTCCTGGCACACGCACTACTGTTTCCTCCTAGCGCACGCATTACTGTTTCCTCCTGGCGCACGCATTACTGTTTCCTCCTGGCGCATGCTCTACTGTATCCTCCTGACGCACGCACTACTGTATCCTCCTGACGCATGCACTACTGTATCCTCCTGACGCACGCACTACTGTATCCTCCTGACGCACGCACTACGGTATCCTCCTGATGCACGCACTACTCTTTCCTCCTGGTGCATACACTACTGTTTCATCCTGGTGCACACAATACTGTTTTTTCATGGCGCATGTACTACTGGTTCCACCTGGCGTACGCACTACTATATCCTTCTGGCTCACACACTACTGTTTCCTCCTGGCGCACACACTACTGTATCCTCCTGGCGCACGCACTACTGTATCCTCCTGGTGCACACCCTACTGTTTTCTCCTGGCGCACGTACTACTGTTTCCTCCTAACGCACGCACTACTGCTTCCTCTTGGCTCACGCACTACTGCTTCCTCTTGGCGCATGCACTACTGCATCCTCCTGGTGCACGCACTACTGCATTCTCCTGGTGCACGCACTACTGCATCCTCCTGGTGCACGCACTACGGCATCCTCCTGGTGCACGCACTACTGCATCCTCCTGGCGCACGCACTACTGCATCCTCCTGGCGCACGCACTACTGTTTCCTCCTGGCGCACGCACTACTGTATCCTCCTGGCGTACACACTACTTTTTCATCCTGGTGCACACAATACTGTTTCCTCCTGGCGCACGCACTACTGTTTCTTCTGGTGCACGCACTACTGTTTCA
This sequence comes from Crinia signifera, assembly GCF_055691185.1. NCBI lineage: Eukaryota > Metazoa > Chordata > Amphibia > Anura > Myobatrachidae > Crinia > Crinia signifera. The sequence continues at coordinate 338,074,389 of NC_139220.1, read as the reverse complement.
TCCTAGCGCACGCACTACTGTATCCTCCTGGCGCTCAAACGACTATATCCTCCTGGCGCGCAAACTATTGTTTCCTCCTGGCGCATGCACTACTGCTTCCTCCTGGTGTACGCACTACTGCTTTTCCTGGCACACACACTACTGTTTCCTACTGGCGCACACACTACTGTTTCATCGTGGTGCACACAATACTGATGCATGTACTACTGGTTCCTCCTGGCGCACGCACTACTGTATCCTCCTGGCGCACGCACTACTGTATCCTCCTGGCGCATGCAATACTGTTTCCTCCTGGCGCACGCACTACTGTATCCTCCTGGCGCACGCACTACTGTATCCTCCTGGCGCATGCAATACTGTATCCTCCTGGTGCACACACTATTGTTTCCTCCTGGCGCACGCACTACTGTATCCTCCTGACGCATGCACTACTGTATCCTCCTGGCGTCCACACAACTTTTTCATCCAGGTGCACACAATACTGTTTCCTCATGGCACACGCACTACTGTTTCTTCTGGCGCACGCACTACTGTTTCATCCTGGCGCACGCACTACTGTATCCTCCTGGCGCACACACTACTGTATCATCCTGGTGCACGTACTACTGCATCCTCCTGGCGCACGCACTACTTTTTCATCCAGGCGCACGCGCTACTGTATCCTCCTGGCGCGCAAACGACTGTATCCTCCTGGCGCACGTAATACTGGTTCCTCCTGGCGCACGCACTATTGTTTCCTCCTGGCGCACGCACTACTGTTTCCTGCTGGCACACGTTCTACTGTACACTCCTGGCGCAAGCACTACTGTATCCTCCTGGCGCACACACTATGGTTTACTCCTGGCGCACGCACTACTACTTCCTCCTGGCGCACACACTACTGCATCCTCCTGGCGCACACACTACTGCATCCTCCTGGCGCACACACTACTGCATCCTCCTGGCGCACACACTACTGCATCCTCCTGGCGCACGCACTACTGCATCCTCCTGACGCACGCACTACTGCATCCTCCTGGCGCACGCACTACTGTTTCCTCATGGCGCACGCACTACTGTTTCATCCTGGGGCACGCACTACTGTTTCATCCTGGCGCACACACTACTGCATCCTCCTGGCGCATGCACTACTGCATCCTCCTGGCGCACGCACTACTGTATCCTCCTGGGGCACACACTATTGTTTCCTCCTGGCGCATGCACTACTGCTTCCTCCTGGTGCACACACTACTGTTTTTCCTGGCATACGCACTACTGTTTTCTCCTGGCGCACGCACTACTGTTTCATCCTGGTGCACACAATACTGTTTCCTCCAGGCGCATGTATTACTGGTTCCTCCTGACGCACACACTACTATATCCTCCTGGCGCACGCACTACTGTATCCTCCTGGCGCATGCACTACTGTTTCATCCTGGTGCACACAATAGTGTTCCTCCTGGCGCACGTACTACTGGTTCCTGCTGGCACACGCTCTACTGTACACTCCTGGCGCAAGCACTACTGTATCCTCCTGGGGCACACACTATGGTTTAATCCTGGCACACGCACTACTACTTCCTCCTGGCGCACACACTACTGCATCCTCCTGGCGCACACACTACTGCATCCTCCTGGCGCACACACTACTGCATCCTCCTGGCGCACACACTATTGCATCCTCCTGACGCACGCACTACTGCATCCTCCTGGCGCACGCACTACTGTTTCCTCATGGCGCATGCACTACTGTTTCTTCTGGCTCACGCACTACTGTTTCATCCTGGCGCACGCACTACTGTTTCATCCTGGCGCACGCACTACTGTTTCATCCTGGCGCAGACACTACTGCATCCTCCTGGCGCATGCACTACTGCATCCTCCTGGCGCACGCACTACTGTTTCATCCTGGCGCACTCACTACTGTATCCTCCTGGGGCACACACTATTGTTTCCTCCTGGCGCATGCACTACTGCTTCCTCCTGGTGCACACACTACTGTTTTTCCTGGCATACGCACTACTGTTTTCTCCTGGCGCACGCACTACTGTTTCATCCTGGTGCACACAATACTGTTTCCTTCAGGCGCATGTATTACTGGTTCCTCCTGACACACACACTACTATATCCTCCTGGCGCACGCACTACTGTATCCTCCTGGCGCATGCACTACTGTTTCATCCTGGTGCACACAATACTGTTCCTCCTGGCGCACGTACTACTGGTTCCTCCTGGCGCACGCACTATTGTTTCCTCCTGGCGCACACACTACTGTTTCCTGCTGGCACACGCTCTACTGTACACTCCTGGCGCAAGCACTACTGTATCCTCCTGGCGCACACACTATGGTTTACTCCTGGCGCACGCACTACTACTTCCTCCTGGCGCACACACTACTGCATCCTCCTGGCGCAGACACTACTGCATCCTCCTGGCGCACACACTACAGCATCCTCCTGGCGCACACACTACAGCATCCTCCTGGCGCACGCACTATTGCACCCTCCTGGCGCACGCACTACTGCATCCTCCTGGCGAACGCACTACTGTTTCCTCATGGTGCATGCACTACTGTTTCTTCTGGCGCACGCACTACTGTTTCATCCAGGCGCACGCACTACTGTTTCATTCTGGCACACACACTACTGCATCCTCCTGGCGCAGACACTACTGCATCCTCCTGGCGCACACACTACAGCATCCTCCTGGCGCACACACTACTGCATCCTCCTGGCGCACGCACTATTGCATCCTCCTGGTGCACGCACTACTGCATCCTCCTGGCGAACGCACTACTGTTTCCTCATGGCGCATGCACTACTGTTTCTTCTGGCGCACGCACTACTGTTTCATCCAGGCGCACGCACTACTGTTTCATCCTGGCGCACACACTACTGCATCCTCCTGGCGCATGCACTACTGCATCCTCCTGGCGCACGCACTACTGTTTCATCCTGGCGCACTCACTACTGTATCCTCCTGGGGCACACACTATTGTTTCCTCCTGGCGCATGCACTACTGCTTCCTCCTGGTGCACACACTACTGTTTTTCCTGGCATACGCACTACTGTTTCCTCCAGGCGCATGTATTACTGGTTCCTCCTGACACACACACTACTATATCCTCCTGGCGCACGCACTACTGTATCCTCCTGGCGCACGCACTACTGTATCCTCCTGGCGCACACACTATTGTTTCCTCCAGGTGCACACACTACTGTTTCCGCCTGGCGCACGCACTACTGTATCCTCCTGGCGTACACACTACTTTTTCATCCTGGTGCACACAATACTGTTTCCTCCTGGCGCACGCACTACTGTTTCTTCTGGTGCACGCACTACTGTTTCATCCTGGCGCATGCACTACTGTATCCTTCTGGCGCACACACTACTGCATCATCCTGGTGCACGTACTACTGCATCCTCCTGGCGCACGCACTACTGTATACTGTATACTGTACTGTCTTATATAGCGCAGCCGATTCCATTACAGTGTCTTATATAGTGCAGCAGATTCCGTTACAGTGTCTTATATAGCGCAGCAGATTCTGTTACAGTGTCTTATATAGCGCAGCAGATTCCGTTACAGTGTCTTATATAGCGCAGCAGATTCCGTTACAGTGTCTTATATAGCGCAGCAGATTCCGTTACAATGTCTTATATAGTGCAGCAGATTCCGTTAGAGTGTCTTATATAGCGCAGCAGATTCCGTTACAGCGTCTTATATAACGCAGCAGATTCCGTTACAGCGTATTATATAGCGCAGCAGATTCTGTTACAGTGTCTTATATAGCGCAGCAGGTTCCGTTACAGCGTCTTATATAGCGCAGCAGATTCCGTTACAGTGTCTTATATAGTGCAGCAGATTCCGTTACAGTGTCTTATATAGCGCAGCAGATTCCGTTACAGCGTCTTATATAGCGCAGCAGATTCCGTTACAGTGTCTTATATAGCGCAGCAGATTCCGTTACAGTGTCTTATATAGCGCAGCAGATTCTGTTACAACGTCTTATATAGCGCAGCAGATTCCGTTACAGCGTCTTATATAGCGCAGCAGATTCCGTTACAGTGTCTTATATAGCGCAGCAGATTCCGTTACAGTGTCTTATATAGCGCAGCAGATTCCGTTACAGTGTATTATATAGCGCAGCTGATTCCGTTACAGCGTCTTATATAGCGCAGCAGATTCCATTACAGCGTCTTATATAGCGCAGCAGATCCGTTACAGCGTCTTATATAGCGCAGCAGATTCCGTTACTGCGTCTTATATAGCGCAGCAGATTCCGTTACAGTGTCTTATATAGTGCAGCAGATTCTGTTACAGAGTCTTATATAGCGCAGCAGATTCCCTTACAGTGTCTTATATAGCGCAGCAGATTCCGTTACAGCGTCTTATATAGCGCAGCAGATTCCGTTACAGTGTCTTATAAAGCGCAGCAGATTCCGTTACAGTGTCTTATATAGCGCAGCAGATTCCGCTACAGCGTCCTATATAGGGCAGCAGATTCCGTTACAGCATCTTGTATAGCACAGTAGTTTCCGTTACAGTGTCTTATATAGTGCCGCAGATTCAGTTACAGCGTATTATATAGCGCAGCAGATTCCGTTACAGTGTCTTATAAAGCGCAGCAGATTCCGTTACAGCGTCTTATATAGCGCAGCAGATTCCGTTACAGCGTCTTATATAGCGCAGCAGATTCCGTTACAGTGTCTTATATAGCGCAGCAGATCCCGTTACACTGTCTTATATAGAGCAGCAGATTCCGTTACACTGTCTTATATAGAGCAGCAGATTCCGTTACACTGTCTTATATAGAGCAGCAGATTCCGTTACAGTGTCTTATATAGCGCAGCAGATTCCGTTAGTGTCTTATATAGCGCAGCAGATTCCGTTAGTGTCTTATATAGTGCAGCAGATTCCATTACAGCGCCTTATATAGCGCAGCAGATTCCGTTATAGTGTATTATATAGCGCAGCAGATTCCGTTACAGCGTCTTATATAGCGCAGCAGATTCCGTTAGTGTCTTATATAGTGCAGCAGATTCCATTACAGCGCCTTATATAGCGCAGCAGATTCCGTTACAGTGTCTTATATAGCGCAGCAGATTCCGTTACAGTGTCTTATATAGCGCAGCAGATTCCGTTACAGTGTCTTATATAGCGCAGCAGATTCCGTTACAGTGTCTTATATAGCGCAGCAGATTCCGTTACAGTGTCTTATATAGCGCAGCAGATTCCGTTACAGCGTCTTATATAGCGCAGCAGATTCCGTTACAGCGTATTATATAGCGCAGCAGATTCTGTTACAGCGTCTTATATAGCGCAGCATATTCCGTTACAGTGTCTTATATAGCGCAGCAGATTCTGTTACAGCGTCTTATATAGCGCAGCAGATTCCGTTACAGCGTCTTATATAGCGCAGCAGATACCGTTAGTGTCTTATATAGCGCAGCAGGTTCCGTTACAGTGTCTTATATAGTGCAGCAGATTCCGTTACAGCGTCTTATATAGCGCAGCAGATTCCGTTACAGTGTCTTATATAGCGCAGCAGATTCTGTTACAGCGTCTTATATAGCGCAGCAGATTCCGTTACAGTGTCTTATATAGCGCAGCATATTCCGTTACAGTGTCTTATATAGCGCAGCAGATTCCGTTACAGCGTCTTATATAGAGCAGCAGATTCCGTTACAGCGTCTGATATAGCGCAGCAGATTCCGTTACAGTGTCTTATATAGCGCAGCAGATTCCGTTAGTGTCTTATATAGCGCAGCAGATTCCGTTAGTGTCTTATATAGTGCAGCAGATTCCGTTACAGTGTCTTATATAGTGCAGCAGATTCCGTTAGTGTCTTATATAGCGCAGCAGATTCCGTTACAGCGTCTTATATAGCGCAGCAGATTCCGTTAGTGTCTTATATAGCGCTTGGTATATTGTGTATATGGTGAATATAGTGTATACAGTATGATGTATATGGTGTATATGATGTATACGATGTATATGGCTTGGTATATGGTGTTTGGACTGTGCCGACGCAAAGATGTGTCACTGCCCCGCAAACCCTGTCGTCTACCCCCACCAGCCCTTGCCCTGTGATTGCATTTTCTGCAATTTGTGTCCCACCCTGAATCAGGCCCTTTTGTGTTACATTCCCAATATGCACATTTTCCACACTACAGAAAAATCCCAGAACTGAAATACTTCTCGCCCCAAGCATATGGGAGATATGGGAGACTCAACTTGTAGTGGAAGTAATTATAATAATCATCCTGCTTCTCTCAGGGTTCGTGTGGGAATTGATAGTCACACGTGGGGGGAAAAAATAAAAAATTAAATAAAAATTCACAGCAGCACAAAGTATTTAAACAAATTAGGGTACTTGTTTCCTAGCACGGCGCCACCGATTTTGATTGTATTGATCGGGTCGGAAAAATCGCATCGCATGCCAACCAAATCACATGTGATGCGACCAATGCGATCGACCCGATTTTTACATTGGAATCAATGTAAAATGGTCCCTGACACCCTATTTTACATTGATTTCAATGTAAAAAGCACCAAAACCCCCCATTTTAATAGCAAAAATGGCCCTCCATTGTTAACACCACCCCACTATTGACGCCAAGCCAAAGCGTGGCCCATTTCCCATTGTTCTCTATGTAAAATCGGGTTGATCGACCCGATTTTAACTTTAAAAAGTAATTTAACATTATTCTATGGGAAAATCGGGTTGATCGCGTCGGTCGCGTCATGGCCCATTATAATGGCCCGCGATGGACCCGATCAACGCAATTTTCTAATTTAACATTCTCTATGGGAAAATCGCGTTGATTGCGTCGGTCGCGTTGCGGCCCATTATAATGGCCCGCGATGGACCCGATCAATGCGATTTCGTCTTTCACCGGCAAATACACTGGTGATTGACATAAAATCGGGTCCATCGGGTTGATCGCATGCCTTAAGTACCTTAAACTTAAGGCATGCGATCAACCCGATGGGCGCCGTGCTATGAAACAAGTACCCAAATTAGTGTGCTGGCTTTGTGGAAGCCAACAAAATGCTGACTCCGGTGATACTGTGAGGTAATGACTGCAGGCACAGCTGTGATCAATACAGAATTACACCGCAGAATATTTACTTAGACATTATAAATTCTTCTCACCCTCTCCTCACTGACACATCACTCATCTCCTGATATACTCTGTGCTGCTGGGGACCCTGCTCCTCCCACTATATAACTCTCAGTCTGTGACTTCCTGCTGCCTCCATTCTCCTCCTCACATCATGTCACTGCCCCTGTCACATGCAGCCCTGTCCTCACTGACAAATCACTCAATTCCTGATATACTCTGTGCTGCTGGTGACCCTGCTCCTCCCACTATATAACTCTCAGTCTGTAGCTTCTTGCTGCCTCCATTCCCCTCCTCACATCATGTCACTCCCCTGTCACATGCAGCCCTGTCCTCACTGACACATCCCTCATCCCCTGATATAATCTGTGCTGCTGGGGACCCTGCTCCCCCCCACTATATAACTCTCGGTCTGTGGCTTCCTGCTGCCCCCATTCCCCTCCTCACATCATGTCACTGCCCCTGTCACATGCAGCCCTGTCCTCACTGACACATCACTCATCTCCTGATATACTCTGTGCTGCTGGGGGACCCTGCTCCTCCCACTATATAGCTCTCAGTCTGTGGCTTCCTGCTGCCTCCATTCTCCTCCTCACATCATGTCACTGCCCCGGTCACATGCAGCCCTGTCCTCACTGACACATCACTCATCTCCTGATATACTCTGTGCTGCTGAGACCCTGCTCCTTCCGCTATATAACTCTCAGTCTGTGGCTTCCTGCTGCCCCCATTCCCCTCCTCACATCATGTCACTGCCCCTGTCACATGCTGCCCTGTCCTCACTGACACATCACCCATCTCCTGATATACTCTGTGCTGCTGGGGACACTGCTCCTCCCACTATATAACTGTCAGTCTGTGGCTTCCTGTTGCCCCCATTCCCCTCCTCACATGATGTCACTGCCCCTGTCACATGCAGCCCTGTCCTCACTGACACATCCCCTATCTCCTGATATACTCTGTGCTGCTGGGGACCCTGCTCCTCCCACTATATAACTCTCAGTCTGTGGTTTCCTGCTGCCCCCATTCCCCTCCTCACATCATGTCACTGCCCCTGTCACATGCAGCCCTGTCGTCACTGACACATCCCTCATCTCCTGATATACTCTGTGCTGCTGGGGACCCTGCTCCTCCCACTATATAACTCTCAGTCTGTGGTTTCCTGCTGCCCCCATTCCCCTCCTCACATCATGTCACTGCCCCTGTCACATGCAGCCCTGTCGTCACTGACACATCCCTCATCTCCTGATATACTCTGTGCTGCTGGGGACCCTGCTCCTCCCACTATATAACTCTCAGTCTGTGGTTTCCTGCTGCCCCCATTCCCCTCCTCACATCATGTCACTGCCCCTGTCACATGCTGCCCTGTCCTCACTGACACATCACCCATCTCCTGATATACTCTGTGCTGCTGGGGACCCTGCACCTCCCACTATATAACTGTCAGTCTGTGGCTTCCTGCTGCCCCCATTCCCCTCCTCACAGCATGTCACTGCCCCTGTCACATGCAGCCCTGTCCTCACTGACACATCACTCATCTCCTGATATACTCTGTGCTGCTGGGGACACTGCTCCTCCCACTATATAACTGTCAGTCTGTGGCTTCCTGCTGCCCCCATTCCCCTCCTCACATGATGTCACTGCCCCTGTCACATGCAGCCCTGTCCTCACTGACACATCCCCTATCTCCTGATATACTCTGTGCTGCTGGGGACCCTGCTCCTCCCACTATATAACTCTCAGTCTGTGGCTTCCTGCTGCCTCCATTCTCCTCCTCACATCATGTCACTGCCCCTGTCACATGCAGCCCTGTCCTCACTGACACATCACTCATCTCCTGATATACTCTGTGCTGCTGGGGACCCTGCACCTCCCACTATATAACTGTCGGTCTGTGGCTTGCTGCTGCCTCCATTCTCCTCCTCACATCATGTCACTGCCCCTGTCACATGCTGCCCTGTCCTCACAGACACATCACCCATCTCCTGATATACTCTGTGCTGCTGGGGACCCTGCTCCTCCCACTATATAACTGTCAGTCTGTGGCTTCCTGCTGCCTCCATTCCCCTCCTCACATCATGTCACTGCCCCTGTCACATGCAGCCCTGTCCTCACTGACACATTACTCATCTCCTGATATACTCTGTGCTGCTAGGGACCCTGCTCCTCCCACTATATAACTCAGTCTGTGGCTTCCTGCTGCCTCCATTCTCCTCCTCACATCATGTCACTGCCCCTGTCACATGCTGCCCTGTCCTCACTGACACATCACCCATCTCCTGATATACTCTGTGCTGCTGGGGACACTGCTCCTCCCACTATATAACTCTCAGTCTGTGGCTTCCTGCTGCCTCCATTCCCCTCCTCACAGCATGTCACTGCCCCTGTCACATGCAGCCCTGTCCTCACTGACACATCACTCATCTCCTGATATACTCTGTGCTGCTGGGGACCCTGCTCCTCCCTCTATATAACTCTCAGCCTGTGGTCTCCCGCTGCCCCCATTCCCCTCCTCACATCATGTCACTGCCCCTGTCCCATGCAGCCCTGTCCTCACTTTCACATCACTCATCTCCTGATATACTCTGTGCTGCTGGGGACCCTGCTCCCCCCCACTATATAACTCTCGGTCTGTGGCTTCCTGCTGCCCCCATTCCCCTCCTCACATCATGTCACTGCCCCTGTCACATGCAGCCCTGTCCTCACTGACACATCACTCATCTCCTGATATACTCTGTGCTGCTGGGGACCCTGCTCCTCCCACTATATAACTCTCAGTCTGTGGCTTTCTGCTGCCTCCATTCTCCTCCTCACATCATGTCACTGCCCCTGTCACATGCAGCCCTGTCCTCACTAATACATCACTCATCTCCTGATATACTCTGTGCTGCTGGGGACCCTGCTCCTCCCACTATATAACTCTCAGTCTGTGGCTTCCTGCTGCCCCCATTCCCCTCCTCACAGCATGTCACTGCCCCTGTCACATGCAGCCCTGTCCTCACTGACACATCACTCATCTCCTGATATACTCTGTGCTGCTGGGGACCCTGCTCCTCCCACTACATAACTCAGTCTGTGGCTTCCTGCTGCCTCCATTCTCCTCCTCACATCATGTCACTGCCCCTGTCACTTGCTGCCCTGTCCTCACTGACACATCACCCATCTCCTGATATACTCTGTGCTGCTGGGGACCCTGCACCTCCCACTATATAACTGTCAGTCTGTGGCTTCCTGCTGCCTCCATTCTCCTCCTCACATCATGTCACTGCCCCTGTCACATGCTGCCCTGTCCTCACTGACACATCACCCATCTCCTGATATACTCTGTGCTGCTGGGGACCCTGCTCCTCCCACTATATAACTGTCAGTCTGTGGCTTCCTGCTGCCTCCATTCCCCTCCTCACATCATGTCACTGCCCCTGTCACATGCAGCCCTGTCCTCACTGACACATCACTCATCTCCTGATATACTCTGTGCTGCTGGGGACACTGCTCCTCCCACTATATAACTCTCAGTCTGTGGCTTCCTGCTGCCTCCATTCCCCTCCTCACAGCATGTCACTGCCCCTGTCACATGCAGCCCTGTCCTCACTGACACATCACTCATCTCCTGATATACTCTGTGCTGCTGGGGACCCTGCTCCTCCCTCTATATAACTCTCAGCCTGTGGTCTCCCGCTGCCCCCATTCCCCTCCTCACATCATGTCACTGCCCCTGTCCCATGCAGCCCTGTCCTCACTTTCACATCACTCATCTCCTGATATACTCTGTGCTGCTGGGGACCCTGCTCCCCCCCACTATATAACTCTCGGTCTGTGGCTTCCTGCTGCCCCCATTCCCCTCCTCACATCATGTCACTGCCCCTGTCACATGCAGCCCTGTCCTCACTGACACATCACTCATCTCCTGATATACTCTGTGCTGCTGGGGACCCTGCTCCTCCCACTATATAACTCTCAGTCTGTGGCTTTCTGCTGCCTCCATTCTCCTCCTCACATCATGTCACTGCCCCTGTCACATGCAGCCCTGTCCTCACTAATACATCACTCATCTCCTGATATACTCTGTGCTGCTGGGGACCCTGCTCCTCCCACTATATAACTCTCAGTCTGTGGCTTCCTGCTGCCCCCATTCCCCTCCTCACAGCATGTCACTGCCCCTGTCACATGCAGCCCTGTCCTCACTGACACATCACTCATCTCCTGATATACTCTGTGCTGCTGGGGACCCTGCTCCTCCCACTATATAACTCTCAGTCTGTGGTTTCCTGCTGCCCCCATTCCCCTCCTCACAGCATGTCACTGCCCCTGTCACATGCAGCCCTGTCCTCACTGACACATCACTCATCTCCTGATATACTCTGTGCTGCTGGGGACCCTGCTCCTCCCTCTATATAACTCTCAGCCTGTGGTCTCCCGCTGCCCCCATTCCCCTCCTCACATCATGTCACTGCCCCTGTCCCATGCAGCCCTGTCCTCACTTTCACATCACTCATCTCCTGATATACTCTGTGCTGCTGGGGACCCTGCTCCCCCCCACTATATAACTCTCGGTCTGTGGCATCCTGCTGCCCCCATTCCCCTCCTCACATCATGTTACTGCCCCTGTCACATGCAGCCCTGTCCTCACTGACACATCCCTCATCTCCTGATATACTCTGTGCTGCTGGGGACCCTGCTCCTCCCACTATATAACTCTCAGTCTGTGGCTTCCTGCTGCCTCCATTCCCCTCCTCACATCATGTCACTGCCCCTGTCACATGCAGCCCTGTCCTCACTGACACATCACTCATCCCCTGATATACTCTGTGCTGCTGGGGACCCTACTCCTCCCACTATATAACTGTCAGTCTGTGGCTTCCTGCTGCCTCCATTCCCCTCCTCACATCATGTCACTGCCCCTGTCACATGCAGCCCTGTCCTCACTGACACATCACTCATCTCCTGATATACTCTGTGCTGCTGGGGACCCTGCTCCTCCCACTATATAACTCTCAGTCTGTGGCTTTCTGCTGCCTCCATTCTCCTCCTCACATCATGTCACTGCCCCTGTCACATGCAGCCCTGTCCTCACTAATACATCACTCATCTCCTGATATACTCTGTGCTGCTGGGGACCCTGCTCCTCCCACTATATAACTCTCAGTCTGTGGCTTCCTGCTGCCCCCATTCCCCTCCTCACAGCATGTCACTGCCCCTGTCACATGCAGCCCTGTCCTCACTGACACATCCCCCATCTCCTGATATACTCTGTGCTGCTGGGGACACTGCTCCTCCCACTATATAACTCTCAGTCTGTGGCTTCCTGCTGCCTCCATTCCCCTCCTCACAGCATGTCACTGCCCCTGTCACATGCAGCCCTGTCCTCACTGACACATCACTCATCTCCTGATATACTCTGTGCTGCTGGGGACCCTGCTCCTCCCTCTATATAACTCTCAGCCTGTGGTCTCCCGCTGCCCCCATTCCCCTCCTCACATCATGTCACTGCCCCTGTCACATGCAGCCCTGTCCTCACTTTCACATCACTCATCTCCTGATATACTCTGTGCTGCTGGGGACCCTGCTCCCCCCACTATATAACTCTCAGTCTGTGGCTTCCTGCTGCCTCCATTCCCCTCCTCACATCATGTCACTGCCCCTGTCACATGCAGCCCTGTCCTCACTGACACATCACTCATCTCCTGATATACTCTGTGCTGCTGGGGACCCTGCTCCTCCCACTATATAACTCTCAGTCTGTGGCTTCCTGCTGCCTCCATTCCCCTCCTCACATCATATCACTGCCCCTGTCACATGCAGCCCTGTCCTCACTGACACATCCCTCATCTCCTGATATACTCTGTGCTGCTGGGGACCCTGCTCCTCCCACTATATAACTCTCAGTCTGTGGCTTCCTGCTGCCCCCATTCCTCACAGCATGTCACTGCCCCTGTCACATGCAGCCCTGTCCTCACTGACACATCCCTCATCCCCTGATATACTCTGTGCTGCTGGGGACCCTGCTCCTCCCAATATATAACTCTCAGTCTGTGGCTTCCTGCTGCCCCCATTCCTCACAGCATGTCACTGCCCCTGTCACATGCAGCCCTGTCCTCACTGACACATCCCTCTGTGCTGCTGTGGACCTTGCTCCTCCCACTATATAACTCTCAGTCTGTGGCTTCCTGCTGCCTCCATTCCCCTCCTCACATCATGTCACTGCCCCTGTCACATGCAGCCCTGTCCTCACTGACACATCACTCATCTCCTGATATACTCTGTGCTGCTGGGGACCCTGCTCCTCCCAATATATAACTCTTAGTCTGTGGCTTCCTGCTGCCCCCATTCCCCTCCTCACATCATGTCACTGCCCCTGTCATATGCAGCCCTGTCCTCACTGACACATCCCTCATCTCCTGATATACTCTGTGCTGCTGGGGACCCTGCTCCTCCCACTATATAACTCTCAGTCTGTGACTTCCTGCTGCCTCCATTCCCCTCCTCATATCATGTCACTGCCCCTGTCACATGCAGCCCTGTCCTCACTGACACATCACTCATCTCCTGATATACTCTGTGCTGCTGAGGACCATGCTCCTCCCACTATATAACTCTCAGCCTGTGACTTCCTGCTGCCTCCATTCCCCTCCTCACATCATGACACTGCCCCTGTCACATGCAGCCCTGTCCTCACTGACACATCACTCATCTCCTGATATACTCTGTGCTGCTGGGGAACCTGCTCCTCCCACTATATAACTCTCAGTCTGTGGCTTCCTGCTGCCTCCATTCCCCTCCTCACATCATGACACTGCCCCTGTCACATGCAGCCCTGTCCTCACTGACACATCACCCATCTCCTGATATACTCTGTGCTGCTGGGGACCCTGCTCCTCCCACTATATAACTCTCAGTCTGTGGCCTCCTGCTGCCTCCATTCCCCTCCTCACATCATGTCACTGCCCCTGTCACATGCAGCCCTGTCCTCACTGACACATCACTCATCTCCTGATATACTCTGTGCTGCTGGGGACCCTGCTCCTCCCTCTATATAACTCTCAGTCTGTGACTTCCTGCTGCCTCCATTCCCCTCCTCACATCATGTCACTGCCCCTGTCACATGCAGCCCTGTCCTCACTGACACATCACTCATCTCCTGATATACTCTGTGCTGCTGGGGACCCTGCTCCTCCCACTATATAACTCTCAGTCTGTGGCTTCCTGCTGCCTCCATTCCCCTCCTCACATCATGTCACTGCCTCTGTCACATGCAGCCCTGACTTTGCTGTATGACAGACATAGTAACATAGATTGTGAGGTAGAAAACACACCACCATTCCTTGACTTTTTCTTTTATTAGAAGGTTGCAGAAAATATAGGTACAAGTAACCCGAACATAATATATGAATAGATAATATACCAACAGCGCCCCCAAATACATCCAATCAAAGAGAATCAAAGACATATGTAGGGGGAAATTTACTAAGAATATGAATACAACATTTCATATTCTTAATACGAATGCCTACGACTGTATATGGCTGTTTCAGTCGTATGCAAAGTCGTATTCCGGAGGGGAATGTACAAAGCAGTCAAATACGACTGCATTGTAACCCTCCGATGGTGTAATGATTCGTATTAGCGGACATATATACGGCCGCTAATACGAATTCGTACAGGCAGTCTGCACGGATCAGTCCGATCCATGCAGGCTGCAGAGTGTAAAAAAAATTGTTAAATAAATTAAAAAAAGTAAAAAAAACGGTGTGGGGTCACTCCCCCCCACAGCCGTAACCAGCACCAGGCTGAAAGAGCCTGGCTGGTAATAAAAAATAAGGAAACCAACCAAATAGGGGTTCCCCGATTTTTAGAAACCAGTCCCAGACTCCAGGTCCAGGGCTGGTTAAAAATGAGTTGGGGTCCCCCATATTTTCAGAACCAGCCTCAGGTTTTTAAAATTACCAGCCCCGGCTCTTTCAGCCTGGTGCTGGTTACGGCTGTGGGGGGGACCCCATGCTGTTTTTTTTAATTTATTTATTTATTTTTCTATTTTTTACACACTGAAGCCGGCACGGATCTGACTGATCTGATGGCTCTGACTGATCCGTGCCGGCTTCTGCCAAATACGACAGGAAAATAAAGTGTATTTTCCTGCCGTATTTGCCTGGCCATTCAAGGGCGTTTTACGCTAATTAGCGGCCGTATTTTCAATATGGCCGCTTAGTAAATCAGGAACCACCATTCTTTTGAATGTTGATTTCTGTCGTATTGTATCGATGGTGTAATCATACGTATTTGTAAATACAAATACGAATGTCCCATCAATACGAATACGAATATTCATATTTTTGGCATACTAATACGTATTTTTTTTTAACAAATTTTTCTTAGTAAATTTCCCCCGTAATCTAAATCCATATGAGAAATATTTGGTCAAAGTCTTACGCTGGCCATTCATCAGGACAACCAGCATCAGATCCAAGGCGTCTAACGATGTCCCCAGCAGTTTTCCAGACACACAACAGATCTAAAGTTTGTAATTTCACATAAGATCTATCGTAAGATCTGCAACTTTCAGCATAGTCGTCGAAACCTGCGGGCCAGCACATGGTACCGAAACACCTCATGATGAGCACTCAAAACACACACAATACATTGCCCGACACATCGAAATTGAGCATTCAGCCTGAAGATGTTCTGGTGTATAGCCATCTTAAGGAACATGAATAAATGGAGAAAGAGACCCTATATCCCTTATAAACCCTACTTACTTGACTTACCACTTGGGTCCTACTCACCGCTTGGGTCCTACTCACCGCTAGGGTCCTACTCACTGCTAGGGTCCTACTCACTGCTAGGGTCCTACTCACCGCTTTGGTCCTACTCACCTCTTGGGTCCTACTCACCGCTAGGGGCCTACTCACTGCTAGGGTCCTACTCACCGCTAGGGGCCTACTCACCTCTTGGGTCCTACTCACCGCTAGGGGCCTACTCACCTCTTGGGTCCTACTCACTGCTAGGATCCTACTCACCGCTAGGGGCCTACTCACCTCTTGGGTCCTACTCATCGCTAGGGTCCTACTCACTGCTAGGGTCCTACTCACTGCTAGAGTCCTACTCACTGCTTGGGGCCTATTCACCGCTAGAGTCCTACTCACCGCTAGGGTCCTACTCACCGCTAGGGTCCTACTCACTGCTAGGCTCCTACTCGCCGCTAGGGTCCTACTCACCGCTAGGGTCCTACTCACCCCTAGGGTCCTACTCGCTGCCAGGGTCCTACTCGCTGCTAGGGTCCTACTCACCGCTAGGGTCCTACTCACCGATAGAGTCCTACTCACCGCTAGGGTCCTACTCACCGCTAGAGTCCTACTCACCGCTAGGGTCCTACTCACCGCTAGAGTCCTACTCACTGCTAGGGTCCTACTCACCGCTAGAGTCCTACTCACTGCTAGGGTCCTACTCACTGCTAGGGTCCTACTCACTGCTAGGGTCCTACTCACCGCTAGGGTCCTACTCACCGCTAGGGTCCTACTCGCTGCTAGGGTCCCCCCATCCTACTCGTGCCCTCCTCCAAATCATCCAGGGGTTCTGCATGCAGTGGTTTAGGGGCAAATTGTATTACGGGACACATGTCCAACCCCTTTAGGCAGTTTCTCTGCCCCCTCTGCCTCCAAAATGCCACCCTCCTCTAGGATTGTAATTCCCCCTTCAAGATTTGGCCCCTCCTCCAAATCTGTGCCAGTCCCATTCCAGCACCCACTGATACCCCCCTTTGCCACCTCTGCCACCTCCTGGTGCAGTACCCACATTCATACTGTTGGCAACAATGGGCACCGGAGATGGGATACAGTCTCTTGGCCGCCCCTATTTAGGTCAAGATGCATTGGTTCGACCCCTGAAGACCGACAGGGCTTAGGTCGACACCTGAAATAGGTTGACATAGCTAAGGTTGACAGTGTTGGACAGTAGACACAAGCATTAGGTGGAAAGTCAAAAGGTCGACATGAGGTTTTGACGTTTTATTTGAGCCGACATATGCCGACAGGTGGAATAACATGTCCTATCATCCACTACAGCGTGGAGGGAGAATAGAATAGTGTGCTGGGCGCAGCGAGGCATCAGGCCCAAAGCATGGTGAGTGCAGAGAACGGTGCAAAGGGACGCGGTACACTGACGGTATCCATACTGGGCGCAGCGAGGCATCAGGCCCAAAGCATGGTGAGCGCAGAGAACGGGGCAAAGGGACGCGGTACACTGACGGTATACATACTGGGCGCAGCGAGGCATCAGGCCCAAAGCGTGGTGAGCGCAGAGAACGGGGCAAAGGGACGCGGTACACTGATGGTAAACATATTGACTATGTCAACATTCGGGACAAATAAAAGTGAAAAACTCATGTCGATCTTTTGTCAACCTAATGCTTATGTCGACCTCCCAACCATGTTGACCTTAGTCATGTCCACCTACTTCAGGTGTCAACCTTCAGTGGTGGACCCAATTTCCCCATACCCCCTGAGATATGTGTTCCTCTCATTTTCACACAATTCACATTGAACCCTTTGTCACATTCCCTGGAAGCATGTCCTACGGTACTGCCCATAGGACACTTATCACAGTACAATCCCCACCTGAGTGCCGGGTCCTACAGTACTGCCCATAGGACACTTATCACAGTACAATCCCCACCTGAGTGCCGGGACCTCTTGGGTCCTACTCACCGCTAGGGGCCTACTCACCTCTTGGGTCCTACTCACTGCTAGGATCCTACTCACCGCTAGGGGCCTACTCACCTCTTGGGTCCTACTCATCGCTAGGGTCCTACTCACTGCTAGGGTCCTACTCACTGCTAGAGTCCTACTCACTGCTTGGGGCCTATTCACCGCTAGAGTCCTACTCACCGCTAGGGTCCTACTCACCGCTAGGGTCCTACTCACTGCTAGGCTCCTACTCGCCGCTAGGGTCCTACTCACCGCTAGGGTCCTACTCACCCCTAGGGTCCTACTCGCTGCCAGGGTCCTACTCGCTGCTAGGGTCCTACTCACCGCTAGGGTCCTACTCACCGATAGAGTCCTACTCACCGCTAGGGTCCTACTCACCGCTAGAGTCCTACTCACCGCTAGGGTCCTACTCACCGCTAGAGTCCTACTCACTGCTAGGGTCCTACTCACCGCTAGAGTCCTACTCACTGCTAGGGTCCTACTCACTGCTAGGGTCCTACTCACTGCTAGGGTCCTACTCACCGCTAGGGTCCTACTCGCTGCTAGGGTCCCCCCATCCTACTCGTGCCCTCCTCCAACTCATCCAGGGGTTCTGCATGCAGTGGTTTAGGGGCAAATTGTATTACGGGACACATGTCCAACCCCTTTAGGCAGTTTCTCTGCCCCCTCTGCCTCCAAAATGCCACCCTCCTCTAGGATTGTAATTCCCCCTTCAAGATTTGGCCCCTCCTCCAAATCTGTGCCAGTCCCATTCCAGCACCCACTGATACCCCCCTTTGCCACCTCTGCCACCTCCTGGTGCAGTACCCACATTCATACTGTTGGCAACAATGGGCACCGTAGATGGGATACAGTCTCTTGGCCGCCCCTATTTAGGTCAAGATGCATTGGTTCGACCCCTGAAGACCGACAGGGCTTAGGTCGACACCTGAAATAGGTTGACATAGCTAAGGTTGACAGTGTTGGACAGTAGACACAAGCATTAGGTGGAAAGTCAAAAGGTCGACATGAGGTTTTGACGTTTTATTTGAGCCGACATATGCCGACAGGTGGAATAACATGTCCTATCATCCACTACAGCGTGGAGGGAGAATAGAATAGTGTGCTGGGCGCAGCGAGGCATCAGGCCCAAAGCATGGTGAGTGCAGAGAACGGTGCAAAGGGACGCGGTACACTGACGGTATCCATACTGGGCGCAGCGAGGCATCAGGCCCAAAGCATGGTGAGCGCAGAGAACGGGGCAAAGGGACGCGGTACACTGACGGTATACATACTGGGCGCAGCGAGGCATCAGGCCCAAAGCGTGGTGAGCGCAGAGAACGGGGCAAAGGGACGCGGTACACTGATGGTATACATATTGACTATGTCAACATTCGGGACAAATAAAAGTGAAAAACTCATGTCGATCTTTTGTCAACCTAATGCTTATGTCGACCTCCCAACCATGTTGACCTTAGTCATGTCCACCTACTTCAGGTGTCAACCTTCAGTGGTGGACCCAATTTCCCCATACCCCCTGAGATATGTGTTCCTCTCATTTTCACACAATTCACATTGAACCCTTTGTCACATTCCCTGGAAGCATGTCCTACGGTACTGCCCATAGGACACTTATCACAGTACAATCCCCACCTGAGTGCCGGGTCCTACAGTACTGCCCATAGGACACTTATCACAGTACAATCCCCACCTGAGTGCCGGGTCCTACGGTACTGCCCATAGGACACTTATCACAGGACAATCCCCACCTGAGTGCCGGGTCCTACAGTACTGCCCATAGGACACTTATCGCAGTACAATCCCCACCTGAGTGCCGGGTCCTACAGTACTGCCCATAGGACACTTATCACAGTACAATCCCCACCTGAGTGACGGGTCCGAGGCTGGCCAGGATAAAATCACTGCACTCGCTCTTTCCCAATCTGCAGATGGTATATGTACAAATCCCCCTCCCCATACACCCATTGTATAACATTCCCTGGAAGCATGTCCTACGGTACTGCCCATAGGACACTTATCACAGTACAATCCCCACCTGAGTGACGGGTCCGAGACTGGCCAGGATAAAATCACTGCACTCGCTCTTTCCCAATCTGCAGATGGTATATGTACAAATCCCCCTCCCCATACACCCATTGTATAACATTCCCTGGAAGCATGTCCTACAGTACTGCCCATACGACACTTATCACAGTACAATCCCCACCTGAGTGACGGGTCAGAGACTGGCCAGGATAAAATCACTGCACTCACTCTTTCCCAATGTAACCTGCAGATGGTATATGTACAAATCCCCCTCCCCATACACCCATTGTATTACATTCCCTGGAAGCATGTCCTACGGTACTGCCCATAGGACACTTATCACAGTACAATCCCCACCTGAGTGACGGGTCCGAGGCTGGCCAGGATAAAATCACTGCACTCGCTCTTTCCCAATGTAACCTGCAGATGGTAAATGTACAAATCCCCCTCCCCATACACCCATTGTATAACATTCCCTGGAAGCATGTCCTACGGTACTGCCCATAGGACACTTATCACAGTACAATCCCCACCTGAGTGACGGGTCCGAGACTGGCCAGGATAAAATCACTGCACTCGCTCTTTCCCAATCTGCAGATGGTATATGTACAAATCCCCCTCCCCATACACCCATTGTATAACATTCCCTGGAAGCATGTCCTACGGTACTGCCCATAGGACACTTATCACAGTACAATCCCCACCTGAGTGACGGGTCCGAGGCTGGCCAGGATAAAATCACTGCACTCGCTCTTTCCCAATGTAGGCTGCAGATGGTAAATGTACAAATCCCCCTCCCCATACACCCATTGTATAACATTCCCTGGAAGCATGTCCTACGGTACTGCCCATAGGACACTTATCACAGTACAATCCCCACCTGAGTGACGGGTCCGAGGCTGGCCAGGATAAAATCACTGCACTCGCTCTTTCCCAATCTGCAGATGGTATATGTACAAATCCCCCTCCCCCATACACCCATTGTGTAACATTCCCTGGAAGCATGTCCTACGGTACTGCCCATACGACACTTATCACAGTACAATCCCCACCTGAGTGACGGGTCCGAGGCTGGCCAGGATAAAGTCACTGCACTCGCTCTTTCCCAATGTAGGCTGCAGATGGTAAATGTACAAATCCCCCTCCCCATACACCCATTGTGTAACATTCCCTGGAAGCATGTCCTACGGTACTGCCCATAGGACACTTATCACAGTACAATCCCCACCTGAGTGACGGGTCCGAGGCTGGCCAGGATAAAATCACTGCACTCGGTCTTTCCCAATCTGCAGATGGTATATGTACAAATCCCCCTCCCCATACACCCATTGTATAACATTCCCTGGAAGCATGTCCTACAGTACTGCCCATACGACACTTATCACAGTACAATCCCCACCTGAGTGACGGGTCCGAGACTGGCCAGGATAAAATCACTGCACTCGCTCTTTCCCAATCTGCAGATGGTATATGTACAAATCCCCCTCCCCATACACCCATTGTATAACAATCCCTGGAAGCATGTCCTACGGTACTGCCCATAGGACACTTATCACAGTACAATCCACACCTGAGTGATGGGTTAGAGACTGGCCAGGATAAAATCACTGCACTCACTCTTTCCCAATCTGCAGATGGTAAATGTACAAATCCCCCTCCCCATACACCCATTGTATAACATTCCCTGGAAGCATGTCTACGGTACTGCCCATACGACACTTATCACAGTACAATCCCCACCTGAGTGACGGGTCAGAGACTGGCCAGGATAATATCACTGCACTCGCTCTTTCCCAATGTAGGCTGCAGATGGTGTATGTACAAATCCCCCTCCCCATACACCCATTGTATAACATTCCCTGGAAGCATGTCCTACGGTACTGCCCATACGACACTTATCACAGTACAATCCCCACCTGAGTGACGGGTCCGAGGCTGGCCAGGATAAAATCACTGCACTCGCTCTTTCCCAATGTAGGCTGCAGATGGTTCACCTGTATAAAGCAATGTTATGTATGACTGTTTTAACCCTATTAGGCTGGCGGGCAAAGCCGGTGACAGCCCCGGGCTTCAGCCCTGGATGGGTGAAGCCTGGGGGAACCCTTTTAATAGGGGGGGGTCCCCACTCCTCCAGGTACCCCGTCCAAGGCTGACCAGCCACGGTGCTCATGGTTTTACTGGGGGACCTTATGTAAAAAGTGTCCCCCGGCTGTGGCATGACACCGCGGGCTGTTGGAGCCCGGTGCTGGTTTCAAAATACGGGGGACCCCCAGATTTTTTGTCTCCCGTATTTTTTGAATCAGGACCGGTCCAGGAGTCCGGGGCTGGTTTCAGAAATACGGGGGACCACTATGCTTTTTGTCCCCCGTATTTTTGGAACCAGGTCCGGCTCAATGAGCCCGGCGCTGGTTGTACTCAGGAGGGGGGACCTCACGCTGTTTTTAAAAAAAAAAAAATAAATTCACAGATTTCCTCAAATTCGCACATTTTCATACCTAAAAGTCGCACATTATTGCACTTATTCGCACTTTTTTACCGGAATACGCAGCTCATTAAATATGCGAATTCGCAGCAAAAAATGCGATTTTAAAAAGTGCAATAATGGGCAATTTTGAAAAGTTACTAAAGCTCTCCTCTTATTTATTTATTTATTTTTATTTATTTACAGTTTCTTATATAGCGCAGCAGATTCCGTTGCGCTTTACAATAGTAGACAGTGATAAGACAAACTGGGTAACAACAGACAGACTTGGAGGTAGGAGGGCCCTGCTGCAAGCTTACAATCTATAGGGATATAGGGGGGAAACATAAGGACAGGCACCAGTAATAGCATAGCAGTTACAAGTCCAGAAGGGAAGCTATATAATACATAAGTGCCTCGGAGGGTTATGCATGTAGAACTTAAATATGATAGGCTTGCCTGAAGAGGTGAGTTTTCAGGGAACGCTTGAAAGTTTGGAGACTGGTGGAGAGTCTTAATGTGCGTGGAAGGGCATTCCATAGGATGGGAGCAGCCCGATAAAAGTCCTGTAATAGTGAATGGGAGCTAGTGATCCGTGCAGAAGAGAGACGCAGATCTTGTGCAGAGCGGAGTGGTCAAGATGGGAGATATTATGTGATAAGTGCAGAGATATATGCTGGTGCAGTATGGTTAATAGCTTTATATGCAAGTAGAAGTGTTTTATATTGAATACGGTAAGATACAGGCAACCAATGGAGGGACTGGCAGAGCGGATCAGCAGACGTTATTAAATGTCACCCTTAATGTCAGACAGGGTGTTCTGTTGCATGAAACCCTATAGTGGAACTGGATGACATTCGGCGTTCTGCCTGCCTGATCTGCCCCCAAATACATCTACGGTGCACCACCTATCACCCTCGTCCCGGAAACAGTACTGCATATGGAACATGCTCAGGTTTGGGGACCATCGCTGACTGCTTCTAAACAAATAAAAAAAATTATGATCCTCCAAGCATTTCTTCAATGGTTACTGGAATGGTTACCGGAATGATAACCATTGAAGAAATGCTTGGAGGAGCATAATGTTTTAAAGAAACCCTCAGGCCCAGGCCGTGGCCCTCATCCTGAGTATCTCCTTCTTCCTCTTTGCCAGGAACTACCCAGTTTAGCCTGCAGAAAAACCCTGCTGTAATCTGACACCTCTGGAAGTCAGGGAGCTCGGTGCTGCTGGAGGACCCTGCTGCTTCCATTATATATCTCTAAGTCTGTGGTTTCTATTCTATAAGAGAGTGGCTGGTTAGCTGACACACACATTTAGCAATTGCAAAACAATGGGTTGTTAGTGTCCTTAATGTGCTATGTAAGGTCTTGGTACTCTCATGTAGAGTACCTTATCTCCAATACTCCTCTTCTCTCCAGCCTTCTAAGTACTCTTCTCTACTACCTGTCTCCACATCCACATACAGGTACACCATCTCACTCTCACGTTATTTATCATACGGCTATCCTAGACCTCTTTCACCACTCACTAATAATATGGCTTTCCCAGGTTCCTCTGACTTTCCACTAATGCTTTCCCAGATTCCTCTGACCACCCACTAATGAGACAGCTTTCCCAGATTCCTCTGACCACCATCTATTGAGGCAGTTTTCCCAGGTTCCTCTGACCACCAATTATTGAGGAAGCTTTCCAAGGTTTCTCTGACCACCCGCTAATGAGACGACTTTCCCAGGTTCCCCTGACCAACCATTCATGAGAGGGCTTTCCCAGGTTCCCCTGACTAACCATTCATGAGAGGGCTTTCCCAGGTTCCCCTGACCAACCATTCATGAGATGGCTTTCCCAGGTTCCCCTGACCAATCATTCAGGAGAGGGCTTTCCCTAGGTTCCCCTGACCAATCATTCATGAGAGGGCTTTCCCAGGTTCCCCTGACCAACCATTCATGAGAGGGCTTTCCCAGGTTCCCCTGACCAATCATTCATGAGAGGGCTTTCCCAGGTTCCCCTGACCAATCATTCAGGAGAGGGCTTTCCCAGGTTCCCCTGACCAACCATTCATGAGAGGGCTTTCCAAGGTTCCCCTGACTAACCATTCATGAGAGGGCTTTCCCAGGTTCCCCTGACTAACCATTTATGAGAGGGCTTTCCCAGGTTCCCCTGACCAACCATTCATGAGATGGCTTTCCCAGGTTCCCCTGACCAATCATTCAGGAGAGGGCTTTCCCTAGGTTCCCCTGACCAATCATTCATGAGAGGGCTTTCCCAGGTTCCCCTGACCAACCATTCATGAGAGGGCTTTCCCAGGTTCCCCTGACCAATCATTCATGAGAGGGCTTTCCCAGGTTCCCCTGACCAATCATTCAGGAGAGGGCTTTCCCAGGTTCCCCTGACCAACCATTCATGAGAGGGCTTTCCAAGGTTCCCCTGACTAACCATTCATGAGAGGGCTTTCCCAGGTTCCCCTGACTAACCATTCATGAGAGGGCTTTCCCAGGTTCCCCTGACCAATCATTCAGGAGAGGGCTTTCCCTAGGTTCCTCTGACCATTTCTAATAATTATGTCTTTGAAAGGTTCCTTCCAACATTACTGTTTTATGTCCATCCGTTCCTCTTCTCTTCAGCCGTACAACCTGCCTCCTCTTCCAGATTTCTATAGAACATCTTCTGCACTTATCAGATTTCATTCCCAAAGAGCTTGAATGTCATAAATAGTGAAAAGTTGTAGCTCTTACCATTAAGTGACTTGGAACATGGTGGCTATTGAAAGCCTCCTTGGGTCCCCAGACAAATTGTGATGCCCGCTCCATGTCTCCTGTTCAGGCGGTGGTTTTGCAGTTGTGCTGGTTATAGTCTTGAGCTAATGAAGAGGTGTTAGAGAATGTTCGCCTCATCCCTAAGAATTATCTCTTTATATATTGTCAGACCTTCTGCTCACCTGTAACTTGCCTGCTTCTCCTCAATGGTAAGAACATCACTTATTGTCCAGCTGTGAGTGGTGGCATCGATAAAGGAAGATGCCAGACCCTATCGGTACTACTGGTCTCTACCAGTGGTGAATATGGAGGCACTTATTAATGGACTAATTAGCATAATTACCACTCTCTATAACTCGCCATAAGCTGTTTGTTGCAGAAGGCTACACATGCGGAGACCCCCCAACATCAGAACAGGGCCATAGTCAGCCCATTCCGAGTGTTATTGAATCAGGCCCTTTGTGTCAGGTGCATTGCACCAGGCTATATACACCGGAGATGCACATAGCTAGTGGCAGGTATATACACCGGCTGATCCTCGGTACGAATGGATATGACCGGCAAAAATACAATGGGAGTATATGGCTGCCGTATACTCTTGATTCCTATTTTCCAATTGCATAGCTGTTTATATTTGGCGGCCGTATTTAATGTCACGGATCCCCCCCGCCCAGCTATAACCAGCCCCGGGCACATTGAGCCAGTCCTGGTTGCAGACATACAGGGGGAAAAAAAGCTGGGGTCCAACTGTATTATAACCAGCACCAGTCTCATGGGCCGGTCCTGGTTCCCAAAATATGGGGGACAAACTGAGTAGGGTTTTGTAAACCAGCAGCGAGTCCAAACAGCCAGCAGGCTAATACCACGCCCAGCCACAACATT
This sequence comes from Crinia signifera, assembly GCF_055691185.1. NCBI lineage: Eukaryota > Metazoa > Chordata > Amphibia > Anura > Myobatrachidae > Crinia > Crinia signifera. The sequence continues at coordinate 338,048,459 of NC_139220.1, read as the reverse complement.
AAACTGTGACTGATCAGCCCGGGCTGGCACCCTTGGGGAGTGGGGACCCCCCAATAAAGGGGTCCCCCCTCCAAGAAACCCTCAGACCAGGCTGAAGCCCGTGGATATCCCCGGTGCCCCTGGGCAGTGGGCAGTGGGTATTGGGCCCATGCAGACATCCAGGGAGTTACAAAATAAAAATCGGACAGTCCTGACACCATATGAACTAAGGATCAGCAAGTCTGTTTACTCTTGTGGCTCCTCCTCCAAACTGAGGGATTTTCTGGTGACATCATACACTGGGTCCTCCCCCAGCCAATCAGCAGCAGGCTGCGGGTCTGATTGGCTGTTCGCAGCTCCATAGACGCCCATGTTAAAAATGTAAGTAGTCCACATGTCTCTAACTGACATTTTCCCATGATATATGGATGTTGCTCCACACTTAAGGCTATGGTAACCCTGGCTCTCTACTTCGTCTGGATTTAAACTGTAACCAGATTCTGTTGTTGCTTCTCTACATCATTACAGAATTCCTGTATGTGTGCTCCTCACTGCCATTATTCTGCAGCCTGTGACACTCTTTAGCTTAAACCCCTGTGCTTGGTTCCCACTGCATCTGCTTCTGTCTTGCATGTGGCCAAGATGGCGCCACAGCACTTCTCTAGCATTTGTAACAAACTTCTCAATGTGCCTGGGGCACTCCTGTATGTGCTGTGGGAGCGTTGGGTGCCTCTTCCCTAGTTCTGTCATTTTGGGAACGTGATAGTACAGCCGCAGCCGCTGTTACACTGGTCGATGGGCATGAAGTGGAGCTTGTAGTGGAGTAAATACAATGGGATCAACATCATCCTTCATGTGAGGACCAGACTGAAGCAAAGAGAACAGTGGATCCATCTGCACCACCATCGGGCTGCTAGAAGGTACAGATGGTTAGGATCTGTGAAGGCAAGCTTGATGGCCAGATGTTCCTCGTTTACAATCCTATAGTGTTTCTGCTGGTGAAAACATCGAGGATGACCATTGAAGCGCATTATTCCAGAAGCCAGACAGGACCGCAACTTTGGCCACAGAGGATTCTAAATAACATGGCAAGAAGCGATCGGACAGACCCAATGCTTCAAGCAGACATTTCTGAATTCTGTAATACAATTGATTCTATCAGAAAGGAGAAAGAACTTGTTCCAAATGTTCTGAATGTTCAAAGAGAGTTAGAAAAGGATTAAGATCTCATCTAAATAAATTACTACAAATTGATACAGAAAGCCATGGAAGATTTTGGTAAATACTGCCGGTGCCGTGCTCAAGCCAAAGGGCATCATATTGCCTATCTCCAGTATTAAATGCCTGCTGCCTGGCACTAAGCACCGCCTCGGACAAGGATATGGTGGTGCCTTTAATCTGATCAAACAGCTCAGAAATGAATAAGAGGCTATAAAGATGGAGCCGGGCTCATTCAGGCAAGGGATGGCGGAGGATTCACCAGCCCCTGCCAGCTGCCGGAAGGGGATGCGCGAGCATGAGACACACATGCATCCCCTTCAACCGGAGCTTCCCCCCCAGGGTCCCCCCCCCCCCAACCTTGCCTGTCACACTGAAGCAGAGACTGGCAGGGTTCCCGTCCATTGTTTTGCTATTAGGGAGTGCTAAAACTATGGCAAGGCATGATGGGATGTGTAGTTTCACATCAGCTGGAGGGCCACAGTTTGGACATACCTGAAGTAAGGTATCAATCTCTCCTGAGCCAAGTTCTGTACAGCTGTACATCACTGTGACACTACAATAGCACAGTTACATGTTTGTGCACCTTCTTATAGAGCCAGGTAAACAACATGCACCTGCTGTCTAGATAGCCTGACATATTTTTAGTCTGGTGACTCAGACATGTGATGTCATTATGGCTGATGGGTTATGCACAATAACACTTAATAGAGAGCATCCAACCATTTAATGTCAACATTAATAACAGACTGATTATAAATCCTCTACATGCTTTTGGATCTCCATCCTATTTTGAATGATTAGGAACCCTACAGGTTGAGGTGCAGGAACTCTGGGGATTGCTGCAGCTGAGAGGGAGCCAAGGAATATCGGTGATCTTCTAGAAATCAGTTGATTTTCCTTTTGCTTCTCTGCTCAATAAGTCGCATGTTGGGTTAGATCTTTAGCAATCGCAGTTATAGCCATACGGGAGGCATGAATCTGCCCACAGAAAACCATGGTACCAGCACTGCTTCTGCCGCAGCCCTCTGTGTAGACATGGGACAACCCTGGGATGTGAGTCACAATTGCCCAGGACTTTGTGATGACCCTGGTGGGCGTCTACCTTCTTTCCTTGGCAGTAGCTTCATTTGCAATAATTAGCATTTCCATGACCTAGAAAATCACAGCTGTGGACTTATTTGCATACTAATATGAGCTAGGACCACTGGCAAAATGGTGGAGGTTTGGAAGACGGGCAGAGTTTGGTGCACAGTGGGAACTGCGAAGGTAAATAGACCCGATCCTCTGGCAGCATTCTGGAAGGAGACAGCAAATGAAGGTTTCTCCTATAATGGACACAAGGAGGAGAGTAGACATCACTAAGTGTAACCTGGAGGCTAGTGACACCATATACTTATCCTCCCCCAGAATCTCTCACCTGCCCTGGACAGTGGACAAGCCATTTCCCTATGCAATGTCTCCAGCGCTCACTGCTCACCCTCGCACATCCACACCTCAATGAGATCTGCGAATATATTCACAAGCGACAGTGGAGGACACCATGCTCATCTCACATATATTCCCTCATCCATCAGTGCTGCCCTTTCCCTCTCTGAATAGTCAGATTTCAGGACCCTGTCTTCCAGTCCTCCAACCCCTGCCCTTTCCCACGTATCCAGACATCAGGAAATGACACGCACCCCGACCCTCAGCACCCAGCCCTCCTATCCAGCCTGTTCCTCAATCAGTCTGCTGACTTTAACTTCACTTTGCCCGGAATCTGGAGAAAGTCATGGCCCTAATTGGTGCTTCCCCTTTCACCTCCTCCCTTGACCTTATGCCCCCATTGCTCCTTTTCCCATGTTCCCATCTAGCTCAGCCTCTTATCTGGCACTGTCCCCTCTGCCTTCAAGTATGCCCTTGTCTTCTTAAAATCCTACTAGATCCTAACACACTCTCCAACTACTGACAATCTCCTTCCTTATGTGTATTGCCTATAACCACCTTACTTTTCCTCACATCCCATACTTGCCTACTTTTGAAAAGTAGTTTCAGGGAGATTATAGGAAAGGAAAGTGGATAACAGGTTATCCACCGGTGTGGGGGGCGCAGGGGATATGGGTTGCTCTGCCAAGCTGCAGTGTAAGAAAAAGGGGATAGTAAGTCCCCAGCTGGAAAGAAGAAAAAGCGAGGAACACTGCGCTAAGTACAATCAAAGGACAATAAAGAAATGTAATTGTATAACAATAAAAAATGATAATAATTACCAATACTGTGCCAATGGTAGAATAAGAGTAACACTTTTAATGAAAGTTTTAAAAAAATGAATAACAAAAAAAATTAATTAAAAATGATATTAATAAAAAAATGTGGTTAAAAAGTCCAGTTCATACGGTACCGTATTGTTTGTGACCATAGGTGTATGGGTCCGTTCCTATTTAATGTCTTCCATAGGAGGTGAATGGTTAGGTCCAATGTGTCCAGATGGCAGGTACTTTGTGGAGAGGCAATCTCCTGGTGTATCACCTTATGTCCTGAGTAGGGCAAGTATAGGCCTCTAGATGAAAGGCTTCAGGTAGTTTTTGCCCCAGGTGCCGATGGAGTTCCCTGGTGTGCGGGAAGGGGGTGAAAAAAGTGTGGAAGACTGGTCCGGATCCAAAATAGTGGTCAATAGGGAGTTTAAGAACTGGACAGGGGTATTCCTGGTAGTCCACCAACGCGTTTCGCCAGTTCCCTGGCTTTATCAAGGGAACTGGCGAAACGCGAAGCCTTTCATCTAGAGGCCTATACTTGCCCTACTCAGGACATAAGGTGATACACCAGGAGATTGCCTCTCCACAAAGTACCTGCCATCTGGACACATTGGACCTAACCATTCACCTCCTATGGAAGACATTAAATAGGAACGGACCCATACACCTATGGTCACAAACAATACGGTACCGTATGAACTGGACTTTTTAACCACATTTTTTTATTAATATCATTTTTAATTAATTTTTTTTGTTATTCATTTTTTTTAAACTTTCATTAAAAGTGTTACTCTTATTCTACCATTGGCACAGTATTGGTAATTATTATCATTTTTTATTGTTATACAATTACATTTCTTTATTGTCATTTGATTGTACTTAGCGCAGTGTTCCTCGCTTTTTCTTCTTTCAGGGAGATTATAGTTTGGGGCAGGCAAGGAGCGGGGACAGGAGAGCAGGGTCCATGGTAGAGGCAGGCAGGGTGCGGGGACAGGAGAGCAGGGTCTGTTGTATAGAGGCAGGCAGGGTGCGGGGACAGGAGAGCAGGGTCCGTGGTATAGAGGCAGGCAGGGTCCATGGTAGAGGCAGGCAGGGTGCGGGGACAGGAGAGCAGGGTATGTGGTAGAGGCAGGCAGAGAGTGGGGACAGGAGAGCGGGGTCCGAGGTAGAGGCAGGCAGGAATCGGGGACAGGAGAGCAGGGTCTGGAGTAGAGGCAGGCAGGGTGCGGGGACAGGAGAGCAGGGTCTGTGGTATAGAGGCAGGCAGGGATCGGGGACAGGAGAGCAGGGTCTGGAGTAGAGGCAGGCAGGGAGCGGGGACAGGATCCGTGGTATAGAGGCAGCGGGGAGCAGGGTCCGTGGTATAGAGGCAGGCAAAGAGTGGGGAAAGGAAAGCAGGGTCCATGGTATAGAGGCAGGCAGGGTGCGGGGACAGGAGAGCAGGGTCTGTGGTAGAGGCAGGCAGGGAGCGCCCCGCTCCCTGCCTGCCTCTACCCCGGACCCTGCTCTCCTGTCCCCGCTCCCTGCCTGCCTTTACCCCAGACCCTGCTCTCCTGTCCTCGCACCCTGCCTGCCTCTACTCCAGACCCTGCTCTCCTGTCCCCGCTCTCTGCCTGCCTCTACCACAGACCCTGCTTTCCTGTCCCCGCTCCCTGCCTGCCTCTACCACAGACCCTGCTCTCCTGTCCCCGCTCCCTGCCTGCCTTTACCCCAGACCCTGCTCTCCTGTCCTCGCACCCTGCCTGCCTCTACTCCAGACCCTGCTCTCCTGTCCCCTATTCCTGCCTGCCTCTACCACATACCCTGCTCTCCTGTCCCCGCTCCCTGCCTGCCTTTACCCCAGACCCTGCTCTCCTGTCCTCGCTCCCTGCCTGCCTTTACCCCAGACCCTGCTCTCCTGTCCTCGCTCCCTGCCTGCCTCTACACCGGAGCCTGCTCTCCTCTCCCCGCCTGCTGCTACCCCAGACCCTACTCTCCTGTCCCTGCTCCCCGCCTGTCTCTACCACAGACCCTGCTCTCCTGTCCCCACTCCCCGCTTGTCTCTACCCTGGACCCTACTCTCCTGTCCCCGCTCCCTGCCTGCCTTTACCCCGGACCCTGCTCTCCTGTCCTCGCCTACCGCTACCCCGGACCCTGCTCTCCTGTCCCCGCTCCCCGCCTGCCGCTACCCCGGACCCTGCTCTCCTGTCCCCGCTCCCCACCTGCCGCTACCCCCGACCCTGCTCTCCTGTCCCCGCTCCCCACCTGCCGCTACCATGGACCCTGCTCTCCTGTCCCCGCTCCCTGCCTGCCGCTACCCCTGACCCTGCTCTCCTGTCCCCGCCTGCCGCTACCATAGACCCTGCTCTCTTGCTGCTACCTCGGCTGCAGCTCCTCCGGACCCTGCTCTCCGGTCCCCGCTCCCCACCTGCCGCTTCCACGGACCCTAATCTCCGGTCCCCGCTCCCCACTTGCTGCTACCACGGACCCTAATCTCCTGTCCCCGCTCCCCACCTGCCGCTACCCCGGACCCTAATCTCCTGTCCCCGCTCCCCGCCTGCCGCTACCATAGACCCTGCTCTCCTGCTGCTACCTCGCCTGCAGCTCCTCCAGACCCTGCTCTCCGGTCCCCTCTCGCCGCCCAAGGGCCCCCCTTCCGCAGACCTTACTCCCTGCTACAACGACAGCTGCCCAAAAGATTTATCTCATGTGCAGATCGTCCGACCTCCGGATCTGATCACGGAACCATCCACTGATCCGATGCGCGCGGATATCATACACTATGCAATTTGGGCAATTTCACTCCATTTCTCGGCCGCATCCTCCAGAATTGGGTGAAATCGGGCCCAAATCGCATAGTGTATGGGGGCCTTAGCACCCACATTTACTATCCTGGGATAATTTACACTTGTACGGGGTACACACCAGAACGACAAGGGCCCAATCCCATCAATCTAGATCCAATCCCGACTGATTGGATGTAGATTGTAGGTAGATTGGGCCCTTTTTTGCCTGTTCTGATCCGATCCCATTTGGATGTGCGGCCCCGCGGATCTGTCAGTCGTTATTCAGATCCTACCTGCAGCAGGTAAAACGACCAAACACCCGGGTGCGGGTCACGATCGGTTCGGATCGGGACCCACCTGAATGTGCATCGTAAGCGGGTCGCCCTGGTGTGTACCGGGCATTAGGTGTAAGTGCCAGATTCAGACATGTAAAAACACAAGTGACTTTGGGGGTTATTCTGCTCGGTACGGTGGGACCGTATACGGGCGGATCGGGTTTTTTCCATCTGCGCATGCGTAGCTTTCGCTATGCGCATGTGCGGCGACCCCACACCGATCACGGACGGGTCTCTCCGTGCGGAAAAACCTGTCCGCAAGAGTACGGTCATTGTGGGCGGCATGGGGGCGTTTTTATGGGAGCGGCCGGAATAATGAGGAAAACTGGGCGTACACGGGGGTGTGCACACAAAATGCACGGTACCACAACCGCCTCGATCGGCGAACGCACCGTTCATTTTGGCCCAAAAACAGGCGGACGCCAAAGACAGCTCCGGATCACCCCTAAGGTGCGTACACACAGGGGCGATTTTGTGCAAAATCGCGGGAAATATGGTCGCTGAGCGACCATATTGCCCGCAATGGGAGTGTGCACCGGCGATATATCGCCGGGTGCGCGCTCCCGTTTTTGCCCCTGTGGTGATCGCTGGTCGCAGGAACATGCTCCTGTGACCAGCTGATTACCTCTGCGGCTCCCCCAGGCAGTTTCTTTTTCATCAGCGACCATCTCTGGTCGCTGATGTAAAGTAGAAACTGAGCAATATATCTCCCCCGTGTGTACACAGCACTACAGATACCGCATGCCAGCGTGCGCCTGGGTTTGCTAATTAATGCTGATTACTAGTCAAACACATACACCTGAATGTAATAAGCAATGCTGCAGGCTATTAAGTGAAAACCATGATTTCACTACCTGCAAGCCACACACAGCACTCAAACACATTGGAAGCTTATCTTTCTATACTTCTCTACATGTAAAGGTTGGTTTCATTTTAGGTAAGATTCATTCTAAGACCTGGTTATATATGTCAAGGTAGTTATTTTATAACCATCTACACCCATTCAGTAAGTGTTTTCATATACTTTAAACAGCAGCACACTCAATCTACAGAAGTCGACATGTGTCAACTTTTTCACTGTAACACAAACATAATGGTTTTTTATTGTTTTTTATTATGAAAAAGACACCTAAACCACGTTTTAAGGTGTGTACACACGGTCAGATGTGCCTTAAGATCCTATCCACGATCTGATCAGATTGGCTGGTTTCACACACTCCGGCTGCTACCGGACGGTGAAATCCCGCACGGCCAGGGAGCCGTGCCGCACACATTAGTTGTGAATGGACACTATTGTGTCCATTCACACGGGACGGCCACGGCCCGGCCGCACGGCTGCAGCCGGATCCCATCACTGGAAGGGACGGCTGCCGGGCTGTGGCCATCCCCACCATTGTAATCTGCTGAGTGCGGCACGGCTCCCTGGCCGTACGGGTTTTCGCCGTCCGGCAGAAGCCGGAGTGTGTGAAACCAGCCAATCTGATCAGATCGTGGATAGGATCTTAAGGCACATCCGATTTGCATCCAATCTTGACTATATAGTGCCGATCTGCACTATATAGACGAGCGGTCACACCCATGGTGTTACCCAGGTCTCTCTGCACATGTTACATCTGCCCCCTGCAGTACAGCATGGTGTTACCCAGGTCTCTCTGCACATGTTACATCTGCCCCCCTGCAGTGCTGCATGATGTTGCATATTTGCATGGTAACAAACATGAATCAGGCCCTACTTCCAGTGCAATAAATAATTCACCACGGAGCCTATTGCACGGGTCAGTGGTATCAGCGTTATAATGTGAGGGCACAGTTAGATTTGGAGGGCAAGGGGTAAAGGACAGTGGTGAAATAAAGCAGAGCCGGATTATCCCGCGATGACAAATAACAAGTAGTTTGGATCTGAGCCTGTTCCCATGGGAATATCCGTGTGCAGGTGTAAATCCCGTTCCAATCCTAATTGTAAATAAGTCGCTGTATTCTCTCAGTTATATACTGCTTCACCCTCTCTGGCATACCCGTCAGGAGACAGCACCCATCCCCTGTCTCTCTCTAGCTGGCACTGCCGCCCCTCTCCTAGCACTCTCGGTTCCCCGTTCTCTCCCATTCCCTCTCTCTCTCTATCCCCCTCAATCTCCCCCACATTCTCTAATTATAAGTTTGTGGCTATAATTGTTGGATTCCATACTATAAACAGAAGGAACAGTTTAATTAAATAAATGATCCTGTTCATTAGGATGGCGGGAGCGGAGTGAATGGGAATGGAGGGGGCGGGATGCTGGGGGCAGCGAGGTAGCAGGGCGCACATTGTCGCCAGTCTCACTCACTTGCTTTCTGTGTAGGTTTAATCACCAGTCCCCTGAGCTCCTTCTTCTCCTCTCTTCCTCCCAGGTTCTCCAATGTCCGTCTCAAGGTGTCACGGTGATAGCTGTCCGCCCCGCATCCGGGCGAGAGATGGAACGCAACAGAGCGGAGACTACGCCCGTCATGCAGCTGCCTCTGGGCCTGGTCCCTACTTCTTCCATGCCCGCTGCTTTTGAGGCCTGAATCCTTTTTTTTCCCCCACTTGCTACGATTTGAGACCCTCTGCACACCCCAGATATGTACACCGGGTGCCTCTTAACGTCGACCCCCGAAAACTCTGCGCTGCCGGTCTGAGGAGGGTGGGAAAAACTTACACCGATGACGCAATCTATTAGATTTTTTTTAGTTTTTTCTTTTGCTTTTTTTATTCCCCTTTGCCAAGTCTTTTACTTTTTGTAGTTTTTAATTTCATCCGGGAATTCTTTTTTTGAAATACCACCACCACCACCGTATTCCCGGCGTCTGCAGACTCCCACTTGTTTAATTTTGGTATTCTGTCATCTCCGCTCTGGGCCCCGGGAATTTCCAGGAGCCCTCTGCCACCTACCTTCACCCTCCCCATGGCGCCAGATCTCCGAGCCCCATTCATGCTCTGGCTCCTGGCCGCCTGCCCCGCAGCTGGGCAGAAGGACGACGAGAAATATCCGGTGGTGAGCACCAACTATGGGAAACTGCGTGGAGTTAAGAAAGATCTAAACAACGAGATCCTGGGCCCCGTTGTACAGTATTTGGGTGTTCCCTATGCAACCCCCCCTATAGGGGAACGCAGGTTTCAGCCGCCAGAGGCACCGGCATCTTGGACAGAGACAAAGAATGCCACCATGTTTGCTCCTGTTTGTCCACAAAACCTACATGGAATGTTACCTGGGATTATGCTCCCTCTGTGGTTCACAGAGAACATGGATGTGGTAGCAGGATATGTACAAAACCAGAGCGAAGACTGTCTGTACCTCAACGTCTACGTCCCCTTGGAAGATGGTGAGACTGTGTGTAACAGTGATGTGCACACTGATAGTGATCACACAACTGTCTATGGTGATAACACTGATAGTGAACACACAACTGTGTATGGTTATAACACTGAGGGTCTGTACACTGATAGTGAACACACAACTGTGTATAGTGATAACACTGATAGTGATCACACAACTGTCTATGGTGATAACACTGATAGTGAACACACAACTGTGTATGGTGATAACACTGAGGGTCTGTACACTGATAGTGAACACACAACTGTGTATGGTGATAACACTTATAGTGAACACACAACTGTGTATGGTGATAACACTGAGGGTCTGTACACTGATAGTGAACACACAACTGTGTATGGTGATAACACGGATAGTGAACACACAACTGTGTATGGTGATAACATTGAGGGTCTGCACACTGATAGTGATCACCAAACTGTGTATAGTGATAACACTGATAGTGAACACACAAATGTGTATGGTGATAACACTGAGGGTCTGTACACTGATAGTGAACACACAACTGTGTATGGTGATAACATTGAGGGTCTGCACAGTGATAGTGAACACAGAAATGTGATAACAAAGAGGGTAAGGACATTGATAGTGAACACACAACTGTGTATGGTGATAACACTGATAGTGAACACACAACTGTGTGGTGATAACACTCAGGGTCTGCACAATGATAGTGAACACACAACTGTGCATGGTGATAACACTGATAGTGAACACACAACCTTGTATGGAGATAACACTGATAGTGATCACACAACTGTGTCTTGTGATAACACTGAGGGTCTGCACACTGATAGTGAACATAAAACTGTGTATGGTGATAACACTAAGGGTCTGGACACACAACTGTGATAACAAAGAAGGTAAGGACACTGATAGAGAACACAAAACTGTGTATGGTGATAACACCAAGGGTCTGCTCACTAATAGTGAACAGCTGTTTATGTGATAACACTGAGGGTATGCACACTAATAGTGAGCACACAGCTGTGTATGGAAATAACACTGATGGTCTGATTTACAGGTAGTGGTTGCAGCACTATTACATCATGGCATACACTAATATGCACCATCGGTCACAACAGCGATGATTATACGGCCCTATAGCATGTGCATGGTCTAAACATAGTCTGCACAGCACAAAACTAAATTGCACAAACCTCAGTGCTTTGTTCTAGTGGTAACACTGATAGTGAACACACAACTGTGTAGGGTGATAACACTGACAGTCTGCACACTAAAGGGTCAATGACTAAGGTCGGCAGTATACAGTCAATCCCTGTATGAATGGGATCGCATGTATTTTACATTAAATGGGTATGAATGTGTGCATTCGTACCCATTCCATCTTGTAAATTGTCCCCTAATAGTGCACATATGTTATAGTGATAACACTGCTGTGTATAGTGATAATACTGATAGTGAACACACTGCTGTGTATAGTGATAATACTGATAGTGCACACGATGCTGTGTATAGTGATAATACTGATAGTGAACACGCTGCTGTGTATAGTGATAATACTGATAGTGCACACGCTGCTGTATATAGTGATAATACTCATAGTGCACACGCTGCTGTGTATAGTGATAATACTCATAGTGCACACTCTGCTGTGTATAGTGATAATACTCATAGTGCACACACTGCTGTGTATAGTGATAATACTCATAGTGCACACACTGCTGTGTATAGTGATAATACTGATAGTGCACGCGATGCTGTGTATAGTGATAATACTGATAGTGAACACGGTGCTGTGTATAGTGATAATACTGATAGTGAACACGCTGCTGTGTATAGTGATAATACTGATAGTGCACATGCTGCTGTGTATAGTGATAATACTCATAGTGCACACGCTGCTGTGTATAGTGATAATACTCATAGTGCACACACACTGCTGTGTATAGTGATAATACTCATAGTGCACACACTGCTGTGTATAGTGATAATACTCATAGTGCACACACTTCTGTGTATAGTGATAATTCTGATTGTGAACACACTGCTGTGTATAGTGATAATACTGACTGTGAACACACTGGTGTGTATAGTGATAATGAACACACTGCTGTGTATAGTGATAATACTGATTGTGAACACAGTGCTTTGTATAGTGATAATACTGATAGTGAACACGCTGCTGTGTATAGTGATAATACTGATAGTGCACACGCTGCTGTGTATAGTGATAATACTGATAGTGAACACGCTGCTGTGTATAGTGATAATACTCATAGTGCACACGCTGCTGTGTATAGTGATAATACTGATAGTGCACACGCTGCTGTGTATAGTGATAATACTGATAGTGCACACGCTGCTGTGTATAGTGATAATACTCATAGTGCACACGCTGCTGTGTATAGTGATAATACTCACAGTGCACACGCTGCTGTGTATAGTGATAATACTCATAGTGCACACGCTGCTGTGTATAGTGATAATACTCATAGTGCGCACACACGGCTGTGTATAGTGATAATACTCATAGTGCGCACACTGCTGTGTATAGTGATAATACTCATAGTGCGCACACTGCTGTGTATAGTGATAATTCTGATTGTGAACACACTGCTGTGTATAGTGATAATTCTGATTGTGAACACACTGCTGTGTATAGTGATAAAACTCATAGTGCACACACTGCTGTGTATAGTGATAATACTCATAGTGCACACACTGCTGTGTATAGTGATAATTCTGATTGTGAACACACTGCTGTGTATAGTGATAATTCTGATTGTGAACACACTGCTGTGTATAGTGATAATACTGATCGTGAACACACTGGTGTGTATAGTGATAATGAACACACTGCTGTGTATAGTGATAATACTGATTGTGAACACAGTGCTTTTTATAGTGATAATACTGATCGTGAACACGGTGCTGTGTATAGTGATAATACTGATCGTGAACACAGTGCTGTGTATAGTGATAATACTGATCGTGAACACACTGCTGTGTATAGTGATAATACTCATAGTTCACACACTGCTGTGTATAGTGATAATACTCATAGTGCACACACTGCTGTGTATAGTGATAATTCTGATTGTGAACACACTGCTGTGTATAGTGATAATTCTGATTGTGAACACACTGCTGTGTATAGTGATAATACTGATCGTGAACACACTGGTGTGTATAGTGATAATGAACACACTGCTGTGTATAGTGATAATACTGATTGTGAACACAGTGCTTTTTATAGTGATAATACTGATCGTGAACACGGTGCTGTGTATAGTGATAATACTGATCATGAACACAGTGCTGTGTATAGTGATAATACTGATAGTGCACACACTGCTGTGTATAGTGATAATACTGATTGTGAACACACTGCTGTGTATAGTGATAATACTGATCGTGAACACAGTGCTGTGTATAGTGATAATACTGATCGTGAACACACTGCTGTGTATAGTGATAATACTCATAGTTCACACACTGCTGTGTATAGTGATAATACTGATCGTGAACACAGTGCTGTGTATAGTGATAAAACTGATCGTGAACACACTGCTGTGTATAGTGATAAAACTGATTGTGAACACAGTGCTGTGTATAGTGATAATAAGGATAGTGAATACACTGCTGTGTATAGTGATAATACTGATAGTGCACACACTGCTGTGTATAGTGATAATTCTGATCGTGAACACACTGCTGTGTACAGTGATAATACTGATTGTGAACACATTGCTGTGTATAGTGATAATACTGATTGTGAACACATTGCTGTGTATAGTGATAATACTGATCGTGAACACAGTGCTGTGTATAGTGATAATACTGACCGTGAACACACTGCTGTGTACAGTGATAATACTGATCGTGAACACACTGCTGTGTATAGTGATAATACTGATCGTGAACACAGTGCTGTGTATAGTGATAATACTGATCGTGAACACAGTGCTGTGTATAGTGATACTGACTGCACCTTCCATCTTTGGTGTGTCTTGAAGCAGGATCCTGCGTGCACAGCATCTATCACCTACTGTTTTGCTATTCAGCAGATTTGTGATCCCCTCCCCTACAACCACCACCACAGGACACTGCAGCCCACAGGTGGGACCACGGGACAGTCCAGAAATACAGGACTGTCCACCTGAATGTGGGACAGTTAGGAGGTTTGATATGACTCTGGGACTAATTCAGAGCTGCCGTGACTTTTCCAGCAGTTACTAGATTCAGTGAGTCCTTGGTGTACAGCCATGCGTCATGATGAGCAAGGACTGAGACTCCAACGTTTAGCATCTTTAGATGCTGGAGTACCCTTGCCCATAATGCACCCATAATACGCCTATCTCTTTGCTTCTGAGTAGCTGCCTCCCAGTCACCAGCCAGGAACACACGGCGGCACATTTCCAGTACCTTTCTTACCGTGTGTCTCAATTACAACTGTCCCTCTGCAAGCGCACACTGTGGGTAGGAGAAAATAGGCATGTGCAGTAGCCAAACATTGCTCTACTCCAAGCATTCCCAACCACGGTCCTCAAGGCACACCAACAGTGCAGGCATTCCCAACCACGGTCCTCAAGGCACACCAACAGTGCAGGTTTTAGTGATATTCAGCACAGATGGTATAATCAGAATCACTCAGGTACTAATTAACTCACCTGTGCTGAAGCCTGGATATCTACAAAACCTGCACTGTTGGTGTGCCTTGAGGACCATGGTTGGGAATGCCTGCGTCTACTCTGTGACCATCACACTGTACATGGTCTACAATCAGGTCTTTAGTGTCTGCAAGCTGATAGTGAACACGCTGCTGTTATAGTGATAACACTGATAGTGAATACTAATACCCCTTTCACACCAGCCTAAACTCCCAGGAACAACCAGTGCTAGTCGCTGTAAAGTTCCCGGGCCAAAATCTCGTGAAAATTGTTCCCGAGTTCAATCTGGGGTCCTGGCCGGTGTGAAAGGGGTAGGGGTACTTACCCGGGTTGCCGGTCCTCATTGCTTGCTGTCAGACGGGGATCCACACAGGCGGCGGGCGCAGAAGACAGGACAGGCAGTGTATATAGATGACGCAGATCTCCGGTGCCCTCATTGCCGCCGGAGAGCTGCGTCATCTGCGCCCGCCATCTGACCTGTCATCCTGATCCCCGGCCTGCACCGAAAAGCTGCAACCGGGGTGAGTACTGTCCACCGCCATCCCGCCACCTGCAAACCTTCTCCCCGCCTCCTGCCGGCCTCCTCCCCGCCTTCTGCTGGCCTCCTCCCCGCCTCCTTCCCACACCAAAAACTGCAGGGACTTTTCTGGTGTGAAAGGGGCCAACCCAGGAATGCTGTTATAGAGATAATACTACTAGTGAACACACTTCTGTTTATAGTGTAAAGCTGTGTACACACGGGGGCGATATATTGCTCAGTGTCTCCTTTTCATCAGCGACCAGAGATGGTCGCTGATGAAAGGGAACCTCTGCCGGGGCAGCCGCAGAGGGAATCAGCTGGTCGCAGGAGCTTGTGATCAAGGAGGCTAAAAACGGGAGCGCGCACCCGGCGATTTATTGCCAGTGCACACTCCAATCGCTGGCAATATGGTCGCTCAGCGACCATATTGCCAGCGATTATAGCATGTGTGTACACGCCTTTTGACTAATTAATGAAGGCACTTCTATTTTTAGTGATAATCCTGATAGTGAACATGCTACTGTTTATACTGGTAAGATAGTGAACACACTGCTGATTATAGTGATAACACTGATGGTGAACACGCTGATTATAGAGATAACACTAATAGTGAACACGCTGCTGATTATAGTGATAACACTGATGGTGAACACACTGCTGATTATAGTGATAACACTGGTGAACACACTGCTGATTATAGTGATAACACTGGTGAACACACTGCTGATTATAGTGATAACACTGATGGTGAACACACTGCTGGTTATAGTGATAACACTGATGGTGAACACGCTGCTGATTATAGTGATAACACTGATGGTGACCACACTGCTGACTAGAGTAATAACACTGATAGAGAACGCACTGCTGATTATAGTGATAACACTGATGGTGAACACGCTGCTGATTATAGTGATAACACTGATGGTGAACACGCTGCTGGTTATAGTAATAACACTGATGGTGAACACACTGCTGATTATAGTGATAACACTGATGGTGACCACACTGCTGGTTATAGTGATAACACTGATGGTGAACACGCTGCTGATTATAGTGATAACACTGATGGTGACCACACTGCTGACTATAGTAATAACACTGATAGAGAACGCACTGCTGATTATAGTGATAACACTGATGGTGAACACGCTGCTTATAGTGATAACACTGATGGTGGACATGCTGCTGATTATAGTGATAACACTGATGGTGAACACGCTGCTGATTATAGTTATAACACTGATGGTGAACACGCTGCTGCTTATAGTGATAACACTGATGGTGGACATGCTGCTGATTATAGTGATAACACTGATAGAGAACGCACTGCTGATTATAGTGATAACACTGATGGTGAACACGCTGCTGCTTATAGTGATAACACTGATGGTGACCACACTGCTGATTATAGTGATAACACTTATAGAGAACACACTGCTGATTATAGTGATAACACTGATGGTGACCACACTGCTGATTATAGTGATAACACTGATGGTGACCACACTGCTGATTATAGTGATAACACTGATGGTGAACACACTGCTGACTATAGTAATAACACCGATAGAGAACACACTGCTGATTATAGTAATAACACTGATGGTGGACATGCTGCTGATTATAGTGATAACACTGGTGAACACGCTGCTGATTATAGTGATAACACTGATGGTGGACATGCTGCTGATTATAGTGATAACACTGATGGTGGACATGCTGCTGATTATAGAGATAACACTAATAGTGAACACACTGCTGATTATAGTGATAACACTGATGGTGACCACACTGCTGATTATAGTGATAACACTGGTGACCACACTGCTGATTATAGTAATAACACTGATGGTGAATACACTGCTGATTATAGTGATAACACTGATGGTGACCACACTGCTGATTATAGTGATAACACTGATGGTGACCACACTGCTGACTATAGTAATAACACTGATGGTGAACACACTGCTGATTATAGTGATAACACTGATAGTGAACACACTGCTGATTATAGTGATAACACTGATGGTGAACACGCTGCTGATTATAGTGATAACTCTGATGGTGAACACGCTGCTGATTATAGTGATAACACTGATGGTGAACACACTGCTGGTTATAGTAATAACACTGATAGAGAACGCACTGCTGATTATAGTGATAACACTGATGGTGAACACGCTGCTGATTATAGTGATAACAATGATGGTGGACATGCTGCTGATTATAGTGATAACACTGATGGTGAACACGCTGCTGATTATAGTGATAACACTGATGGTGAACACGCTGCTGGTTATAGTGATAACACTGATGGTGACCACACTGCTGATTATAGTGATAACACTGATATATATACTGTCCCCTGTGAGATGCATGACCTGCGCTATATTCTGTCCCCTGTGAGACATGTGACCTGTGCTATATTCTGTCCCCTGTGAGATACATGACCTGCGCTATATTCTGTCTCCTGTGAGATGCATGATATGCGCTATATTCTGTCCCCTGTGAGATACATGACCTGCGCTATATTCTGTCTCCTGTGAGACATGTGACCTGTGCTATATTCTGTCTCCTGTGAGATGCATGATATGCGCTATATTCTGTCCCCTGTGAGATGCATGACCTGCGCTATATTCTGTCCCCTGTGAGATACATGATCTGTGCTATATTCTGTCTCCTGTGAGACATGTGACCTGCGCTATATTCTGTCTACTGTGAGACACGTGACCTGCGCTATATTCTGTCTCCTGTGAGACACATGACCTGCACTATATTCTGTCTCCTGTGAGACATGTGACTTGCACTATATTATGTCTCCCGTGAGATGCATGCCCTGCACTATATTCTTTCTCCTGTGAGATGCATGACCTGCACTATATTCTGTGTTCTGTGAGACATGTGACCTGCGCTATATTCTGTCTACTGTGAGACACGTGACCTGCGCTATATTCTGTCTCCTGTGAGACACATGACCTGCACTATATTCTGTCTCCTGTGAGACACGTGACTTGCACTATATTATGTCTCCCGTGAGATGCATGCCCTGCACTATATTCTTTCTCCTGTGAGATGCATGACCTGCGCTATATTCTGTGTTCTGTGAGACGCATGACCTGCACTATATTCTGTCTCCTGTGAGACACGTGACCTGCACTGTATTCTGTCATGTGAGACACGTGACCTGCACTATATTCTGTCCCCTGTGAGACGCATGATATGCGCTATATTCTGTCTCCTGTGAGACGCATGATATGCGCTATATTCTGTCTCCTGTGAGACACATGACCTGCGCTATATTCTGTCTACTGTGAGACACATGACCTGCGCTATATTCTGTCTTCTGTGAGACGCATGATATGCGCTATATTCTGTCTTCTGTGAGACGCATGATATGCGCTATATTCTGTCCCCTGTGAGACGCATGATATGCGCTATATTCTGTCTCCTGTGAGATGCATGACCTGCGCTATATTCTGTCTCCTGTGAGACACGTGACCTGCGCTATATTCTTTCTCCTGTGAGACACGTGACCTGCACTATATTCTGTGTTCTGTGAGACACATGACCTGCACTATATTCTGTCTCCTGTGAGACACGTGACCTGCACTGTATTCTGTCATGTGAGACACGTGACCTGCACTATATTCTGTCCCCTGTGAGACGCATGATATGCGCTATATTCTGTCTCCTGTGAGACGCATGATATGCGCTATATTCTGTCTCCTGTGAGACACATGACCTGCGCTATATTCTGTCTACTGTGAGACACATGACCTGCGCTATATTCTGTCTTCTGTGAGACGCATGATATGCGCTATATTCTGTCTTCTGTGAGACGCATGATATGCGCTATATTCTGTCCCCTGTGAGACGCATGATATGCGCTATATTCTGTCTCCTGTGAGATGCATGACCTGCGCTATATTCTGTCTCCTGTGAGACACGTGACCTGCGCTATATTTTGTCTCCTGTGAGACACGTGACCTGTGCTGTATTCTGTCTTCTGTGTGACGCATGATCTGCACTATATTCTGTCTCCTGCAAGACGCATGATCTGCGCTATATACTGTCACCTGTGAGACACGTGAACTGCGCTATATACTGTCTACTGTGAGACACATGATCTGGCCTATATTCTGTTTCCTTTGAGACACGTGATCTGCGCTATATTCTGTCTCCTGTGAGACACATGATCTGTGCTATATTCTGTCTCCTGTGAGATGCATAACCTGCGCTATATACTCTCTCCTGTGAGACGCATGACCTGCGCTATATTCTGTCCCCTGTGAGACACGTGACCTGCGCTATATTCTGTCTCCTGTGAGACACATGACCTGCGCTATATTCTGTGTTCTGTGAGACACATGACCCCCGGAATCCGGGAGGGTTGCCCACCTCTCCTGTGAGACACGTGACCTGCACTACATTCTGTGTCCTGTGAGACACATGATCTGTGCTATATTCTGTCTCCTGTGAGATGCATAACCTGCGCTATATACTCTCTCCTGTGAGACGCATGACCTGCGCTATATTCTGTCCCCTGTGAGACACGTGACCTGCGCTATATTCTGTCTCCTGTGAGACACGTGACCTGCGCTATATTCTGTCTCCTGTGAGACACGTGACCTGCGCTATATTCTGTCTCCTGTGAGACACGTGACCTGCGCTATATTCTGTCTCCTGTGAGACACGTGACCTGCGCTATATTCTGTCTC
The DNA here is from genome assembly GCF_055691185.1 of Crinia signifera. NCBI lineage: Eukaryota > Metazoa > Chordata > Amphibia > Anura > Myobatrachidae > Crinia > Crinia signifera. The sequence goes on along the minus strand of NC_139220.1, from coordinate 338,028,697 downwards.
CTGTGAGACACGTGACCTGCGCTATAGTGATAACACTGATGGTGAACACACTGCTGATTATAGTGATAACACTGATGGTGAACACGCTGCTGATTATAGTGATAACAATGATGGTGGACATGCTGCTGATTATAGTGATAACACTGATGGTGAACACGCTGCTGATTATAGTGATAACACTGATGGTGAACACGCTGCTGGTTATAGTGATAACACTGATGGTGACCACACTGCTGATTATAGTGATAACACTGATATATATACTGTCCGCTGTGAGATGCATGACCTGCGCTATATTCTGTCCCCTGTGAGACATGTGACCTGTGCTATATTCTGTCCCCTGTGAGATACATGACCTGCGCTATATTCTGTCTCCTGTGAGATGCATGACCTGCGCTATATTCTGTCCCCTGTGAGATACATGACCTGCGCTATATTCTGTCTCCTGTGAGACATGTGACCTGTGCTATATTCTGTCTCCTGTGAGATGCATGATATGCGCTATATTCTGTCTACTGTGAGACGCATGACCTGCGCTATATTCTGTCCCCTGTGAGATACATGATCTGTGCTATATTCTGTCTCCTGTGAGACATGTGACCTGCGCTATATTCTGTCTACTGTGAGACACGTGACCTGCGCTATATTCTGTCTCCTGTGAGACACATGACCTGCACTATATTCTGTCTCCTGTGAGACATGTGACTTGCACTATATTATGTCTCCCGTGAGATGCATGCCCTGCACTATATTCTTTCTCCTGTGAGATGCATGACCTGCGCTATATTCTGTGTTCTGTGAGACACATGACCTGCACTATATTCTGTCTCCTGTGAGACACGTGACCTGCACTGTATTCTGTCATGTGAGACACGTGACCTGCACTATATTCTGTCCCCTGTGAGACGCATGATATGCGCTATATTCTGTCTCCTGTGAGACGCATGATATGCGCTATATTCTGTCTCCTGTGAGATGCATGACCTGCACTATATTCTGTGTTCTGTGAGACACATGACCTGCGCTATATTCTGTCTACTGTGAGACACATGACCTGCGCTATATTCTGTCCCCTGTGAGACATGTGACCTGCGCTATATTCTGTCTCCTGTGAGACATGTGACCTGCACTGTATTCTGTCATGTGAGACACGTGACCTGCACTATATTCTGTCCCCTGTGAGACGCATGATATGCGCTATATTCTGTCTCCTGTGAGACGCATGATCTGCGCTATATACTGTCTTCTGTGAGACACGTGAACTGCGCTATATACTGTCTACTGTGAGACACATGATCTGGCCTATATTCTGTTTCCTTTGAGACACGTGATCTGCGCTATATTCTGTCTCCTGTGAGACACGTGACCTGTGCTGTATTCTGTCTGCTGTGAGACGCATGATCTGCGCTATATTCTGTCTCCTGCAAGACGCATGATCTGCGCTATATACTGTCTCCTGTGAGACACGTGAACTGCGCTATTTACTGTCTACTGTGAGACACATGATCTGGCCTATATTCTGTTTCCTTTGAGACACGTGACCTGCGCTATATTCTGTCTGTGAGACGCATGATATGCGCTATATTCTGTTTCCTGTGGGACGCATGACTTGTGCTACATTCTGTCTTCTGTGAGACACGTGACCTGCACTATATTCTGTCTTCTGTGAGACACGTGACCTGTGCTATATTCTGTCTCCTGTGAGATGCATGACCTGCGCTATATTCTGTCTACTGTGAGACGCATGACCTGCGCTATATTCCGTGTCCTGTGAGACATGTGACCTGCACTACATTCTGTGTCCTGTGAGACACGTGACCTGCACTACATTCTGTGTCCTGTGAGACACATGATCTGTGCTATATTCTGTCTCCTGTGAGATGCATAACCTGCGCTATATACTCTCTCCTGTGAGACGCATGACCTGCGCTATATTCTGTCCCCTGTGAGACACGTGACCTGCGCTATATTCTTTCTCCTGTGAGACACGTGACCTGCGCTATATTCTGTCTCCTGTGAGACACGTGACCTGCGCTATATTCTGTCTCCTGTGAGACACGTGACCTGCGCTATATTCTGTCTCCTGTGAGACACGTGACCTGCGCTATATTCTGTCTCCTGTGAGACACGTGACCTGCGCTATATTCTGTCTCCTGTGAGACACATGACCTGCACTATATTCTGTCGCCTGTGAGACACGTGACCTGCGCTATATTCTGTCTTCTGTGAGACGCATGACCTGCGCTATATTCTGTCTTCTGTGAGACACAGGACCTGCGCTATATTCTGTCTCCTGTGAGACACGTGATCTGCGCTATATTCTGTCTTCTGTGAGACACAGGACCTGCGCTATATTCTGTCGCCTGTGAGACACGTGACCTGCGCTATATTCTGTCTTCTGTGAGACGCATGACCTGCGCTATATTCTGTCTCCTGTGAGACGCATGACCTGCGCTATATTCTGTCTCCTGTGAGACGCATGACCTGCGCTATATCAGGGTTGCCGACTTTTTCTGTCTCCTCTCCGGGAGAAGCCCGGAGAGGAGACTTCCAACTGCAGTTCGGGGGGCAGGGCTTCATTAAGCCCCGCCCCCAGGATGTTAAAAACCCCAATTCACGGTTCTCCGTGGAGAGGGCAGGGCTAAAATGACGCGATTTTAGCCCCGCCCCCTCCTCTGAGACCCGCGGATTGACGGGTTTCAATCCAAAGGTATGGGGGAAGACGCCACAATCGGGGGGTGGCGTGGGGGTCCCCCGGAATCCGGGAGGGTTGCCCACCTTTCCGGGGGGCCGGGAGGAGGACCCGATTTTCGGGATCCTCCCGGTAATTCCGGGAGGGTCGGCAACCCTGCGCTATATCCTATATACACCTGTATTCACTACTAGCAACCCCTGCACCAATTATGTGCTTTGGTAAAGTTGCTTGCTAGAAATTCCTGCCTAGCGTAGTGCTAGATTCCAGGGTGGGTGCTATGTGAGAGCGCAGACTGCGGCACATGCTTATATGTGCTCTGGGGAGCTGTGGAGGAAGTAGGGTGCCCACTTCAGGGCTGTTGTCCGGAGGTGCCCACCTTCCATTGTCTATTGTGTTACGCCCCTGTACATCACTAGTTTCTGGTTTCATATTGTGCCTTATGACTCCGCCCAGTACCTAGTGCACCTCTGACCACGACCGCTGACCAGTCATTTGGTTCACAGAATCAATGTCGACTACAACATGGGGAAAATGTTGACAGATGCAGAAAACCGACATGAGTTTTTCACATTTTTGTGTGTCAATTTATACATTTGAGTCTGTGGACCCCAAATTGGTGTCCCGCACCCCTCACATGGCCATGCTTTGTAACCGATATACCAGTGACGTCTCTGCGCCCTCATTGCCGCACGTGACCAGAAGGCAGCCGTGGGTCCCCGGGGAATGATTCTGCTGACTCCAGTCGTGGGTCCGGCATGAAGCAGCCGACAGCTGAGCCCCATCCAGCGCTGGTGGCGCATCTGCTCCGTAATCCCTCCTTCCGGTTCATGTGCTGCAGCTCTGCCGAGTCATCTCCCAGCGCTGTGCACATGCTGACAGAGGAACGCCGACACGTCTGCTCCAGCTGGAGGCCTCCATAGACGGCAGAGCCATTCTGCAGCGCAGTAATGAGGGGATGAAGCTGGAGGGAGCCTCACCGCGCAGCTGTTCTGGGGCCCCCAGGCAGTACAGGGCCCCCATACAACAGCATTTTCCTTAATTGCATGAGTAACCTTCTGCCCCCTGTGTCAGTGGCTGTCTGTCATACAGTGAGGGGATTACAGCTCATCTACCCCCCGACGGGTACATAGTGATATTCTCTGCAGATTATTACACTACTGGCCTCTCTGCAGAACATCGCTCTGTCCCATCTACCCCCCGACGGGTACATAGTGATATTCTCTGCAGATTATTACACTACTGGCCTCTCTGCAGAACATCGCTCTGTCCCATCTACCCCCCGACGGGTACATAGTGATATATCCTGCAGATTATTACACTACTGACCTCTCTGCAGAACATCGCTCTGTCCCATCTACCCCCCGACGGGTACATAGTGATATATCCTGCAGATTATTACACTACTGGCCTCTCTGCAGAACATCGCTCTGTCCCATCTACCCCCCGACGGGTACATAGTGATATATCCTGCAGATTATTACACTACTGACCTCTCTGCAGAACATCGCTCTGTCCCATCTACCCCCCGACGGGTACATAGTGATATTCTCTGCAGATTATTACACTACTGGCCTCTCTGCAGAACATCGCTCTGTCCCATCTACCCCCTGACATGTACATAGTGATATTCTCTGCAGATTATTACACTACTGGCCTCTCTGCAGAACATCGCTCTGTCCCATCTACCCCCCGACGGGTACATAGTGATATATCCTGCAGATTATTACACTACTGACCTCTCTGCAGAACATCGCTTTGTCCCATCTACCCCCCCCCCCCGGCAGGTAAATAGTGATATATCCTGCAGATTATTACAGCAGATAATAAAGGGGCGATTATCTCCTGTTACCGGGGTGACATCGGACAGTAGCGCAGATAATAAAGGGGTGACTTTCTCCTGTTATCGGGGTGACATTGGAACGTAGCGCAGATAATAAAGGGGCGACTATCTCCTGTTATCGGGGTGACATTGGACAGTAGCGCAGATAATAAAGGGGAGACTATCCCCTGTTACCGGGGTGACAATGGACAGTAGCGCAGATAATAAAGGGGTGACTATCCCCTGTTACCGGGGTGACATTGGACAGTAGCGCAGATAATAAAGGGGCGACTATCTCCTGTTATCGGGGTGACATTGGATAGTAGTGCAGATAATAAAGGGGCGACTATCCCCTGTTACCGGGGAGACAATGGACAGTAGCGCAGATAATAAAGGGGAGACTATCTCCTGTTATCGGGGTGACATTGGACAGTAGCGCAGATAATAAAGCCGGCGACTATCTCCTGTTACCGGGGTGACATTGGACAGTAGCGCAGATAATAAAGGGGAGACTATCTCCTGTTATCGGGGTGACATTGGACAGTAGCGCAGATAATAAAGGGGCGACTATCTCCTGTTATCGGGGTGACATTGGACAGTAGCGCAGATAATAAAGGGGCGACTATCCCCTGTTACCGGGGTGACAATGGACAGTAGCGCAGATAATAAAGGGGCGACTATCTCCTGTTATCGGGGTGACATTGGAAAGTAGAGCAGATAATAAAGGGGCAACTATCTCCTGTTATCGGGGTGACATTGGACAGTAGCGCAGATAATAAAGGGGCGACTATCTCCTGTTATCGGGGTGACATTGGACAGTAGTGCAGATAATAAAGGGGCGACTATCCCTTGTTATCGGGGTGACATTGGACAGTAGTGCAGATAATAAAGGGGCAACTATCTCCTGTTACCGGGGTGACAATGGACAGTAGCGCAGATAATAAAGGGGCGACTATCTCCTGTTACCGGGGTGACATTGGACAGTAGCGCAGATAATAAAGGGGCTACTATCCCCTGTTCCCGGGGTGACAATGGACAGTAGCGCAGATAATAAAGGGGCGACTATCTCCTGTTACCGGGGTGAAATTGGACAGTAGCGCAGATAATAAAGGGGCGACTATCCCCTGTTACCGGGGTGACATTGGACAGTAGCGCAGATAATAAAGGGGCGACTATCCCCTGTTACCGGGGTGAAATTGGACAGTAGCGCAGATAATAAAGGGGCGACTATCCCCTGTTACCGGGGTGACAATGGACAGTAGCGCAGATAATAAAGGGGCGACTATCCCCTGTTATCGGGGTGACATCAGACAGTAGCGCAGATAATAAAGGGGAGACTATCCCCTTATGGCTGGTGCACATCAGTGGGTTTGCTGCTCTGGACCTGACTGTGTTAATACTGTGGGTTATATTATGTGTATTCATATGTTATGTTCCCCTGGGAGATTTCCCAGCAGCCACTGCTCAGCTCACAAACATGTCTGCCAAGTCATTCGGAAACACTTCTCCATCAGCAAAATTACAGTAGTGTAAATACGCAGCGTACACGGCCGGGCTGTGCCACTACAGCACTGGCATGCCATACTGTGACCATGGCAACCGTGCCCCTCACTCCGCATTCTCTGCCCTGAGACTGGCACCCCATTCATTGATACCCATTCTCTCCTCCATAAATAAATCCCCTTCCCCAGTCTACGTGTCCCCCCCCCCTCTGTATCTACCCCAGTCTACGTGTGCCCCCCTCTGTATCTACCCTAGTTTACGTCCCCCCTCTCTGTTTCTGCCCCAGTTTACGTGTGCCCCCTCTCTGTATCTACCCCAAATTACGTGTGCCCCCTCTCTGTATCCCCCCCCAGTTTACGTGTGTCCCCCCCCCCTCTGTATGTCCCCCAGTTTACGTGTGTCCCCCCTCTCTGTATCTCCCCCAGTTTACATGTATCCCCCCTCTCTGTATCTCCCCCAGTTTACTAGTGTCCCCCCTCTCTGTATCTCCCCCAGTTTACGTGTGCCCCCCGTCTCTGTATCTACCCTAGTTTACTAGTGTCCCCCCTCTCTGTATCTACCCCAGTTTACGTATGTCCCCCCTCTCTGTATCTCCTCCAGCTTATGTGTATCCCCCCTCTCTGTATCTTCCCAAGCTTACGTGTGTCCCTCCTCTCTGTATCTCCCCCAGCTTATGTGTATCCCCCCTCTCTGTATCTTCCCAAGCTTACGTGTGTCCCCCCTCTCTGTATCTCCCCCAGCTTAACATTGTCCTTTCATTTCTTACTCTTTTACTCCAATATTATAATTTACAGGCACCCCTAATATAGGTCACCCGCACCATCTGTTCAGTCCTGTAATACACCATACTGATACATAAATAACATATTCTAATACTACGGTATTGCGCGGTGTTACACAGCGCTAACGTTCAGCATTACACTCTCAGGTGGCGTACCGCACCGGCAAACCCGACCCCAGCCCTCATTCTCAGTATGAAGAGCAATCTCCCCAGTGTAACATTATACTGCTGGGCCTTGCTGGCCCACAGAGGGCAATCTCCCCAGTGTAACATTATACTGCTGGGCCTTGCTGGCCCACAGAGGGCAATCTCCCCAGTGTAACTTTATACCGCTGGGCAGGCTGCTGCGGCCTTGCTGGCCCACAGAGGGCAATCTCCCCAGTGTAACATTATACCGCTGGGCAGGCTGCTGCGGCCTTGCTGGCCCAGAGAGGGCAATCTCCCCACTGTAACATTATACCGCTGGGCAGGCTGCTGCGGCCTTGCTGGCCCAGAGAGGGCAATCTCCCCACTGTAACATTATACCGCTGGGCAGGCTGCTGCGGCCTTGCTGGCCCACAGAGGGCAGTCTCCCCAGTGTAACATTATACCGCTGGGCAGGCTGCTGCGGCCTTGCTGGCCCAGAGAGGGCAATCTCCCCAGTGTAACATTATACCGCTGGGCAGGCTGCTGCGGCCTTGCTGGCCCAGAGAGGGCAGTCTCCCCAGTGTAACATTATACCGCTGGGCAGGCTGCTGCGGCCTTGCTGGCCCACAGAGGGCAATCTCCCCACTGTAACATTATACCGCTGGGCAGGCTGCTGCGGCCTTGCTGGCCCACAGAGGGCAATCTCCCCAGTGTAACATTATACCGCTGGGCAGGCTGCTGCGGCCTTGCTGGCCCACAGAGGGCAGTCTCCCCACTGTAACATTATACCGCTGGGCAGGCTGCTGCGGCCTTGCTGGCCCACAGAGGGCAATCTCCCCAGTGTAACATTATACCGCTGGGCAGGCTGCTGCGGCCTTGCTGGCCCACAGAGGGCAATCTCCCCACTGTAACATTATACCGCTGGGCAGGCTGCTGCGGCCTTGCTGGCCCACAGAGGGCAGTCTCCCCACTGTAACATTATACCGCTGGGCAGGCTGCTGCGGCCTTGCTGGCCCACAGAGGGCAATCTCCCCAGTGTAACATTATACCGCTGGGCAGGCTGCTGCGGCCGTGCTGGCCCAGAGAGGGCAATCTCCCCAGTGTAACATTATACCGCTGGGCAGGCTGCTGCGGCCTTGCTGGCCCACAGAGGGCAATCTCCCCAGTGTAACATTATACCGCTGGGCAGGCTGCTGCGGCCGTGCTGGCCCAGAGAGGGCAGTCTCCCCAGTGTAACATTATACCGCTGGGCAGGCTGCTGCGGCCTTGCTGGCCCAGAGAGGGCAGTCTCCCCAGTGTAACATTATACCGCTGGGCAGGCTGCTGCGGCCTTGCTGGCCCAGAGAGGGCAATCTCTCCAGTGTAACATTATACCGCTGGGCAGGCTGCTGCGGCCTTGCTGGCCCACAGAGGGCAATCTTTCCAGTGTAACATTATACCGCTGGGCAGGCTGCTGCGGCCTTGCTGGCCCAGAGAGGGCAATCTCCCCAGTGTAACATTATACCGCTGGGCAGGCTGCTGCGGCCTTGCTGGCCCACAGAGGGCAATCTCCCCATTGTAACATTATACCGCTGGGCAGGCTGCTGCGGCCTTGCTGGCCCAGAGAGGGCAATCTCCCCACTGTAACATTATACCGCTGGGCAGGCTGCTGCGGCCTTGCTGGCCCAGAGAGGGCAGTCTCCCCAGTGTAACATTATACCGCTGGGCAGGCTGCTGCGGCCTTGCTGGCCCAGAGAGGGCAGTCTCCCCAGTGTAACATTATACCGCTGGGCAGGCTGCTGCGGCCTTGCTGGCCCAGAGAGGGCAGTCTCCCCAGTGTAACATTATACCGCTGGGCAGGCTGCTGCGGCCTTGCTGGCCCAGAGAGGGCAATCTCCCCACTGTAACATTATACCGCTGGGCAGGCTGCTGCGGCCTTGCTGGCCCACAGAGGGCAATCTCCCCACTGTAACATTATACCGCTGGGCAGGCTGCTGCGGCCTTGCTGGCCCACAGAGGGCAATCTCCCCAGTGTAACATTATACCGCTGGGCAGGCTGCTGCGGCCTTGCTGGCCCACAGAGGGCAGTCTCCCCACTGTAACATTATACCGCTGGGCAGGCTGCTGCGGCCTTGCTGGCCCAGAGAGGGCAGTCTCCCCAGTGTAACATTATACCGCTGGGCAGGCTGCTGCGGCCTTGCTGGCCCACAGAGGGCAATCTCCCCAGTGTAACATTATACCGCTGGGCAGGCTGCTGCGGCCTTGCTGGCCCAGAGAGGGCAATCTCCCCACTGTAACATTATACTGCTGGGCAGGCTGCTGCGGCCTTGCTGGCCGAGAGAGGGCAGTCTCCCCAGTGTAACATTATACCGCTGGGCAGGCTGCTGCGGCCGTGCTGGCCCACAGAGGGCAATCTCCCCATTGTAACATTATACCGCTGGGCGGGCTGCTGCGGCCTTGCTGGCCCACAGAGGGCAATCTCCCCAGTGTAACATTATACCGCTGGGCAGGCTGCTGCAACCGTGCTGGCCCAGAGAGGGCAATCTCCCCAGTGTAACATTATACCGCTGGGCAGGCTGCTGCGGCCGTGCTGGCCCAGAGAGGGCAGTCTCCCCACTGTAACATTATACCGCTGGGCAGGCTGCTGCGGCCTTGCTGGCCCAGAGAGGGCAATCTCTCCAGTGTAACATTATACCGCTGGGCAGGCTGCTGCGGCCGTGCTGGCCCAGAGAGGGCAGTCTCCCCACTGTAACATTATACCGCTGGGCAGGCTGCTGCGGCCGTGCTGGCCCAGAGAGGGCAGTCTCCCCACTGTAACATTATACCGCTGGGCAGGCTGCTGCGGCCTTGCTGGCCCAGAGAGGGCAATCTCCCCACTGTAACATTATACCGCTGGAAAGGCTGCTGCGGCCTTGCTGGCCCAGAGAGGGCAATCTCCCCAGTGTAACATTATACCGCTGGGCAGGCTGCTGCGGCCTTGCTGGCCCACAGAGGGCAATCTCCCCAGTGTAACATTATACCGCTGGGCAGGCTGCTGCGGCCTTGCTGGCCCAGAGAGGGCAGTCTCCCCAGTGTAACATTATACCGCTGGGCAGGCTGCTGCGGCCGTGCTGGCCCAGAGAGGGCAGTCTCCCCACTGTAACATTATACCGCTGGGCAGGCTGCTGCGGCCTTGCTGGCCCACAGAGGGCAATCTCCCCACTGTAACATTATACCGCTGGGCAGGCTGCTGCGGCCTTGCTGGCCCAGAGAGGGCAGTCTCCCCAGTGTAACATTATACCGCTGGGCAGGCTGCTGCGGCCTTGCTGGCCCAGAGAGGGCAGTCTCCCCAGTGTAACATTATACCGCTGGGCAGGCTGCTGCGGCCTTGCTGGCCCAGAGAGGGCAGTCTCCCCAGTGTAACATTATACCGCTGGGCAGGCTGCTGCGGCCTTGCTGGCCCAGAGAGGGCAATCTCCCCAGTGTAACATTATACCGCTGGGCAGGCTGCTGCGGCCTTGCTGGCCCAGAGAGGGCAGTCTCCCCAGTGTAACATTATACCGCTGGGCAGGCTGCTGCGGCCTTGCTGGCCCACAGAGGGCAATCTCCCCATTGTAACATTATACCGCTGGGCAGGCTGCTGCGGCCTTGCTGGCCCACAGAGGGCAATCTCCCCATTGTAACATTATACCGCTGGGCAGGCTGCTGCGGCCTTGCTGGCCCACAGAGGGCAATCTCCCCATTGTAACATTATACCGCTGGGCAGGCTGCTGCGGCCTTGCTGGCCCACAGAGGGCAATCTCCCCACTGTAACATTATACCGCTGGACAGGCTGCTGCGGCCTTGCTGGCCCACAGAGGGCAATCTCCCCAGTGTAACATTATACCGCTGGGCAGGCTGCTGCGGCCTTGCTGGCCCACAGAGGGCAGTCTCCCCACTGTAACATTATACCGCTGGACAGGCTGCTGCGGCCTTGCTGGCCCAGAGAGGGCAGTCTCCCCAGTGTAACATTATACCGCTGGGCAGGCTGCTGCGGCCTTGCTGGCCCACAGAGGGCAATCTCCCCATTGTAACATTATACCGCTGGGCAGGCTGCTGCGGCCTTGCTGGCCCACAGAGGGCAATCTCCCCATTGTAACATTATACCGCTGGGCAGGCTGCTGCGGCCTTGCTGGCCCACAGAGGGCAATCTCCCCACTGTAACATTATACCGCTGGACAGGCTGCTGCGGCCTTGCTGGCCCACAGAGGGCAATCTCCCCAGTGTAACATTATACCGCTGGGCAGGCTGCTGCGGCCTTGCTGGCCCACACAGGACAATCTCCCCAGTGTAACATTATACCGCTGGGCAGGCTGCTGCGGCCTTGCTGGCCCAGAGAGGGCAGTCTCCCCACTGTAACATTATACCGCTGGGCAGGCTGCTGCGGCCTTGCTGGCCCAGAGAGGGCAGTCTCCCCAGTGTAACATTATACCGCTGGGCAGGCTGCTGCGGCCTTGCTGGCCCACAGAGGACAATCTCCCCAGTGTAACATTATACCGCTGGGCAGGCTGCTGCGGCCGTGCTGGCCCAGAGAGGGCAGTCTCCCCAGTGTAACATTATACCGCTGGGCAGGCTGCTGCGGCCGTGCTGGCCCAGAGAGGGCAGTCTCCCCAGTGTAACATTATACCGCTGGGCAGGCTGCTGCGGCCTTGCTGGCCCACAGAGGGCAGTCTCCCCACTGTAACATTATACCGCTGGGCAGGCTGCTGCGGCCTTGCTGGCCCAGAGAGGGCAATCTCCCCAGTGTAACATTATACCGCTGGGCAGGCTGCTGCGGCCTTGCTGGCCCACAGAGGGCAGTCTACCCAGTGTAACATTATACCGCTGGGCAGGCTGCTGCGGCCTTGCTGGCCCACAGAGGGCAGTCTCCCCACTGTAACATTATACCGCTGGGCAGGCTGCTGCGGCCTTGCTGGCCCAGAGAGGGCAGTCTCCCCACTGTAACATTATACCGCTGGGCAGGCTGCTGCGGCCTTGGTGGCCCAGAGAGGGCAGTCTCCCCAGTGTAACATTATACCGCTGGACAGGCTGCTGCGGCCGTGCTGGCCCAGAGAGGGCAATCTCCCCACTGTAACATTATACCGCTGGGCAGGCTGCTGCGGCCTTGCTGGCCCACAGAGGGCAGTCTCCCCAGTGTAACATTATACCGCTGGGCAGGCTGCTGCGGCCTTGCTGGCCCACAGAGGGCAGTCTCCCCAGTGTAACATTATACCGCTGGGCAGGCTGCTGCGGCCTTGCTGGCCCACAGAGGGCAGTCTCCCCAGTGTAACATTATACCGCTGGGCAGGCTGCTGCGGGTGTTTATCACATACCCTCCAACATTTTAGCCATGGAAAAATGGATATAGGGGTGTGGTCACATGTAGAGGGGGTGTGGTCACATGTAGAGTGGGTATGGTCACATGTAAAGTGGGTGTGGTCACATGTAGAGGGGGTGTGGCAACACCTCATATATTCGTGGCCATGCCCCCACCTGAGAATAGACATTAAGGGGGATAATTTACTAATATGAAAAACCTAGTTTTTCGTATTAGTATTTTCCCTACGACTGCATACGACTGTTTCAGTCGTATGCAAAGTCGTGTTCCGGAGGGGGATTTACAAAGCAGTCATATACGACTGCTTTGTAACCCTCCGATGTCGTAGGAATTCGTATTAGCAGCCTTATATACGGCCGCTAATACGAATTATTTGTAGGCAGTCTGCACGGATCAGTCAGATCTGTGCAGGCTGCAAGGTGTAAAAAAAAATTAAATAAATAAATAATAAAAAAAAAAACGGCGTGGGGTCCCCCCCACAGCCGAAACGAGCACCAGGCTGACAGAGCCTGGAGCCGGTAATTAAAAATCAGGGAACCCGACAAATAGGGGTTCCCTGATTTTTAACAACCAGCCCCAGGCTCCTGCTCTGGGGCTGGTTCCCAAAATACGGGGGACAAAATGACTAGGGGTCCCCCGTATTTTAAGAACCAGCCCCAGGCAAAACCAGCCAGCAGGGTAATGCCACAGCCGGGGGGAGACTTTTTATGCAAGTCCCCCCGGCCAAAGCATTAACCCTACCGACCAGTCAGCCTGGCCAGGGGCCCTGGGGGAGTGGGGACCCCCCCAATAAAGGGGTCCCCCCCCTCCAGGACTTACCTGACCAGGCTGAAGCCTGGTGCTGTCCTCGATGCCCCTGGGCGGTGGGCATCGAGCTGATAGCGGTGTAAAAAATAGATTAAACTATTGTCTAATACTGGGGCACTATGAGTCCCAGCAAGCCTCCCCCGCAAGCTGGGACTTGGAGAACCACAAGTCCCAGCCTGCTGGGCATTAAAGGGCCCGCTGGGTCTTGTAGTGCCACAGTAAAAAAAATAGTTAAATAAAACACACTGACACCCATTTAAAATAAAAGTTTAATACACACATTACACACATACTGATACTTACCTATCTTGATCCCGTTGGTAGGTCGCTGGCTCCGGTGTCGGCGGCTCCGTGTCGGCAGCTCCGTGTTGGCGGCTCCGTGTCGGCGGCTCCGAGGTCGGCGTCCTGTCCGAGGATATTCCATGTTGGACCTGTGGAAGGAAATCCAACTCACCCAGGTCCTCCATGGATGGTCTTCTTTCTTCATCTGTTGACATCCAGGTCTTCTGGCAGCTGCTGACGACTTCCAGCAGCTGCCGGCATCTCCCGCGACGCTCCCCGGCTTTCAGAGCCAGAGAGATCCTTCCTGACGACTTCCGGCAGCTGCTGGAAGTCGTCAGCAGCTGCCAGAAGACCTGGATGTCGACAGATGAAGAAAGAAGACCATCCATGGAGGACCTGGGTGAGTTGGATTTCCTTCCACAGGTCCAACATGGAATATCCTCGGACAGGACGCCGACCTCGGAGCCGCCGACACAGAGCCGCCGACACCGGAGCCAGCGACCTACCAACGGGATCAAGATAGGTAAGTATCAGTATGTGTGTAATGTGTGTATTAAACTTTTATTTAAAATGGGTGTCAGTGTGTTTTATTTAACTATTTTTTTTACTGTGGCACTACAAGACCCAGCGGGCCCTTTAATGCCCCGCAGGCTGGGACTTGTGGTTCTCCAAGTCCCAGCTTGCGGGGGAGGCTTGCTGGGACTCATAGTGCCCCAGTATTAGACAATAGTTTAATCTATTTTTTACACCGCTATCAGCTCGATGCCCACCGCCCAGGGGCATCGAGGACAGCACCAGGCTTCAGCCTGGTCAGGTAAGTCCTGGAGGGGGGGGACCCCTTTATTGGGGGGGTCCCCACTCCCCCAGGGCCCCTGGCCAGGCTGACTGGTCGGTAGGGTTAATGCTTTGGCCGGGGGGACTTGCATAAAAAGTCTCCCCCCGGCTGTGGCATTACCCTGCTGGCTGGTTTTGCCTGGGGCTGGTTCTTAAAATACGGGGGACCCCTAGTCATTTTGTCCCCCGTATTTTGGGAACCAGCCCCGGACCTGGAGCCTGGGGCTGGTTGTTAAAAATCGGGGAGCCCCTATTTGTCGGGTTCCCTGATTTTTAATTACCGGCTCCAGGCTCTGTCAGCCTGGTGCTGGTTTCGGCTGTGGGGGGGACCCCACGCCGTTTTTTTTATTATTTATTTATTTTTCTATTTTTTTACACTGCAGCCTGCACGGATCTGACTGATCCGTGCAGGCTTAAAGCAAATAGAACAGGAAAATGGTGTTCTATTTTCCTGTTGTATTTGCATGCCTGTTTTACACCACTTAGCAGCCGTATTATCAGTACGGCTGCTTAGTAAATCAGAAACCACCATTCTTTTGAATGGTGATTTCTGTCGTATCCTATCGATGGTGTAGGACATTCGTATTTGTAAATACAAATATGAATGTTCCATCTTTAGGACTACGAATTGTTGTATTTTTGGGATTGTAAATCCCGAAAATACAAATTCGTAAAAAAAAGGTGTATTTCTCCCTACGAATACACCTTTTTTCTACGAATCCATTTTGGTAAATGTCCCCCTCAAGGTCAGCATGCACAACGTTGACACAAGCAAATGTTTGGAGTGAATACTGTCGACACATAAAATGTTGACATTAGCTGTTCACATTTTTTTATGTCAATATTAACACCTGAGCATGTGTTGACCTTTTCCATGTTGATCTTTGCCTGTGTCAACCTTTTCCCAGTGTCGACCATGTGCATGTCGACCTATTTGTGTTGACTTAGTATTCCATCATCATTGCCATATATGAATAAGGAATGGGAGAGGAAGTCAGGGAGGAGGGGTCCTGCTCCGGTGAGCTTACTCTCTAGGAGGTTAGGGGCAGACAGCGCGAGGTGACACAGACCTCACATTACATGCCGGGAGGTAGGAGGACCAGCGCGCTGCTCAGTTATCACTACGCTTGTCTTGTTTAGTGTCCACCGGGCCCCGAGTGGCATCACGTTAGAGGCACATGTTAGGTCATCTTACCATATAGCTATGCTGGGTAGCTGCCCAGGGCCCCACAATTCCAGGGGCCACCGAGCAGGGGCGGGTGGTGATCACACAATCACAGTGAGGAGGCAGCATTCTCTCTCAGCCTGCAGCCAGACAGTGATTGGATGTCAGCATGGTGATTGGTGGGTGGCAGGAGCTATCCACCAATCACAGTGCAGCATTCTCCCCTGCCTGCAGCCAGACAGTGAGTGGATGTCTGCATGCTGATTGGTGGGTGGCAGGAGCTATACACCTATCAGAGAGCAGCATTCTTTCCCTGCCTCCCAGCCTGCAGCCAGACAGTGAGTGGATGTCAGCATGCTGATTGGTGGGTGGCAGGAGCTATACACCTATCAGAGAGCAGCATTCTTTCCCTGCCTCCCAGCCTGCAGCCAGACAGTGAGTGGATGTCAGCATGGTGATTGGTGGGTGGCAGGAGCTATCCACCAATTACAGTGCAGCATTCTCCCCTGCCTGCAGCCAGACAGTGAGTGGATGTCTGCATGCTGATTGGTGGGTGGCAGGAGCTATACACCTATCAGAGAGCAGCATTATCCCCTGCCTGCAGCCAGACAGTGAGTGGATGTCAGGATGCTGATTGGTGGGTGGCAGGAGCTATACACCTATCAGAGAGCAGCATTCTTTCCCTGCCTCCCAGCCTGCAGCCAGACAGTGAGTGGATGTCAGCACACTGATTGGTGGGTGGCAGGAGCTATCCACCAATCACAGTGCAGCATTCTCCCCTGCCTGCAGCCAGACAGTGATTGGATGTCAGCATGCTGATTGGTGGGTGGCAGGAGCTATCCACCAATCACAGTGCAGCATTCTCCCCTGCCTGCAGCCAGACAGTGATTGGATGTCAGCATGCTGATTGGTGGGTGGCAGGAGCTATCCACCAATCACAGTGCAGCATTCTATCTAGTGCACAGCTCTGGAGATGTCCCTGGGTACAAAGGGCGAGCACTATATTCCTGGAGACCTGCGCCAGAATCTACTGCACCCCACACACAACCTGCATATGGGGCCCCTCCGGGCCCCTCCTCTCTTACGCTGTTGCTACTCGGATATGTCCTTTTGTTTAGCCTTGGTTACTATATTGCCTGTGTCACCCAGTGTTCATCACTCTGCAGATAATAATTCCTGGTAACCTGTAGCGCCCACACGTCACTGCCTGCCTGCTGTGGGAGCTGGCGTTACTATGGGAGCTGGCGTTACTATGGGAGCTGGCGTTGCTGTGGGAGCTGGCGTTACTATGGGAGCTGGCGTTACTATGGGAGCTGGCGCTATATGGGAGCTGATGTTACTATGGGAGCTGACGTTACTATGGGAGCTGACGTTACTATGGGAGCTGATGTTACTATGGGACCTGACGTTACTATGGGAGCTGGCGTTACTATGGGAGCTGGCGTTACTATGGGAGCTGGCGTTACTATGGGAGCTGACGTTACTATGGGAGCTGGCGTTACTATGGGAGCTGGCGTTACTATGGGGACTGGCGTTACTATGGGAGCTGGCGTTACTATGGGAGCTGACTTTACTATGGGAGCTGGCGTTACTATGGGAGCTGATGTTACTATGGGAGCTGGCATTACTATGGGGACTGGCGTTACTATGGGAGCTGGCGTTACTATGGGAGCTGACGTTACTATGGGAGCTGACGTTACTATGGGAGCTGGCGTTACTATGGGAGCTGGCACTACTATGGGAGCTGGCGTTACTATGGGAGCTGGCGTTACTACGGGAGCTGACGTTACTACGGGAGCTGGTGTTAATACGGGAGCTGGTGTTAATACGGGAGCTGGCGTTACTATGGGAGCTGACGTTACTATGGGAGCTGGCGTTACTATGGGAGCTGGCGTTACTATGGGAGCTGGCGTTACTATGGGGGCTGGCGTTACTATGGGAGCTGGTGTTACTATGGGAGCTGGCGTTACTATGGGAGCTGGCGTTACTATGGGAGCTGACGTTACTATGGGAGCTGACGTTACTATGCGAGCTGGCGTTACTATGGGAGCTGGCGTTACTATGGGAGCTGGCGTTACTATGGGAGCTGACGTTACTATGGGAGCTGACGTTACTATGGGAGCTGGCGTTACTATGGGAGCTGACGTTACTATGGGAGCTGACGTTACTATGGGAGCTGACGCTACTATGGGAGCTGACGTTACTATGGGAGCTGACGTTACTATGGGAGCTGACGTTACTATGGGAGCTGGCGTTACTATGGGAGCTGACGTTACTATGGGAGCTGACGTTACTATGGGAGCTGACGCTACTATGGGAGCTGACGTTACTATGGGAGCTGACGTTACTATGGGAGCTGGCGTTACTATGGGAGCTGACGTTACTATGGGAGCTGGCGTTACTATGGGAGCTGACATTACTATGGGGCTGCCCATATCAGACGCAGCATCGCAATCTGATCTTCTGCGCATGCGTCTGTGGAGGGGGGGTGGTCTCAGCAATGTACTCCAGATGTAGGGGTGCCTGCTCCTGAGAGGAGCCTGGGAGGTGGCTGAGCGGACACGGAGGGGCGGTCCGTTTTGTGGGCGTGTCATGAGTGGCGGAGGCGTGTGTGGGAAAGTGGCTGGTAACACAGATGCTCAGCCGGTGGGGGCCGGAGGCGGCTGGTGGGAGTGTCAGCGATGCATCTAAATGCCTGCCCGTCATCATTTCGGCATCTACGGACAGCTAACCCGGGCATCCCGAGTAATTCAGATGGGTTCTGTATGATCAGTAGATCGGTCTTTCGGTCAACGGCCATATTACCGTCAATCAACTTCTGGTTGACGCAATAAACCACACCCCAATTTCCTTGGTGTCCATCCCCATCTGTTCCACGCAGCTGGCAAGCCAACGTGAAGCGACACAGTGACAGGACACTGATACATGCATCACCCACCGATAGAGTGCCCACAGGAGCTACCACGGGTTATTGGGTGTCACGTGATCTGTCTGTTATCTCTTATTACACAGCTGAACTGTCCGTCTTACATTTATATGACCTCATTTCTCCAGCAGGTGACATCAGCATTAGGTCTCTCATACGTACAATGAGGGTAACCGGGACACCACCCACCGTGTACTAAGTGATAATTATAATGCTGGGTACACACCAAAACTATTTGGATTGCATGCAAATCGTATGCAAATCGATCCCAATCCGATCCCATCTGTTCCCATCCATTCATCCCATTCAGATGAATGGATCCAAATCGGATCCAACCAAACAATTTTGACCCAATCTGCATCCAATCGGTCTGCATTGGATCCAGATTGATGGGATTGTGCCCAAATCGTTTCGGTGTGTACCCAGCATTACTGGTCATGTACTGTTATGGAAGGGGAGAGAACACAACGCAATTCGCTATCCTTTGCAAGATATCTAACGATATGATAAGGGGATACCAATCAGCTGCTAACTGCCATGGTACAGGTTGTTTAAATGATGACAGTTAGAAGCTGATTGGCTGGTACTTTATCTCTTGCAACATTATCTCTCTCCAAGCTTTCATAAACATTGTGGGATGCATGAGTTAGTTTCATTATAATAAAGGGACAACATGGAACTATTAGCGTCTATATAAGACTTCTGCTTCCCTAATACCGGAACATTCCGTATGCCACATTGTACGGTGCATGGTTTCCAGGGCGGAAGCTGAGCAGGCCACCATGACAAGTCTCAGCCGGATGCTGCCTTATTTTCCACCAATAGAGAGTCGGTGGTGCGCACGCTTGTTGGTACCCTTCCAAGAAAAGAGAAGAACCCATGTTTTTCACTGACGTTTCATGATGGTGGCTAATGGAATTGGCTTCCAGCATAATTATTATTCCATTGAAATAATAAAACACATGGCCTGGACAGAAATGATGGGGCCCATAACCCAATATATCACTGCACAAACCTTAGAGCCAATCACTGCAGTCATGGGATTGCTGGAGCTCTCAAGGGGCCCTGTACAACTGTCGGCAGGTAGTCTGGTCCACTCTTCCTGAGCACACTGCCTCGGGTGTCTCTGGTGTGGTGGTGCCTTCTCCAGGCAGCAGGTAGTCTGGTCCACTCTTCCTGAGCACACTGTCCCTGCTGTCTCTGTTGTGGTAGTGCCTTGTCCAGGAAGCAGATTGTCTGGTCCACTCTTCCTGAGCGCACTGCCCCTGCTGTCTCTGGTGCGATGGTGCCTTCTCCAGGCAGCAGGAAGTCTGGTCCACTCTTCCTGAGCACACTGATTCTGCTGTCTCTGGTGGGATGGTGCCTTCTCCAGGCAGCAGGTAGTCTGGTCCACTCTTCCTGAGCACACTGCCCCTGCTGTCTCTGGTGCGATGGTGTTTTCTCTAGGCAGCAGGAAGTCTGGTCCACTCTTCCTGAGCACACTGATTCTGCTGTCTCTGGTGGGATGGTGCCTTCTCCAGGCAGCAGGTAGTCTGGTCCACTCTTCCTGAGCACACTGCCCCTACTGTCTCTGGTGCGATGGTGCCTTCTCTAGGCAGCAGGAAGTCTGGTCCACTCTTCCTGAGCACACTGATTCTGCTGTCTCTGGTGGGATGGTGCCTTCTCCAGGCAGCAGGTAGTCTGGTCCACTCTTCCTGAGCACACTGCCCCAGCTGCCTCCAGTATCATGGTGCCTTCTGCAGGCAGCAGATTGTCTGGTCCACTCTTCCTGAGCGCACTGCCCCTGCTATCTCCGGTGTGATGGTGCCTTCTGCAGGCAGCAGGTAGTCTTGTCCACTCTTCCTGAGCGCACTGCCCCTGCTGTCTCTGGTGTGATGGTGCCTTGTCCAGGAACCAGGTAGTCGGGTCCACTCTTCCTGAGCGCACTGCCCCTGCTGTCTCCGGTGCGATGGTGCCTTCTCCAGGCAGCAAGTAGTCTGGTCCACTCTTCCTGAGCACACTGCCCCAGCTGTCTCTGGTATGATGGTGCCTTCTCCATGCAGTAGGTAGTCTGGTCCACTGTTCCTGAGCGCACTGCCTCTGCTCTCTCTGGTGTGATTGTGCCTTCTCCAGGCAGAAGGTAGTCTGGTCCACTCTTCCTGAGCACACTGTCCCTGCTGTCTCTGGTGTGATGGTGTCTTGTCCAGGCAGCAAGTAGTCTGGTTCACTCTTCCTGAGCACACTGTCCCTGCTGTCTCTGGTGTGATGGTGCCTTCTCCAGGTAGAAGGTAGTCTGGTCCACTCTTCCTGAGCGCACTGTCCCTGCTGTCTCTGGTGTGATGGTTCCTGCTGCAGGCAGCAGGTAGTCTGGTCCATTCTTCCTGAGTGCACTGTCCCTGCTGTCTCTAGTGTGATGGTGACTTCTGCAGGCAGCAGGTAGTCTAGTCCACTCTTCCTGATCGCACTGCCTCTGCTGTCTCCAGTGTGATTGTGCCTTCTCCAGGCAGCAGGTAGTCTGGTCCACCCTTCCTGAGAACACTGCCCCAGCTGCCTCCAGTATCATGATGCCTTCTCCAGGCAGCAAGTAGTCTGGCCCACTCTTCCTGAGCACACTGCCCCTGCTGTCTCTGGTGCGATGGTGTCTTGTCCAGGCAGCAGGTAGTCTGGTCCACTCTTCCTGAGCACACTGTCCCTGCTGTATCTGGTGTGATGGTGCCTTCTCCAGGCAGCAGGTAGTCTGGTCCACTCTTCCTGAGTGCACTGCCCCTGCTGTCTCTGGTATGATGGTGCCTTCTCCAGGCAGCAAGTAGTCTGGTCCACCCTTCCTGAGCACACTGCCCCAGCTGTCTCTGGTATGATGGTGCCTTCTCCAGGCAGCAAGTAGTCTGGTCCACCCTTCCTGAGCACACTGCCCCAGCTGTCTCTGGTATGATGGTGCCTTCTCCAGGCAGCAAGTAGTCTGGCCCACTCTTCCTGAGCACACTGCCTTTGCTGTCTTCGGTGTGATGGTGCCTTCCCTAGGCAGCAGGTAGTCTGGTCCACCCTTCCTGAGCACACAGTCCCTGCTGTCTCTGGTATGATGGTGCCTTCATCCAGGCAGCAGGTAGTCTGGCCCACTCTTCCTGAGCGCACTGCCCCAGCTGTCTCTGGTGCGATGGTGCCTTTTGCAGGCAGCAGGTAGTCTGGTCCACCCTTCCTGAGCACACTGCCCCAGCTGTCTCTGGTATGATGGTGCCTTCATCCAGGCAGCAGGTAGTCTGGCCCACTCTTCCTGAGTGCACTGCCCCTGCTGTCTCTGGTATGATGGTGCCTTCTGCAGGCAGCAGGTAGTCTGGTCCACTCTTCCTGAGCACACTGCCCCTGCTGTCTCTGGTATTATGGTGCCTTCATCCAGGCAGCAGGTAGTCTGGCCCACTCTTCCTGAGCGCACTGCCCCAGCTGTCTCTGGTGCGATGGTGCCTTCTGCAGGCAGCAGGTAGTCTGGTCCACTCTTCCTGAGCACACTGCCCCTGCTGTCTCTGGTATGATGGTGCCTTCATCCAGGCAGCAGGTAGTCTGGCCCACTCTTCCTGAGTGCACTGTCCCTGCTGTCTCTGGTGTGATGGTGCCTTCTGCAGGCAGCAGGTAGTCTAGTCCACCCTTCCTGAGCACACTGCCCCAGCTGCCTCCAGTATCATGATGCCTTCTCCAGGCAGCAGGTAGTCTGGTCCACTCTTCCTGAGCACACTGCCCCTGCTGTCTCTGGTGTGATGGTGCCTTCTGCAGGCAGCAGGTAGTCTGGTCCACTCTTCCTGAGCACACTGCCCCTGCTGTCTCTGGTATGATGGTGCCTTCTCCAGGCAGCAGGTAGCCTGGTCCACTCTTCCTGCAGCCACTTCCATGTGGTATGGTGTCTTTTCTTTAAAGGCTTAGTTTTGTCCTTTGTGAACAAACTGTAGAGTTGCTGTGAGATGCCAAAAAAGCTCCAGTTTTGACTCCTTGTCCAGAGGGATTGCGTAAATATGCATTTTAACAAAACTGAATCTGGCTTTCTAAAGTGGAGCCTCCTGGGCACTCTTCCCACAGAGCCCACTGTCACTGAAGCAGCCCCAGGTGGTTTGATCAGACATGGACGTACCCTGACCATGGAGGTAGCTTGAATCATTTTGGAAGTTTTCCTTTTCTCTTTTCATACCATTCTCACTATTCTTTTGTTTATTCTGGGGTTGATTTTTCTCTTGCTGCGTTGACCAGAGATGTTGTCTACAGTCCGTAGACTTTAAACATCTTAATATTTGCAACTGTAGTCAAATGAACATCAAGATAGGTGGAAGTGGTCTTAGAGCCTCGACCTTTAACACACTGATCTTTCGTTTTCATTCTGATCTCCTCAGACAAATCTCATCCTTCCTTTCTCTGGTCCATGTTCAGTGTGGTGCCTACGATGATACCAAACGGCAGAGTGACTTGTTTTCTCCAATGCAATAAGCTGAGTGACTGATTGGAAGGACGTATTTTATGCCCTTTTACAAAAGCAATTAGTTTGAATTCACTATAATCCAATAGTCTTTTCTGAGGGGTACCAACAAGTCTGTCTGCGCCATGTCAGGATGTCTATGGAGAAATATTGCGTCTGTCTTCACAGTTTCTTTGCTTCACTCTATGACCTAGAAAATACACGCAGGTATCCTGGGGCAATAGCTTTTACTTTCGTCCCCTGAGCTGTAAGGGTACAAACAAATTTGCCTACAACTGTATATCACCTATATGTCTTGTATCATGTGTTGGACAATCTGTTTTGCATAGCCCCGTTCTATGACCATCATGGTGGTCAGGGGATAAATAGACCGGCAATGCCAGAGCTTGGGAAACATATGTTTTGGGTGGATGACAAGAGATCAGCAGATACCAGGTTGTAGTGAGTTAAGAACTCTCCTGACAATGAGCACATCTCCTCCCAATTAACACCATCTACTTTCTTTCCCCCACCTGCCTTTCTCACATCATTCTTAAATTCTCACAGTCTAAATATATGTATTCCTCCGCTACCAGCTGACATGTGTGACTGACGGAGGATGAGGGCTGAGCGAGAAGGGCGATGGGAATAAAACCTATATTACGTTACAACTTTAATAAATATCATTTTTCTGTGTTGAGGGCCGAGGTACCCTTGTTAACAATACTGCTCTGTGTGACTTATATTCCTAAAGTGGCCTCCACTAACCAGTTGGTGCATTGATCACCTTACCACCGCCAACGCTGCCCCTTCTTTTATAGTGAAGCAACTTTCTTGTTGCCATCACAAATTTTTTGTTGTTTTTCTTCTTTTTTCTTTTGGTTTGTATTTTACTCTTTTTTTTTTTATCTTTGGGGAACAATTAAAATGTTTTTTTTTTAAATGTTTTTTAGGCACAAAAGTAAACACATTCTTGTTTTTTTTACAAAATATATATATATATATCTTTTTTTCTTCCCTTCAGCCTTTCCCCCTCCCCACCCCTCCCCATTTTTGGGGAGTTATTTAGTTTTGAGTTAAAATGACATTTTCTTGCGAAGGGAGAGAGAGGGGATTCATGGTTTTTCCTTTTTCCCCCCTTTTTTATATTTGTAATTTGTGGAATTTATCAGAAAAAAGTACACCGTTTTCAATGTTCTCATCTACTCTTAGTTATTTGGGTTGGGATCATTTGGTCTACAGCATGATGGTCGACAGTCATTAGGTGGACACCATTAGGTCGACATGGTCTAGGTTGACATGGTTCTAGGTCGAAAGGTCATTAGTTCGACATGTCGTTAGTTCGACAGGTCATTAGTTCGACAATGTCTAGGTTGACAGTCAAAAGGTCGACATGGGGTTTTTCACTGCTTTTTGACCTGAATGTCAACACAGTCGACATAGACACAGTTTATAGTATCACTGCGCTCGCGTTGCGCTCGGCACACTATTTTATTCTCCCGTCACACCCTAGTGGATGGTAGGGCATGAAATACCGCCTGTCGGCACATGTTGGCTCAAAAAACAGTGAAAAAACCCATGTCGACCTTTTCACTGTCGACCTAGACACTCTCGAACTAATGTCCTGTCGAACGAATGACCTTTTAACCTAGAACCATGTTGACATTTTCCTATGTCGACCTAGACCCACGTTGACCTTTTCCCATGTCGACCTAATGGTGTCGACCTAATGACTGTCTACCATCATGCTGTAGACTAAAGGATGGCATCATATTATTCAGCATGCAAACAGAATCACTGTAGAGTATTTAGGAGTATTTGCTTTCTGATAAAGCTTATTGCACCTGAAAACTGAAGAAAACTTTGAGAACTCCGTGAAGTTTCACTGACAACTCCAAAGGTGAAGGAAATGTGGTCTCTGAAGGGTGAGCTGCGTTCTCCAAGCACGTTTTGGAATCTGGATATAAACTTGCAGAAAAAGAAGATCACTATATACTCTTCTCGTGCCAAGGGGTAAAGTCGAGGGTGAAATTCAGGAGCAGCCCCTCACCACAATTTTATCATCCTAAAGGCAGTAGTTTCACTTTGGGCCAATATATCATCAGTGATTTATTCCTGAAGTATGTTACCTCATTCTTTTTCCACATTTTGGAAGAGGACAAGCTGGGTGATGAAGAACATGGAGTTGGAGTTTGAGGATTGGTTAGAAAGAGTAGAACAAAACAAAGGTGCCTGGAAAAGGGAGAGCGACCAGGGTACTTCTCACCTTGGATGACACTTAGACTTTACTGCTGAGATACCCAGAAGTTAATATTTCGTGTTCCTTGATACAAAAGTTGGGTCTCTCTCAGTCTATCAGACCACCGCATTTCTGAACTTGAAGAGATGCATAATGTAAAATAAGGAGGATTAAAAGAACAAGCAGTGTGGGCAGTTGTTTTATTGGAATAAGATACTGTAGTAAATTCAAGAGAATGTAGAGCAGAAGGGTAACTTGGAGAACCCCCTCATGAGGCTGGGATGATGGAGACAAGGTGAATAATACCAGTGAGCTAGATAAATGAGATATAGAAAGGAAGATGGAATGTTCAGGGGTAAAAGGGAAGGTGTACAAAGTAAAGAGAGTTAGGAGAGAAGGATGGGTGACGGTTCTGGTTAAAGTGGAAAGACTTGGAGAGGTGATATGGCGGTCATAGAAATGGCGTTGGGTATGAAGAGGTTGTTAGAGAAAAGACAATGAGATGGATGTGATTGATAGAGATAAGGGTGAGTATCTGATGTAGGGAATTCAGATGTAGTGACATGAGATGCAAGATACAGAAAGGTAATGGGTTTTAAATCCACAAAACAGACACATGGGGGCACATTTATCAAGTAATATTTGCGGCTAAATCCCCGAAAGCACCCGTTTTCGGGGGTTAATCGCAAATATTAAGTATCCCCCTAATGTATCACAGGGGACATCAGCAGGAATCTCCAATCCCTGCTGCGATCCCCCCCTGAAGTGCCGCCGGAGAGATGATTGTAAGAGGGACAAGTAAAGGGATTGGGATAGATGGAGGAGATAGGATGGGAGGATGGTAAGAAGGACAGGTAGAGGGATTGGGATAGATGGAGGAGATAGGATGGGAGGATGGTAAGAAGGACAGGTAGAGGGATAGGGATAGATGGAGGAGATAGGATGGGAGGATGGTAAGAAGGACAGGTAGAGGGATTGGTGTAGATGGAGGAGATAGGATGGGAGGATGGTAAGAAGGACAGGTAGAGGAATAGGGATAGATGGAGGAGATAGGATGGGAGTATGGTAAGAAGGACAGGTAGAGGGATTGGTGTAGATGGAGATCATACAGTGGGAGGATGGTAAGAAGGACAGGTACAGGGATTGGGATAGATAGAGGAGATAGGATGGGAGGATGGTAAGAAGGACAGGTACAGGGATTGGTGTAGATGGTGGAGATAGGATGGGAGGATGGTAAGAAGGACAGGTAGAGGGATAGGGATAGATGGAGGAGATAGGATGGGAGTATGGTAAGAAGGACAGGTAGAGGGATTGGTGTAGATGGAGATCATACAGTGGGAGGATGGTAAGAAGGACAGGTACAGGGATTGGTGTAGATGGAGGAGATAGGATGGGAGGATGGTAAGAAGGACAGGTAGAGGAATAGGGATAGATGGAGGAGATAGGATGGGAGTATGGTAAGAAGGACAGGTAGAGGGATTGGTGTAGATGGAGATCATACAGTGGGAGGATGGTAAGAAGGACAGGTACAGGGATTGGGATAGATAGAGGAGATAGGATGGGAGGATGGTAAGAAGGACAGGTACAGGGATTGGTGTAGATGGTGGAGATAGGATGGGAGGATGGTAAGAAGGACAGGTAGAGGGATAGGGATAGATGGAGGAGATAGGATGGGAGTATGGTAAGAAGGACAGGTAGAGGGATTGGTGTAGATGGAGATCATACAGTGGGAGGATGGTAAGAAGGACAGGTACAGGGATTGGGATAGATGGAGGAGATAGGATGGGAGGATGGTAAGAAGGACAGGTACAGGGATTGGGATAGATGGAGGAGATAGGATGGGAGGATGGTAAGAAGGAAAGGTAGAGGGAGTGGTATAGATGGAGGAGATAGGATGGGAGGATGGTAAGAAGGACAGGTAGAGGGATTGGTGTAGATGGAGATCATACAGTGGGAGGATGGTAAGAAGGACAGGTACAGGGATTGGGATAGATGGAGGAGATAGGATGGGAGGATGGTAAGAAGGACAGGTAGGGGGATTGGGATAGATGGAGGAGATAGGATGGGAGAATGGTAAGAAGGACAGGTAGAGGGATTGATGTAGATGGAGGAGATAGTATGGGAGGATGGTAAGTTGGACAGGTAGAAGGATTGGGATAGATGGAGGAGATAGGATGGGAGGATGGTAAGTTGGACAGGTAGAGGGAGTGGTATAGATGCAGGAGATAGGATGGGAGGATGGTATGAAGGACAGGTAGAGGGATTGGGATATACAGTATGCAGGAGATCGGATGGGAGGATGGTAAGAAGGACAGGTAGAGGGATTGGAATAGATGAAGGAGATAGGATGGGAGGATGGTAAATTGGACAGGTAGAGGGAGTGGTATAGATGCAGGAGATAGGATGGGAGGATGGTACATTGGACAGGTAGAGGGATTGATATAGATGGAAAAGATAGGATGGGAGGATGGTACATTGGACAGGTAGAGGGATTGATATAGATGGAAGAGATAGGATAGGAGGATGGTAAGTTGGACAGGTAGAGGGATTGGCATAGATGGAGGAGATAGGATGGGAGGATGGTAAGAAGGACAGATTGTGGGGTTGGGATAGATTAAGGAGATAGGACGTGAGATGGTAAGAAGGAAAGGAAGAGGGATTGGTGTTGATGGAGGAGATATAAAGGCATGATGGTAAGAAGGACAGGTAGAGGGATTGATATAGATGGAAGAGATAGGATGGGAGGATGGTAAGAAGGACAGGTAGAGGGATAGGGATAGATGGAGGAGATAGAATGGGAGGATGGTAAGAAGGACAAGTAGAGGGATTGGGATAGATGGAGGAGATAGAATGGTCGGATGGTAAGAAGGACAGGTAGAGGGATTGGTGTAGATTAAGGAGTTAGGATGGGAGTATGGAAAGAAGGACAGGTAGAGGGATTGGGATAGATGGAGGAGATAGGATGGTAAGAAGGACAGGTAGGGGGATTGAGATAGATGCAGGAGATAGGATGGGAGGATGGTAAGAAGGACAGATTGTGGGGTTGGGATAGATTAAGGAGATAGGACGTGAGATGGTAAGAAGGAAAGGAAGAGGGATTGGTGTTGATGGAGGAGATATAACGGCATGATGGTAAGAAGGACAGGTAGAGGGATTGATATAGATGGAAAAGATAGGATGGGAGGATGGTACATTGGACAGGTAGAGGGATTGATATAGATTAAGGAGTTAGGATAGGAGGATGGTAAGTTGGACAGGTAGAGGGATTGGCATAGATGGAGGAGATAGGATGGGAGGATGGTAAGAAGGACAGATTGTGGGGTTGGGATAGATTAAGGAGATAGGACGTGAGATGGTAAGAAGGAAAGGAAGAGGGATTGGTGTTGATGGAGGAGATATAAAGGCATGATGGTAAGAAGGACAGGTAGAGGGATTGATATAGATGGAAGAGATAGGATGGGAGGATGGTAAGAAGGACAGGTAGAGGGATAGGGATAGATGGAGGAGATAGAATGGGAGGATGGTAAGAAGGACAAGTAGAGGGATTGGGATAGATGGAGGAGATAGAATGGTCGGATGGTAAGAAGGACAGGTAGAGGGATTGGTGTAGATTAAGGAGTTAGGATGGGAGTATGGAAAGAAGGACAGGTAGAGGGATTGGGATAGATGGAGGAGATAGGATGGTAAGAAGGACAGGTAGGGGGATTGGGATAGATGCAGGAGATAGGATGGGAGGCTGGTACATTGAACAGGTAGAGGGATTGATATAGATCAGGCATTCCCAACCACGGTCCTGAAGGCACACCAACAGTGCAGGTTTATTGATCTCCAGTCTTGAGCACAGGTGACTTAATTAGTACCTGAGTTATTCTGATTAAAACCATCTGTGCTGAAGCCTGGATATCACTAAAACCTGCACTGTTGGTGTGCCGTGAGGACTGTGGTTGGGAAAGCCTGATATACAGGGAAGAGATAGGATGGTTGGATGGTAAGAAGGACAGGTAGAGGGAGTGGTATCAATGCAGGAGATAGGATGGGAGGATGGTACATTGAACAGGTAGAGGGATTGGTAAAGATGTAGGGTATAGGATGGGTGAATGGTAAATTGGACATGTAGAGGGATTGATATAGATGGAAGAGATAGGATAGGAGGATGGTACGTTGGACAGGTAGAGTGATTGGGATAGATGGAGGAGATAGGATGGGAGGAGGGTAAGAAGGACATATAGTGGTATTGGGATAGATGGAGGTGATAGGATGGGAATATGGTAAGAAGGACAGGTAGAGGGATTGGCATAGATGGAGGAGATAGGATGGGAGGATGGTAAAAAGGACAGATTGTGGGATTGGGATAGATGGAGGAGATCGGTCGTGAGATGGTAAGAAGGAAAGGTAGAGGGATTGGTGTTGATGGAGAAGATATGATGGTATGAAGGGCAGGTAGAGGGATTGTGATAGGTGGAAGAGATAGGATGGGAGGATGGTAAGTTGGACAGGTAGAGTGATTGATATAGATGGATGAGATTGGATTGGAGGATGGTAAGAAGGACATGTAGAATGTTTGGGATAGATGGAGGAGATAGAATGGGAGGATGTTTAAAAGTACAGGTAGAGGGACTTGGATAGAGGGAAGAGATAAGATGGGAGGATGGTAATTTGTAGAGTTAGAGGGATTGATATAGATGGAGGAGATAGGATGGGAGGTTGGTAAGAAGGACAGGTAGAGGGATTGGGATAGAGGGAAGAGATAAGTTGGGAGGATGGTAAGTTGGACAAATAGAGGGATTTATAAAGATGGAGGAGTTAGGATGGGAAGATGGTAAGAAGGACAGGTAGAGGGATTGGGACAGCTGGAAGATATAGGATGGGAGGATGGACAGGACAGGTAGAGGGATTGGGAAAGATGGAAGAGATAGGATGGGAGGATGGTAAGAAGGACAGGTAGAGGGATTGGTATAGATGGATGAAATAGGATGGGAGGATGGTAAGAAGGACAGGTAGAGACATTTGGATACATGGAGGAGATAGAATGAGAGGATGGTAAGAAGGACAGGTAGAGGGATTGGGATAGATGGATGAGATAAGTTGGGAGGATGGTAAGTTGGACAAATTGGATTTATAAAGATGGAGGAGGTAGGATGGGAAGATGGTAAGAAGGACAGGTAGAGGGATTGGGACAGCTGGAAGATATAGGATGGGAGGATGGTAAGAAGGACAGGTAGAGGGATTGGTATAGATGGAGGAGATAGGATGGGAGGATGGTAAGAAGGACAGGTAGAGGGATTGGTATAGATGGAGGAGATAGGATGGGAGGATGGTAAGAAGGACAGGTAGAAAGATTGGGATAGATGGAGGAGATAGGATGGGAGGATGGTAAGAAGGACAGGTAGAGGGATTGATATATGTTGTCGGTAGATGGAGGAGATAGGATGGGAGGATGGTAAGAAGGACAGGTAGAGGGATTGATATATGTTGTCGGTAGATGGAGAAGATAGAATGGGAGGATGGTAAGAATGACAGGTAGAGGGATTGGGACAGATGGAAGATATAGGATGGGAGGATGAAAAGAAGCACAGGTAGAGGGATTGGTATAGATGGAGGAGATAGGATGGGAAGATGGTAAGTTGGACAGGTATAGGGATTGGTGTAGATGGAGGAGATAGGACGGGAGGTTGGTAAGAAGGACAGGTAGAGGGATTGATAAAGATGGAGGAGGTAGGATGGGAAGATGGAAAGAAGGACAGGTAGAGGGATTTATATAGATGCATGAGATAGGATTGGAAGATGGTAAAATGGACAGGTAGAGGGATTGATATAGATGGAGGAGATAGGATGGGAGGATGGTAAGAAGGACAGGTAGAGAGATTGGGATAGATGGAAGAGATCGGATGGGAGGATGGTAAGTTGGACAGGTAGAGGGATTGGTATAGATGGATGAAATAGGATGGGAGGATGGTAAGAAGGACATGTAGAATATTTGGGATAGATGGAGAAGATAGAATGGGAGGATGGTTAAAAGTACAGGTAGAGGGACTGGGATAGATGGAAGAGATAACATGGGAGGATGGTAAATTGTACAGGTAGAGGGATTGAAATAGATGGTGGACATAGGATGGGAGGTTGGTTAAAGGACAGGTAGAGAGGTTTTGATACGTGGAGGAGATAGAATGGGAGGATGGTAAGTAGGACAGGTAGAGGGATTGATATAGATGGCGGAGAGAGGATGGGAGGATGGTAAGAAGGACAGGTAGAGGGATTGGTGTAGATGGAGGAGATAGGATGGGAGGATTATAAGAAGGACAGGTAGAGGGATTGGAATAGATGAAGGAGATAGGATGGGAGGAAGGTAAGAAGGACAGGTAGAGGGATTGGGATAGATGGAGGAGATAGAATGGGAGGGTGATGAGAAGGGCAGGTAGAGGGATTGGGATAAATGAAGGAGATAGGATGGTAAGAAGGACAGGTAGAGGGATTGGTATAGATGGAGGAGATAGGATGGGAGGATGGTACACTGGACAGGTAGAGGGATTGGTATAGATGGAGGAGATAGGATGGGTGGATGATAAGTTGGACAAGTAGAGGAATTGGTATAGATGGAGTAGATAGGATAGGTGGATGATAAATTGGACAGGTAGAGTAATTGGTGTAGATGGAGAAGATATGATGGGAGGTTGGTAAGTTGGACAGGTAGAGGGATTGATAGAGATGGATGAGATAGGATGGGAGGATAGCAAGAAGGACAGGTAGCGTGATTGGGATACTGTAGATCTAGGAGATACGAAGGGAGATGGTAAGAAGGACAGGTAGAGGGATTGGAATAATTGGAGGAGATAGGAAGGGATGATGGTAATAAGGACAGGTAGAGGGATTGATATAGATGGAAGAGATAGGATGGGAGGATGGTAAGAAGGAGAGGCAGAGGGATTGGGATAGATGGAGGAGGTAGGATGGGAGTATGGTAAGAAGGACAGTTAGAGGGTTAGGGATAGATGGAGGAGATAGGATGGGAGGATGGTAAGTTGGACAGGTAGAGGGATTGATATAGATGGATGAGATAGGATGGGAGGACATGTAGAGTGATTGGGATAGATGAAGGAGATACAAAGGGAGATGGTAAGTAGAACAGGTAGAGGGATTGTGATAGATTGAGGAGATAGGATGGGAGGATGGTACGTTGGACAGGTAGAGGGATTGGTATAGATGGATGAAATAGGATGGGAGGATGGTAAGAAGGACATGTAGAATATTTGGGATAGATGGAGAAGATAGAATGGGAGGATGGTTAAAAGTACATGTAGAGGGACTGGGATAGATGGAAGAGATAACATGGGAGGATGGTAAATTGTACAGGTAGAGGGATTGAAATAGATGGTGGACATAGGATGGGAGGTTGGTTAAAGGACAGGTAGAGAGGTTTTGATACGTGGAGGAGATAGAATGGGAGGATGGTAAGTAGGACAGGTAGAGGGATTGATATAGATGGCGGAGAGAGGATGGGAGGATGGTAAGAAGGACAGGTAGAGGGATTGGTGTAGATGGAGGAGATAGGATGGGAGGATTATAAGAAGGACAGGTAGAGGGATTGGAATAGATGAAGGAGATAGGATGGGAGGAAGGTAAGAAGGACAGGTAGAGGGATTGGGATAGATGGAGGAGATAGAATGGGAGGGTGATGAGAAGGGCAGGTAGAGGGTTAGGGATAGATGGAGGAGATAGGATGGGAGGATGGTAAGTTGGACAGGTAGAGGGATTGATATAGATGGATGAGATAGGATGGGAGGACATGTAGAGTGATTGGGATAGATGAAGGAGATACAAAGGGAGATGGTAAGTATAACAGGTAGAGGGATTGTGATAGATTGAGGAGATAGGATGGGAGGATGGTACGTTGGACAGCTAGAGGGATTGGGATAGATGGAGGAGATAGGATAGGAGGATGGTAAGATGGACAGGTAGAGGGATTGATATAGATGGAAGAGATAGGATGGGAGGATGGTAAGAAGGAGAGGCAGAGGGATTGGGATAAATGGAGGATAATGGATGGGAGGATGTTAAGAAGGACAGGCAGAGGGATTGGGATAGATGGAGGAGATAGGATGGGAGTAAGGTAAGAAGGAAAGGTAGAGGGATTGGGATAGATGGAGGAGATAGGATGGGAGTAAGGTAAGAAGGAAAGGTAGAGGGATTGGGATAGATGGAGGAGATAGGATGGGAGGATGGTAAGTTGGACAGGTAGAGGGATTGATATAGATGGAGGACATAGGATGGGAGGTTCGTTAAAGGACAGGTAGAGAGGTTTTGATACGTGGAGGAGATAGAATGGGAGAAGGGTGAGAAGGACAGGTAGAGCGATTGGGATAGAGGGAAGAGATACGTTGGGAGGATGGTAAGTTGGACATGTAGAGGGATTGATAAAGATGGAGGAGGAAGAATGGGAGGATGGTAAGAAGGGCAGGTAGAGGGATTGGGATAGATGGAGGAGATAGGATGGGAGGACGGTAAGAAGGACAGGTAGAGGGATTGGGATAGATGGAGGAGATAGGATGGGAGGATGATAAGTTGGATAGGTAGAGATATTGGGATAGATGAAGAAGATATGATGGGAGTACGGTAACTTGGACAGGTAGAGGGATTGGGATAGATGGAGAAGATATGATGGGAGGACGTTAACTTGGACAGGTAGACATATTGGGATAGATGGAGAAGATATGATGGAAGGATGATAACTTGGACTGGTAGAGGGATTAGGATAGATGGTGGTGATTAAATGGGAGGATGGTAATTTGGACAGGTAGAGGAATTGGTATAGGTGGAGGAGATAGGATGGGTGGATGGTAAGTTGGACAGGTAGAGGGATAGATATAGATGGCGGAGACAAGATGGAAGGATGGTAAGAAGGGCAGGTAGAGGGATTGGGATAGATGAAGGAGATAGGATGGGAGGATGGTAAGAAGGACAGGTAGTAGGATTGGGATAGATGAAGGAGATAGGATAAGAGGATGATAAGAAGGGCAGGTAGAGGGATTGGAATAGATGAAGGAGATAGGATGTGAGGATGGTAAGAAGGAGAGGTAGAGGGATTGGTATAGATGGAGGAGATAGGATGGGAGGATGGTAAGTTGGACAAGTAGAGGGATTGGTATAGATGGAGGAGATAGGATGGGTGGATGATAAATTGGACAAGTAGAGGGATTGGTATAGATGGAGGAGATAGGATAGGTGGATGATAAATTGGACAGGTAGAGTGATTGGTGCAGATGGAGATTATACAGTGGGAGGATGGTAAGAAGGATAGGTAGAGGGATTGGTGTAGATGGAGATGATACAGTGGGAGTATGGTAAGAAGGACAGGTAGAGGGATTGGTATAGATGGAGGAGATAGGATGGGAGGATGGTACACTGGACAGGTAGAGGAATTGGTATAGATGGAGGAGATAGGATAGGTGGATGATAAATTGGACAGGTAGAGTGATTGGTGTAGATGGAGAAGATATGATGGGAGGATGGTAAGTTGGACAGGTAGAGGGATTGATAGAGATGGATAAGATAGGATGGGAGGATAGCAAGAAGGACAGGTAGCATGATTGGGATAGATCTAGGAGATATGAAGGGAGATGGTAAGAAGGACAGGTAGAGGGATTGGAATAATTGGAGGAGATAGGAAGGGATGATGGTAAGAAGGACAGGCAGAGGGATTGATATAGATGGAAGAGATAGGATGGGAGGATGGTAAGAAGGAGAGGCAGAGGGATTGGGATAGAAGGAGGAGGTAGGATGGGAGAATGGTAAGAAGGACAGTTAGAGGGATAGGGATAGATGGAGGAGATAGGATGGGAGTATGGTAAGAAGGAGAGGCAGAGGGATTGGGATAGATGGAGGAGGTAGGATGGGAGAATGGTAAGAAGGAGAGGCAGAGGGATTGGGATAGATGGAGGAGGTAGGATGGGAGAATGGTAAGAAGGACAGTTAGAGGGATAGGGATAGATGGAGGAGATAGGATGGGAGAATGGTAAGAAGGACAGTTAGAGGGATTGGGATAGATGGAGATAGAATGGGTTGATGGTAAGAAGGAAAGGTAGAAGGATTGGGATAGATGGAGGAGGTAGGATGGGAGTATGGTAATAAGGACAGTTAGAGGGATTGGTGTAGATGGAGGAGATAGGATGGGATTATGGTTAGAAGGACATGTAGAGGGATTGGTGTAGATGTAGATGATACACTGGGAGGATGGTAAGAAAGACCGGTAGTGGGATTGGTGTAGATGGAGATGATACAATCGGAGGATGGTAAGAAGGAAAGGTAGAAGGATTTGGATAGATGGAGGAGATAGGATAGGAGGATGGTAAGAAGGACAGTTCGAAGGATTGGGATAGATGGAGGAGATAGAATGGGAGGATGGTAAGAAGGAAAGGTAGAATGATTGGGATAGATGGAGGAGATAGGATGGAGTATGGTAAGAAGGACAGGTAGAGTAATTGGGATAGATGGAGGAGATAGAATGGTCGGATGGTAAGAAGGACAGGTAGAGGGATTGGTGTAGATGGAGGAGATAGGATTCGAGTATGGTAAGAAGGACGGGTAGAGGGATTGGTGTAGATGGAGGAGATAGGATGGGAGTATGGTAAGAAGGATGGGTAGAGGGATTGGTGTAGATGGAGATTATACAGTGGGAGGATGGTGAGAGGGATAGGTAGAGGGATTGGTGTAGATGGAGATGATACAGTGGGAGTATGGTAAGTAGGACAGGTAGAGGGATTGGTGTAGATGGAGATCATACAGTGGGAGGATGGTAAGAAGGACAGGTAGAGGGATTGGTGTAGATGGAGGAGATAGGATGGGAGTATGGTAAGAAGGACAAGTAGAGGGCTTGGTGTAGATGGAGATTATACAGTGGGAGGATGGTAAGAAGGACAGGTAGAGGGATTGGTGTAGATGGAGATGATACAGTGGGAGGATGGTAAGAAGGAAAGGTAAAAGGATTTGGATAGATGGAGGAGATAGGATAGAAGGATGGTAAGAAGGACAGGTAGATGGATTGGTGTAGATTGAGATGATACACTATGAGGATGGTAAGAAGGACAGGTAGAGGGATTGGGATAGAGGGAAGAGATAGGATGGAAGGATGGTAAGAAGGACAGGTAGAGGGATTGGGATAGAGGGAGGAGATAGGATGGGAGGATGGAAAGAAGGAAAGGTAGAAGGACTGGGATAGATGGAGGCGATAGGATGGAAGTATGGTAAGAAGGACAGGTAGAGGGATTGCTGTAGGTGGAGATGATACAGTGGGAGGGTGGTAAGAAGGACAGGTAGAGGGATTGGTGTAGATGGAGATGATACAGTGGGAGGATGGTAAAAAGGACAGGTAGAGGGATTGGTGTAGATGGAGATGATACACTGGCAGTATGGTAAGAAGGACAGGTAGAGGGATTGGTGTAGATGGAGGAGATAGGATTGGAGGTTGGTAAGAAGGACAGGTATAGGGATTGGTGTAGATGGAGATTATACAGTGGGAAGATGGTAAATTGGACAGGTACAGGGATTGGGATAGATGGAGGAGACAGGATGGAAGGATGATAAGAAGGAGAGGTAGAGGGATTGGGATAGATGGAGGAGATAGGATGGGTGGATGATAAGTTGGACAAGTAGAGGGATTGGTGTAGATGGAGAAGATATGATGGGAGGTTGGTAAATTGGACAGGTAGAGGGATTAATAGAGATGGATGAGATAGGATGGGAGGATAGCAAGAAGGACAGGTACAGTAGGAGCAAGTTTCATCTTTGCTCCTTTGGCCATGGCTAGCCATGGCTAGCCATGGCTATTCTATTGTTCTCAGCTGCAATACGTATTGTATTGCAGTTGAGAACAATAGATTAGCCATGGCTAGCCATGGCTAGCCCCGCCCAAAGGAGCAAAGATGAAACTTGCTCCTACTGTAGCGTGATTGGGATAGATGTAGGAGATACAAAGGGAGATGGTAAGAAGGACAGGTAGAGGGATTGGAGTAGATGAAGATGATACACTGGCAGTATGGTAAGAAGGACAGGTAGAGGGATTGGTGTAGATGGAGGAGATAGGATGGGAGGATGGTAAGAAGGACAGGAAGAG
Organism: Crinia signifera; assembly: GCF_055691185.1. Classification (NCBI taxonomy): domain Eukaryota; kingdom Metazoa; phylum Chordata; class Amphibia; order Anura; family Myobatrachidae; genus Crinia; species Crinia signifera. The sequence goes on along the minus strand of NC_139220.1, from coordinate 337,991,686 downwards.
GGATTGGTGTAGATGGAGATTATACAGTGGGAGGATGGTAAGTTGGACAGGTAGAGGGATTGGGATAGATGGAGGAGATAGAATTGAAGGATGGTAAGAAGGACAGGTAGAGGGATTGGGATAGAGGGAGGAGAAAGGATGGTAGGATGGAAAGAAGGAAAGGTAGAAGTATTGGGATAGATGGAGGCGATAGGATGGAAGTATGGTAAGAAGAGCAGCTAGAAGGATTGGGATATATGGAGGAGATAGGATGGGAGGATGGTAAGAAGGACAGGTAGAGGGATTGGTGTAGATGGAGGAGATAGGATGGGAGGATGGTAAGAAGGACAGGTAGTGGGATTGGTGTAGATGGAGATTATACAGTGGGAGGATGGTAAGTTGGACAGGTAGAGGGATTGGGATAGATGGCGGAGATAGGATGGGAGGATGGTAAGGACAGGTAGAGGGATTGGTGTAGATGGAGGAGATAGGACGGGAGGATGGTAAAAAGGACAGGTAGAGGGATTGGGATAGATGGAGGAGATAGGATGGGAGGATGGAAAGAAGGAAAGGTAGAAGGATTGGGATAGATGGAGGTGATAGGATGGAAGTATGGTAAGAAGGACAGGTAGAGGGGTTGGTGTAGATGGAGATGATACAGTGGGTAAGAAGGACAGGTAGAGGGGTTGGTGTAGATGGAGATGATACAGTGGGAGTATGGTAAAAAGGACATGTAGAGGGATTGGTGTAGATGGAGATGATACAGTGGGAGTATGGTAAGTAGGACAGGTTGATGGATTGGGGTAGATGGAGGAGATAGAATGGTCAGATGGTAAGAAGGACAGGTAGAGGGGTTGGTGTAGATGGAGGAGATAGAATGGTCAGAAGAAGGACAGGTAGAGGGATTGGTGTAGATGGAGGAGATAGAATGGTCACATGGTAAGAAGGACAGGTAGAGGGATTGGTGTAGGTGGAGGAGATAGAATGGTCAGAAGAAGAACAGGTAGAGGGATTGGTGTAGACGGAGATGATACAGTGGGAGTATGGTAAGTAGGACAGGTAGAGGGATTGGTGTAGATGGAGGAGATAGGACGGGACGATGGTAAGAAGGACAGGTAGAGGGATTGGGATAAATGGAGGAGATAGAATGGGAGGATGTTAAGAAGGACAGGTAGAGGTATTGGGATAGATGGGAGAGATAGGATGGGAGGATGTTAAGAAGGACAGGTAGAGGGATTGGGATAGATGGAGGAGATAGAATGGTCAGAAGAAGGACAGGTAGAGGGATTGGTGTAGATGGAGGAGATAGAATGGTCAGATGGTAAGAAGGACAGGTAGAGGGATTGGTGTAGATGGAGGAGATAGAATGGTCAGATGGTAAGGAAGACACGTAGAGGGATTGGTGTAGATGGAGGAGATAGGATGGGAGGATGGTAAGAAGTACAAGAAGAGGGATTGGTGTAGATGGAGATTATACAGTGGGAGGATGGTAAGAAGGACAGGTAGAGGGATTGGGATAGATTGAGGAGATAGGATGGGAGGATGGAAAGAAGGAAAGGTAGAAGGATTGGGATAGATGGAGGTGATAGGATGGAAGTATGGTAAGAAGAGCAGGTAGAAGGATTGGGATATATGGAGGAGATAGGATGGGAGGATGGTAAGAAGGACAGGTAGAGGAGTTGGTGTAGATGGAGATGATACAGTGGGAGTATGGTAAGAAGGACAGGTAGAGGGGTTGGTGTAGATGGAGATGATACAGTGGGAGTATGGTAAGAAGGACATGTAGAGGGATTGGTGTAGATGGAGATGATACAGTGGGAGTATGGTAAGTAGGACAGGTTGAGGGATTGGGGTAAATGGAGGAGATAGAATGGTCAGATGGTAAGAAGGACAGGTAGAGGGATTGGGATAGATGGAGGAGATAGGACGGGAGGATGATAAGAACGACCGGTAGAGGGATTGGTGTAGATGGAGGAGATAGGACAGGAGGATGGTAAAAAGGACAGGTAGAGGGATTTGTGTAGATGAGGAGATAGGATGGGAGGATGGTAAGAAGGACAGGTAGAGGGATTGGGATAGATGGAGGAGATAGGACGGGAGGATGGTAAGAAGGACAGGTAGAGGGATTGGGATAGATGGAGGAGATAGAATGGGAGGATGGTAAGAAGGACAGGTAGAGGGATTGGGATAGATGGAGGAGATAGGATGGGAGGATGGTATGAAGGACAGGTATAGGGATTGGGATAGATGGAGGAGATAGAATGGTCAGAAGAAGGACAGGTAGAGGGATCGGATAGATGGAGAAGATAGAATGGTCAGATGGTAAGAAGGACAGGTAGAAGGATTGGTGTAGATGGAGGAGATAGAATGGTCAGATGGTAAGAAGGACAGGTAGAGGGATTGGTGTAGATGGAGGAGATAGGACGGGAGGATGGTAAGAAGGACAGGTAGAGGGGTTGGTGTAGATGGAGATGATACAGTGGGAGTATGGTAAGAAGGACATGTAGAGGGATTGGTGTAGATGGAGATGATACAGTGGGAGTATGGTAAGTAGGACAGGTTGAGGGATTGGGGTAAATGGAGGAGATAGAATGGTCAGATGGTAAGAAGGACAGGTAGAGGGATTGGGATAGATGGAGGAGATAGGACGGGAGGATGGTAAGAACGACAGGTAGAGGGATTGGTGTACATGGAGGAGATAGGACAGGAGGATGGTAAAAAGGACAGGTAGAGGGATTTGTGTAGATGAGGAGATAGGACGGGAGGATGGTAAGAAGGACAGGTAGAGGGATTGGGATAGATGGAGGAGATAGGACGGGAGGATGGTAAGAAGGACAGGTAGAGGGATTGGGATAGATGGAGGAGATAGAATGGGAGGATGGTAAGAAGGACAGGTAGAGGGATTGGGATAAATGGAGGAGATAGGATGGGAGGATGGTATGAAGGACAGGTATAGGGATTGGGATAGATGGAGGAGATAGAATGGTCAGAAGAAGGACAGGTAGAGGGATCGGATAGATGGAGAAGATAGAATGGTCAGATGGTAAGAAGGACAGGTAGAAGGATTGGTGTAGATGGAGGAGATAGAATGGTCAGATGGTAAGAAGGACAGGTAGAGGGATTGGTGTAGATGGAGGAGATAGGACGGGAGGATGGTAAGAAGGACAGGTAGAGGGATTGGTGTAGGTGTAGGAGATAGAATGGTCAGAAGAAGGACAGGTAGAGGGGTTGGTTTAGATGGAGGAGATAGAATGGTCAGAAGAAGGACAGGTAGAGGGATTGGTGTAGATGGAGGAGATAGAATGGTCAGATGGTAAGAAGGACAGGTAGAGGGATTGGTGTAGGTGGAGGAGATAGAATGGTCAGAAGAAGGACAGGTAGAGGGATTGTTGTAGACGGAGATGATACAGTGGGAGTATGGTAAGTAGGACAGGTAGAGGGATTGGTGTAGATGGAGGAGATAGGACGGGAGGATGGTAAGAAGGACAGGTAGAGGGATTGGGATAGATGGAGGAGATAGAATGGGAGGATGTTAAGAAGGACAGGTAGAGGTATTGGGATAGATGGGAGAGAGGATGGGAGGATGGTAAGAAGGACAGGTAGAGGGATTGGGATAGATGGAGGAGATAGAATGGTCAGAAGAAGGACAGGTAGAGGGATTGGTGTAGATGGAGGAGATAGAATGGTCAGATGGTAAGAAGGACAGGTAGAGGGATTGGTGTAGATGGAGGAGATAGAATGGTCAGATGGTAAGAAGGACAGGTAGAGGGATTAGTGTAGATGGAGGAGATAGGACGGGAGGATGGTAAGAAGGACAGGTAGAGGGATTGGTGTAGATGGAGGAGATAGGACGGGAGGATGGTAAGAAGGACAGGTAGAGGGGTTGGTGTAGGTGGAGGAGATAGAATGGTCAGAAGAAGGACAGGTAGAGGGGTTGGTGTAGATGGAGGAGATAGGACGGGAGGACGGGAGTATGGTAAGAAGGACAGGTAGAGGGATTGGTGTAGGTGTAGGAGATAGAATGGTCAAAAGAAGGACAGGTAGAGGGGTTGGTGTAGATAGAGGAGATAGAATGGTCAGAAGAAGGACAGGTAGAGGGATTGGTGTAGATGGAGGAGATAGAATGGTCAGATGGTAAGAAGGACAGGTAGAGGGATTGGTGTAGGTGGAGGAGATAGAATGGTCAGAAGAAGGACAGGTAGAGGGATTGGTGTAGACGGAGATGATACAGTGGGAGTATGGTAAGTAGGACAGGTAGAGGGATTGGTGTAGATGGAGGAGATAGGACGGGAGGATGGTAAGAAGGACAGGTAGAGGGATTGGGATAGATGGAGGAGATAGAATGGGAGGATGTTAAGAAGGACAGGTAGAGGGGTTGGTGTAGATGGAGATGATACAGTGGGAGTATGGTAAGAAGGACAGGTAGAGGGGTTGGTGTAGATGGAGGAGATAGAATGGTCAGATGGTAAGAAGGACAGGTAGAGGGATTGGTGTAGATGGAGGAGATAGGACGGGAGGATGGTAAGAAGGACAGGTAGAGGGATTGGTGTAGATGGAGGAGATAGGACGGAAGGTTGGTAAGAAGGACAGGTAGAGGGGTTGGTGTAGGTGGAGGAGATAGAATGGTCAGAAGAAGGACAGCTAGAGGGGTTGGTGTAGATGGAGGAGATAGGACGGGAGGATGGTAAGAAGGACAGGTAGAGGGATTGGTGTAGATGAAGGAGATAGGACGGGAGGATGGTAAGAAGGACAGGTAGAGGGATTGGGATAGATGGAGGAGATAGAATGGTCAGAAGAAGGACAGGTAGAGGGATTGGTGTAGATGGAGGAGATAGAATGGTCAGATGGTAAGAAGGACAGGTAGAGGGATTAGTGTAGATGGAGGAGATAGAATGGACAGATGGTAAGAAGGACAGGTAGAGGGATTGGTGTAGATGGAGGAGATAGGACGGGAGGATGGTAAGAAGGACAGGTAGAGGGATTGGTGTAGATCAGGGGTGGCCAAACCTGTCCTCAAGATCTACCAACGGTGCATGTTTTCCAGGCAACCTGTGGATCTATAGTAGGAATGAATGCAGCAGGTTTTAAAATGTGACAGTTAGTAATGACTACAGCTGTGCATCAGCTAGGTGACCTGGAAAACGTGGACCGTTGGTAGATCTCGAGGACCGGTTTGGCCACCCCTGGTGTAGATGGAGGAGATAGAATGGTCAGGTGGTAAGAAGGACAGGTAAAGGGATTGGTGTAGATGGAGGAGGTAGGACGGGAGGATGGTAAGAAGGACAGGTAGATTGATTGGTGTAGATGGAGGAGATAGAATGGTCAGATGGTAAGAAGGACAGGTAGAGGGATTGGTGTAGATGGAGGAGATAGGACGGGAGGATGGTAAGAAGGACAGTTAGAAGGATTGGGATAGATGGAGGAGATAGAATGGTCAGAAGAAGGACAGGTAGAGGGATTGGGATAGATGGAGGAGATAGAATGGTCAGAAGAAGGACAGGTAGAGGGGTTGGTGTAGATGGAGGAGATAGAATGGTCAGAAGGAGGACAGGTAGAGGGGTTGGGATAGATGGAGATAATACAGTGGGAGTATGGTATTAAGGACAGTTAGAAGGATTGGGATAGATGGAGGAGATAGAATGGTCAGAAGAAGGACAGGTAGAGGGGTTGGTGTAGATGGAGGAGATGCAGTGTGCGGATTACTGCTGTCGCATAACCATCGGCCACTGCGTACAAACATGAATTACCCCACTGTGAGTAATGGGGAGGCTTTGAGAAGTACCTGGGCATAGGTATAGTGATGCAATCAGTGAAATCATACATCCCTGATGGCCGGAGGACATCATCGTGCTGCATCCTCTTCTCTGAAATCATCACACAACATGCACTATGTCCACAATAACTATGTCAACAAGCATTAAGTCGACACCAGAATATTATGATGTTGACATTGTTAAAATTTTAACATCATGATACTGTCTACAAAGATGAAATATCGACACATGACCTCATGGCATACTGGAAATGTTGACATTAGGATTAGGAACTAGAATGTGGATTTCATTTAGGGGTAAGGTCAGGTGTTAGGGTGCCTAATTCGGCATGGATCACTCATGTGAGAATTCGCCGTGGACTGCCAGGAGAAAGCAGCGGCCATACAGAAAGAGAAAACGCCTGGCAATAAATTGCTATTATGCGATTATACACAAATGCAATGGGTGGAAGTGGCCATCGATGATGTCATAGACCCTCCCTGATGACGCCTGGGCACAATAGCGTTTTTTCTGACACACACAGAAAGTGGTCGGTTGGTACTTCCAAATGCCAGCTTCCTGCCAGTCAAAGTCCGGCTACATTGCGATCATGAGCCACGTGCATTTAATGTTGGTATTGCCCCTTGAGCATCCGCAACGTGTACAGAACGCAAGTGCAGTCATTCGATAATGGCTCCGATTGCAAATTCTCTATTTAGCGATCCATGCTGTATCAGCCTTAGTGTCGTACTGATATGTCATACTGACCAGAATTATAGGAAGGGGCTATATGTAGTAATACCCAGAATTATAGGAAGGAGCTATATGTAGTAATACCCAGAATTATAGGAAGGAGCTATATGTAATAATACCCAGAATTATAGAGAGGAGCTATATGTCATACTGACCAGAATTATAGGAAGGGGCTATATGTAGTAATACCCAGAATTATAGGAAGGGGCTATATGTAGTAATACCCAGAATTATAGGAAGGAGCTATATGTAATAATACCCAGAATTATAGAGAGGAGATATATGTAGTAATACCCAGAATTATAGAGGAGATATATGTAGTAATACCCAGAATTATAGGAAGGAGCTATATGTAGTAATGCCCAGAATTATAGGAAGGGGCTATATGTAGTAATACCCAGAATTATAGGAAGGAGCTATATATAGTAATACCCAGAATTATAGAGAGGAGATATATGTAGTAATACCCAGAATTATAGAGAGGAGATATGTGTAGTAATACCCAGAATTATAGAGGAGCTATATGTAGTACTAGCCAGAATTATACAGAGGAGCTATATGTCATACTAGCCAGAATTATAGGAAAGCGCTATATGTAGTAATACCCAGAATTATAGGAAGGAGCTATATGTAGTAATACCCAGAATTATAGAGAGGAGATATGTGTAGTAATACCCAGAATTATAGGAAGGAGCTATATGTAGTAATACCCAGAATTATAGGAAGGAGCTATATGTAGTAATACCAAGAATTATAGGAAGGAGCTATATGTAGTAATACCCAGAATTATAGGAAGGAGCTATATGTAGTAATACCCAGAATTATAGAGAGGAGATATATGTAGTAATACCCAGAATTATAGAGAGGAGCTATATGTCGTACTAGTCAGAATTATAGAGAGGAGCTATATGTAGTAATACCCAGAATTATAGAGAGGAGCTATATGTAGTAATACCCAGAATTATAGAGAGGAGCTATATGTAGTACTAGCCAGAATTATAGAGAGGAGCTATATGTCATACTAGCCAGAATTATAGAGAGGAGCTATATGTAGTACTCGCCAGAATTATAGAGAGGAGCTATATGTAGTACTAGCCAGAATTATAGAGAGGAGCTATATGTAGTACTAGCCATAATTATAGAGAGCAGTTATATGTAGTACTAACCAGAATTATAGAGAGGAGCTATATGTAGTATTAGCCATAATTATAGAGAGCAGCTATATGTAGTACTAGCCATAATTATAGAGAGGAACTATATGTAGTATTAGCCATAATTATAGAGAGGAGGTATATGTAGTACTAGACAGAATTATAGAGAGGAGCTATATGTAGTACTAGACAGAATTATAGAGAGGAGCTATATGTAGTATTAGCCATAATTATAGAGAGCAGCTATATGTAGTACTAGCCATAATTATAGAGAGGAACTATATGTAGTACTCGCCACAATTATAGAGAGGAGCTATATGTAGTACTAGCCATAATTATAGAGAGGAACTATATGTAGTACTCGCCACAATTATAGAGAGGAGCTATATGTAGTACTCGCCACAATTATAGAGAGGAGCTATATGTAGTACTAGCCAGAATTATAGAGAGGAGCTATATGTCACACTAGCCAGAATTATAGAGAGGAGCTATATGTCATACTAGCCAGAATTATAGAGAGGAGGTATATGTAGTAATACCCAGAATTATAGAGAGGAGCTATATGTAGTATTAGCCAGAATTATAGAGAGGAGCTATATATCACACTAGCCAGAATTATAGAGAGGAGCTATATGTAGTACTAGCCAGTATTATAGAGAGGAGGTATATGTAGTACTAGTAGTCATGTGTAGAGTTATAGAGAGGCGTTATAATATTCATGAATGGAATTATAGAGAGGAGCTATAGTTAGTCATGTGTGGAGTTATAGAGAGGAGCTATAGGAAATCATGTGCAGAGTTATAGAGAGGAGCTATAGTTAGTCATGTGTGGAGTTATAAAGAGGTACTATAGGAAATCATGTGCAGAGTTATAGAGGAGCTATATTTAATAATTTGTGAAGTTTTAGAAAGGAGTTTTAGGTAGTCATGTGAGGAGTTATAGAGAGGAGCTATAGGTACTCTTGTGTGAACTTATATGGAGGAGCTATAATTATTCATGTGTGGATCTAAGAATAGGATATATTTGTAGTTATATGTGGAGTTATAGAGTGTAGCTATAGGTAGTTATATGTGGAGATTTAGAGAGGAGCTTTAAGTAGTCATGTGTCGAGTTATAAAGATGAGCTATAGGTAGTATTGTGTGGCTCAACACATTACTACCTGTTGCACCTTTCTATAACTCTATACATGACTACGTATAACTCCGCTCTATAAATCCACACGTAACTACTTATAGCTCTTCGCTATAATTCCACACATGACTACATATAGCTAATCATTAAATCTCCACACATGACTACCTATAGCTACTCTCTATAACTCCTCATATAACTATATAAAGCACCTCTATATAACTTCACTATATATGACTGTAGGTAGTAATGTGAGGAGTTATAGAAAGAAGTCTTAGATAGTGATGTGTGAAGTTATAGAGAGGAGCAATGGGTAGCCATGTGTGAAGTTATAGAGAGGAGCTATAGGTAGTCATGTGTGAAGTTATAGAGAGGAGCTATAGGTAGTCATGTGTGGAGTTATAGAGAGGAGCTATGGGTAGCCATGTGTGAAGTTATAGAGAGGAGCTATAGGTAGCCATGTGTAAAGTTATAGAGAGGAGCTATAGGTAGTCATGTGTGGAGTTATAGAGAGAAGCTATATGTAGTCCTATGTGGAGGTGTAGAGAGGAGCTATAGGTAGTCCTGTGTGGAGTTATAGAGAGGAGCTATAAGTAGTCCTGCGGGGAGTTATACAGAGGAGCTATAGGTAGTCCTGTGTGGAGTGGTAGAGAGGAGCTATAGGTAGTCCAGTGTGAAGTTATAGAGAGCAGCTACGGGTAGTCACATATGGAGTTGTAGGGAGTATCTATAGCTGGTCATGTGTGAAGTGGTAGAGAGGAGCTATAGGTAGTCCTGTGGGGAGTTATACAGAGGAGCTATAGGTAGTCCTTAGTGGAGTGGTAGAGAGGAGCCATAGGTAGTCCTGTGTGGAGTTATAGAGAGGAGCCATATGTAGTCCTGTTTGGAGTTATAGAGAGCAGCTATAGGTAGTCCTGTGTGGAGTTATAGAGATGAGCTATAGGTAGTCATGTGTGGAGTTATAGAGAGTAGCCATAGGTAGTCATGTGTGGAGTTATAGAGAGCAGCTACGGGTAGTCACATGTGGAGTTGTAGGGAGTATTTATAGGTAGTCATGTGTGGAGTGGTAGAGAGGAGCTATAGGTAGTCCTGTGTGGAGTTATAGAGCGGAGCCATGCGTAGTCATGTGTGGAGTTATACAGAGGAGCTATAAGTCCTATGTGGAGTTGTAGAGAGGAGCTATAGGTAGTCCTGTGTGGAGTTATAGGGAGTATCTATAGGTAGTCATTGTGTGGATTTATAGAGAGGAGCTATAATTAGTCATACGTAGAGTTATAGAAAGGCGCTATACTGTAGGTTATCATTTGTGGAGTTATAGGGAGGAGCTATAGGTAGTCCTGTGTGGAGTTATAGGGAGGAGATATAAGTAATCATTTGTGGAGTTATAGGGAGGAGCTATAGGCAGTCATGTGTGGAGTTATAGAGATGAGATATAAGTAGTCATGTGTGGAGTTATAGGGAGGAGCTATAGGTAGTCCTGTGTGGAGTTATAGGGAGGAGATATAAGTAATAATTTGTGGAGTTATAGGGAGGAGATATGAGTAATCATGTGAGGCGTTATAGGGAGGAGCTATAGGCAGTCATGTGTGGAGTTATAGAGAGGAGATATAAGTAATCATGTGTGGAGATACAGGGAGGAGCTATGGGTAATATAACAGAAGAGCTACAGAAGTAATATGAAGATGTAAATAAGTAGTGTTCATTCTAGCACCCGCTATATTTGAAACCCCATGCAGTTCCTTTTCCCTGCCTGGAGTGCCACTGTCTGCTGTGTTGTTTCTAGCACATGTCTGGTTTGTATATCAGTGCTGATATACAGACCACACTGTGCTAGAAGCACTATAGCAGTCAGCGACACCCCAGGCAAGGAAGAGGAACTACATGGGTTTTCAAATATGGCGGGTGCTAGAATGAACACTAATAGGGACTAAATCAGAGATGCAAGTGGTTGCTTGCACATTCACAGTGGACTTGCAGGCTCAGCCGCTGCGTACTGCCGCCAGTTTCTCACATCACTGCTCACGTACATAATCAGGGAAATCAGGCACACATCGTACAGATCATCAGTCCTCTGAGCAGCCTTATGCTGCCTCTCCTGCAGGGCTGACCCACTCCAGCTGCAAATGAATTCCAAGTAGGTGATTAGGCAAGACCCAGAAACTGTTCCTGGCACATCGGCCTGTACCTAGCCTCACATCATTATTTACCTAAACTCTGACTACCTGTCACTCACATTGCAAATACATTCTGTGTGCAATCACTCATCATTCACTGCCACGCACAGTGCCGCTTTGGTGTATGTGCGGCTGAAAACCGTCCCACTGCGTCCGCCATCAGAATTGTCAGCGACTCATAGAGAGAAGCTGCATGTACTAAGGGGCGGAGTTATAGAAAGGAGCTATAGCATATGTAGGGACATAATCATGGAAAGAAGTTATGCATGTGTGAGTTATAGAGAGGCGCTCTACTATGCAGTCATAGGCAGAGTTATAGAGAGGAGGTATATGCAGTAATAGGCAGAGTTATATAGAGAGGAGGTATATGCAGTAATAGGCAGAGTTCTAGAGAGGAGCTATATGCGGTAATAGGCAGTGTTATAGTGAGGAGTTATATGCAGTAATAGGCAGAGTTATAGAGAGGAGGTATATGCAGTAATAGGCAGAGTTATAGAGAGGAGCTATAGCGGGTTGGGATCATTTGGTCTATTGCATTATGGTCGAAAGTCATTAGTTTGAATCCATTAGGTCGACATGCTAAAAGGTCGACATGACTCTAGGTCGACATGGGAAAAGGTCGACATGATTCTAGGTCGAAAGGTCATTAGTTCGACAGGTCATTAGTTCGACAAGGTCATTAGTTCGACATTGTCTATGTCGACATTCACAAGGTCGACATGGGGTTTTTCACTGTTTTTTGACCTGAATGTCAACACAGTCGACATGGACAGAGTTTAAAGTGCACTGCATCCCCTCGCATCGCTCGCTGCGCTCGCAATGCGTCGGGCACGGTGCCTCGCTACGTTCGGCACACTATTTTATTCTCCCACCATGCCCTAGTGGATGGTAGGGCATGAAATACCGCCTGTCGGCACATGTTGGCTCAAAAAACAGTGAAAAACTCCATGTCGACCTTGTGAATGTCGACATAGACAATGTCGAACTAATGACCTTGTCGAACTAATGACCTGTCGAACTAATGACCTTTCGACCTAGATTCATGTCGACCTTTTCCCATGTCGACCTAGAGTCATGTCGACCTTTTAGCATGTCGACCTAATGGATTCGACCTAATGACTGTCGACCATAATGCAGTAGACCAAATGACCGCATCCCCTACTATGCAGTCATAGGCAGAGTTATAGAGAGGAGGTATATGCAGTCATAGGCAGAGTTATATAGAGAGGCGATCTACTATGTAGTCATAGGCAGAGTTATAGAGAGGAGGTATATGCAGTCATACGCAGAGTTATAGAGAGGAGGTATATGCAGTCATAGGCAGAGTTATATAGAGAGGCGCTCTACTATGCAGTCATAGGCAGAGTTATAGAGAGGAGGTATATGCAGTAATAGGCAGAGTTATATAGAGAGGCGCTCTAGTATGCAGTCATAGGCAGAGTTATAGAGAGGAGGTATATGCAGTAATAGGCAGAGTTATATTGAGGAGTTATATGCAGTAATAGGCAGAGTTATATAGAGAGGAGGTATATGCAGCAATAGGCAGAGTTATATAGAGAGGAGCTATATGCAGTAATAGGCAGAGTTATAATGAGAGGAGGTATATGCAGTAATAGGCAGAGTTATAGAGAGGAGGTATATGCAGTAATAGGCAGAGTTATATAGAGAGGAGGTATATGCAGTAATAGGCAGAGTTATATAGAGAGCAGCTATATGCAGTAATAGGCAGAGTTATAGAGAGGCGGTATATGCAGTAATAGGCAGAGTTATATTGAGGAGTTATATGCAGTAATAGGCAGAGTTATATAGAGAGGAGGTATATGCAGTAATAGGCAGAGTTATATAGAGAGGAGGTATATGCAGCAATAGGCAGAGTTATATAGAGAGGAGATATATGCAGTAATAGGCAGAGTTATATAGAGAGGAGATATATGCGGTAATAGGCAGAGTTATAGAGAGGAGGTATATGCAGTAATAGGCAGAGTTATGAGAGGAGGTATATGCAGTAATAGGCAGAGTTATATAGAGAGGAGATATATGCAGTAATAGGCAGAGTTATATAGAGAGGAGATATATGCAGTAATAGGCAGAGTTATATAGAGAGGAGCTATATGCAGTAATAGGCAGAGTTATAGAGAGAGGAGGTATATGCAGTAATAGGCAAAATTATAAAGAGAGGTGCTATATGTGGCAATAGGCAGAGTTATAGAGAGGAGCTATATGCAGTAATAGGTGGAGTTATAGAGAAGAGCTATATGCGGTAATAGGCAGGGCAGGTGACAGGGGGGGTCAAGGGGGACAAGTGTGACGAGCCCCAGTGATCTAAAGGGCCCCAGGGCTTCCATGCTCCGGCACGGCTGCTGTTTGTACTAGCAGGCCTGTCAGTGACCCTCGCGGCCTGGCCGTCTACTGTGCACTATCTGTGTGTGGCTGAGTCTGACTGACTCGCTGTGCGCCCTGCCGCTCAGCACTCAGAGCCGTAAACTCTGTGTGTGCGCACAGCCTGGGGCCGTAGTCTCTGTCTCTTGTACTTTTACTGAGCATACGCGGGTCCTCTGTTCTGCACTCTGCAAATGACCTGCCCTGCCTGCTTGTAGTGCTCGGCTCTGTTTTGTGAAAGTGACAGGCCAGCAGCTGGAGGGAGGCAGCAGGTAGTAGCAGCCAGGAGCCAGGCCAGCTGGACTGGGAAAGAGAGAACCTGATGGATTGTGGATTGTATTGGAAAAAAGGGGTGAAAAGGTCGCACAGGGATATATAAAGTTTAAGTTTTGTTATTGGACCCTCATATATTATTTTCTGAAATATTTCTTAGATGAGAGAGGGTGTGCTATCACTGGACACCAAAATACACAAATTTACAAAAAAGAGAGAAAGGTATGTCGCTGGGTGATGCACCTGGAGAATGATTCATTTAAAATGTAACCTTTATTAGTTATATTGTTTAAAAATGTGGTGAAGTATTAGACACACAAATCACACAACACAAAGTGAATTAAAAGGGATAATATACCCCAACTCTGTATTCTCCCCTTTCTGATCTCCCACTAATATCAGTACGGTGTTTTATTGTGTCCTGCACCCACTGGTATATGTAATAATAATTGTTAGTGACAGGTGTGGGAGCAGACTCAGCTGTCAGCCTGGCCGTGTATATCCAATGCAAGGATTATACCCTTATTAGTGGGGTTTTGGATATTTTAATAATCCGCAAATATAACAATGGTGGGTAGCGGGTGGATGCGCAGTTCAAACCTGTGCCCGGGTGCAGTATCAGCCTTCTGACGGGATCTCTCACTTCACAGTCAGTTCGCCTTACCGCTACCTCCTAGGTGCACACGGTTCCTGCTGCCGCCCCTGTATGACAGACTGGGCTGAGGCGCATGAGATGAGTGCCAGCAGTCTCAAATCTGTCACAAGGATCAGTGTATCTCGGTGTGGACGCCACACACCGTGACCTCTGACGCGTGCCCAGTGGAGACTGGCGCACGTGCTGTACTGCGGCTCAGACTGAATTACAGTTTCACAAATATTTACACATTGGTATGTGGGAGGGGAATGAGGGAGTCACAACAGATGCTAACAGGGTCAGCGTACGCTTCGCTTAGAGAGCTTCATCAGGACCTGACTCCCTCATTCCCCTCCCACATACCAATGTGTAAATATTTGTGAAACTGTAATTCAGTCTGAGCTGCAGTACAGCACGTGCGCCAGTCTCCACTGGGCACGCGTCAGAGGTCACGGTGTGTGGCATCCACACCGAGATACACTGATCCTTGTGACAGATTTGAGACTGCTGGCACTCATCTCATGCGCCTCAGCCCAGTCTGTCATATAGCGGGCGGCAGCAGGATCCGTGTGCACCTAGGAGGTAGCGGTAAGGCGAACTGACTGTGAAGTGAGAGATCCCATCAGAAGGCTGATACCGCACCCGGGCACAGGTTTGAACTGCACATCCACCCGCTACCCACCATTGTTATATTTGCGGATTATTAAAATATCCAATACCCCACTAATAAGGGTATAATTCTTGCATTGGATATAGATATTAGTGGGAGATCAGAAAGGGGAGAATACAGAGTTGGGGTATATTATCCCTTTTAATTCAATTTGTATTGTGTGATTTGTGTGTCTAATACTTCGCTACATTTTTTAACAATATAACTAATAAAGGTTACATTTTAAATGAATCATTCTTCAGGTGCATCACCCAGCGACACACCTTTCTCTCTTTTTTGTAAATTTGGATTTTGGATTGGGTTGGGGGGGGCAGAAATATCATTGTACAGGGCCCCAAGATTTCTGTTGCCGGCCCTGGTAATAGGTGGAGTTATAGAGAGGAGCTATATGCTGTAATCAGGGCCGGTGTAAGGCTTTTCAGCACCCAAGGCAAAACATCAGCCTACTCTCGGGTGGTCTAGTCCCCTGGGAAGGTGGGTATGGCCCCTGCTTTCCATGGAGGCCCCAGGAGGGGACAGGAAAATAGGGAAGTATGCCTCAACGGAAAGTATAAAGGTGAGATCTTAGAAGTTCCACAGCCTCCACTTGAATTAAATACAACAAGGATCCTCAGACAGCCTTGATTTTTTTGATAGGCAGACTTGGTGGTTCCCCCCCCAGATCCCGGCGCCCTAGGCAGCTGCCTAAAGCTGCCTAATGGTAGAGCCAGCTCTGGCTGTAATAGGTGGAGTTATAAAGAGGAGCTATATGTGGTAATAGGTGGAGTTATAGAGAGGAGTTATATGCCGTAATAGGTGGAGTTATAGAGAGGAGCTATATGCGGTAATAGGTGGAGTTATAGAGAGGAGCTATATGTGGTAATAGGTGGAGTTATAGAGAGGAGTTATATGCGGTAATAGGTGGAGTTATAGAGAGGAGCT
Organism: Crinia signifera; assembly: GCF_055691185.1. Classification (NCBI taxonomy): domain Eukaryota; kingdom Metazoa; phylum Chordata; class Amphibia; order Anura; family Myobatrachidae; genus Crinia; species Crinia signifera. The sequence continues at coordinate 337,975,867 of NC_139220.1, read as the reverse complement.
ATATCCGGTAATAGTGGAGTTATAGAGAGGAGCTATATCCGGTAATAGGTGGAGTTATAGAGAGGAGCTATATGCGGTAATAGATGGAGTTATAGAGAGGAGCTATATCCGGTAATAGGTGGAGTTATAGAGATGAGCTATATCCGGTAATAGGTGGAGTTATAGAGAGGAGCTATATGCGGTAATAGGTGGAGTTATAGAGAGGAGCTATATGCTGTAATAGGTGAAGATATAGAGAGGAGTTATATGCTGTAATAGGTGGAGTTATAGAGATGAGTCATGTGACTTAATGGGGGAAATTTACTAAGAATACAAATATGAAATTTCGTATTTGTACTCTTCCTACGACTGCATACGGCTATTTCAGCCATATGCAAAGTCATGTTCCGGAGGGGAATTTACAAAGCAGTCATATACGACTGCTTTCTACCACTCCGATGTCATAGTAATTCATATTAGCGGCACATATCTACGGCCGCTAATACGAATTGGTGGAGGCAGTCTGCACGGATCAGTCAGATCCATCATATCAGTCAGATCCATCATATCAGTCAGATCCATCATATCAGTCAGATCCATCATATCAGTCAGATCCGTGCAGGCTTTAGTGATTAAAAAATATACAATTAAATAAATAACGAAATCCCAATATTCCAACACGCGCTATGCTCAAATATGTACCACAGAATAGATTAATTAGATATGACTTGACTTATGGCAGCCTTTCCACTAAATTCCCTGAGGGAAGGGAATAAAACAACCAAAATACTACACAATAGTGGGGAGGCGCCTTCCAAACAAATGTAAGATAGTCCTGATACAATATCCAATTTTCAGATCCAAAGAAGCAAGAAGAGAATTCGTCCAATATTCATTTATAGATCTTCAGTGGATAAGCATTCTGCTGGTCTCTACAGAAGGAATAGAAGCACTCTGGAGGGCACTTTCTATTTTTTCCGGGAGATAATTTGTCGCTATTCCGGTTACAATTTACTGATCGACTAGAGAGGCTATCAGAACCTATGTCGGTGGACACTTAGGCATTTCTAACTAATGTACTCTGCAATTTATATGGGAAATCCTTAAACTAAATAGGATCAAGGAAATCATCTCTCCATACAATCCTTATCACACATATTAATAGGAGTTACGCAGTTAAGCAGTAGATTTCACCAATTGAAGATTGATACAACATATTCCCCTGATGAAGTCTCTATGAGACGAAACGCGTTGGGATGTTACCTACTCGTTGTTTTATACTCTTATCCACTGAAGATCAATAAATGAATATTGGACGAATTCTCTTCTTGCTTCTTTGGATCTGAAAATTGGATATTGTATCAGGACTATCTTACATTTGTTTGGAAGGCGCCACTCCACTATTGTGTAGTAATTAAATAAATACATTTTAAAAAATCAGCGTGGGGTCCCCCCCACAGCCGTAACCAGCGCCAGGCTGAAGGAGCCGGGGCCGGTAATAAAAAATCAGGAAACCCGACAAATAGGGGTTCCCCGATTTATTTTTTTAAAACAAGCCCCATGCTCCAGGTCCAGGGCTGGTTCCCAAAATACGGGGGACAAAATGACTAGGGGTCCCCCATATTTTAAAAACCAGCCCCAGGCCAAAGCAGCCAGCAGGGTAATATCACAGCCGGGGGACAGGGGTCCTGGGGGAGTGGGGACCCCCCCCAATGAAGGGGTCCCCCCCCCCTCCAGGACTTACCTGACCAGGCTGAAGCCTGGTGCTGTCCCCGGTGGCCCTGGAGTGGTGGCGACCGGGCTGATTGAGTGTAAAAAAATAGAATAAAATACTATTGTTTTTAACTCCCCCTTAACCATAAGTCCCAGCCTGCACTGCATTAAAGGGCCCGCTGGCACTTGTAGTTCCACAGTAAAAAAAATAGTGAAATAAACACACACTGACACACAATAAAAATAAAACTTTAATACATCCAAAGCCCATACATACTGATACTTACCTATCTTGAGCCCGTAGGTAGGTCCCTGGGTCTTGGTCCGGTGCCTTGTCCTGTTCCGGATCAATGTCAGCATTCGGCTCCATGTCAATGTCCATGTCGGCGGTGTCTGTCAGCGTCCATCCGGGTCCAAAGAAATCCATGGGGGACCTGTGGAAGGAAATCCAACTCACCCAGGTCATCCTGTGAAGATCTGTAGTCTTGATCCAACGTAGTCCTGGTCTTCTGTCACCTTCTGTGACACGCCGGCGATTCTATCATCTCCCCGCATCGGACTGTCAGAGGCGCAGAGGTGTCTCATCTTCCGCGCCTCTCCATAGAATGATTCTTTTGGGCGCTAGGCGGCCAATCAGGAGCTGAGAAAGTATTTTCAATACGGCTGCTTAGTAAATCAGGAGTCACCATTCTTTTGACTGGTGATTCCTGTCATATTCTAACGATGGTGTATGCATTCGTATTTGTAAATACAAATACGAATGTCCCATCAATATGAATACGAATATTTGTATTTTTGGCATAGTAAATGCCAAAAATACGAATACACCCCCTAATTTTTTCTACGAATTCAAATTAGTAAATTTCCCCCAATATGTAGAAGAGATATGGGGGGTATTAGGATGGTATCTTAAAACGGGTTTGCGCTAACATTTGAGCTGCCCGGTAGTGGAATGGTCATTGTCAAGTGAGCTAGAAAGCAGAATGTACCAGGCGCTTGTTAGTACAAAGGACAGGAGGGAGGGCAGAATGGTGCAGAGGATATTAGAAAGGAAGAATATAGAAAGGAAAAATAATAAATGAAAATAAAATAATAATAAAAACAAAAATAAATAAACAAAACTAAACATTAATAAATTAAAATAAGTGCAGCATGTTTACAATTCCTTTGTAGGAAACAGTTGGAGAATAGCAGTCCCGGAATTAACTGTAATATATTCCGAATGCTATCTCGGCCTCTCTAGTCCTACCTGGAGTCCGTTTGGTCAGGTACTGCAAGCAGCAGTCAGGCGGCAGGGTCCGCTGCTTCAGCGCACGGAGAGTCTGCGGGAGGCTTTGTGACTCCATCTTGTCCTTTGTACTAACAAGCGCCCGGTACATTCTGCTTTCTAGCTCACTTGACAATGTAGAAGAGAGATATTATCTAATGGAAGGAACAGGAGGATACGGGGTTCTAGAGATGGGTTAGATGGTTTTATATGGGCAGTTGTACAGAAGAGCTCTGGTGTTATATGGAAGAGAGATATAACATTTAACAAGAGCTTTAGGTGGATTTTCTGTATAGTGGGGTTCTATGCACTTATTAAAGGAGTTACAGAAATTGGGTACAAATAGTTATACTAATTTTTTAGGGGTTCTCTGGAGTTATATAAGGGTTTATAGCAGTGCCAGATTAAGCCTTCAGGGGGCGTGGGGCACCTTAGACAGGGGGGCCCCTTGCACTTGTCATTACTGGCCACAAACTGCATGAGAGAATATTATACTGTCAAAACACAGAGTGAAGACAGTATAAACTTGGTCAATGGGTAACTGCTTACTCGGTAGGAGACCTCACAGTCCTAGTGCTGCCTCTGATTAAAAACCCTCCCATGACTAGGCTGCTGCTGTCCTCCATGGGCCTGAGAAATATGTAATGAGCTCCACCAATCAGAGCTCAGCACACCTCTCAGCCTCTGCCCTCTTCTGCAAAGTGTCATAGGACTTAGTCAACTGTCAACTCCCAGTAATGCACTGCACACTTGTGCAGTCAGTGTGCCTTGGCTCCCGATGCTCAGCACCATCAATCATTGTCACATTGGCAGATAGGTGAAGCTGCAGCACTACCCCACTCCCATGCACAAAACATTTAGCTAAAAAAAAATATATATATATATTTTATTATTATTATTATTATTATTTTTAAATACACGCCAAACACAGGGGGCCCCTAGCTAGAGGGGGGGGGGGCAGGGGTACTGACCCCTTTTGCCCCTGCTTTAATCCCGCCCTGGTTTATAGGGACGGGTTACAGGTATACAAGGGTTAAATGAAGAGCATTCAGACACAATGAAGGGGGGGGGGGGTGTATGGAGGTTTAATAGTAATTATTGGAAGCCATACATTGACTAATAATACCAATCAAGCAATGATAGCACAACCCATGTAGGGGAGCTGTATGGTGAATTCATTGTTGCTGTGATACATTGTTGCTAAAGCGTTTCTTGTCCATTTTTATGTCACTCCTCAACCAATGAGGGTGGGGTATTTTTACATTTTGTTTTTACAAAACAGGTTTTGCAAAATGAAATCCTCTAGTTCCTGACCCCCATTGTAATTGTGTTTTCTAAACTTGCTTTTTCTTTTTTTTATATTAAGAAAAGATGTTGAAAAAAAGATTTGTTTTTTTTTTATGACCTTTTCTTGAATCTATTTTTGTCTTTCTCTCTTTCCCCCTCTCTCTCTCTCCCTCGGTTATTTTTTTTATCTTTTTTTTTTTTACATCTTTTTCTTTTCTTTTTTTTTTTTTTTTTTACATTTATATTTTTTTTTCTTTTTCTTTTTTTATATATATATTTTTTTCGCCTTGACCTCCAGGTCCCATTTCCAAATCTCGGGAGGAGTCCAGAAAGTCTCAGCACACTCCAGATGAAGGTAGATCTCACAGTCTTTTCTTGATCTTTCTTCCTTCTTTTTTTGGGGGCATTTTGCATGATGTTTTGGTTTCTCAATAAAATGCACCTCTCTGTCTGTCTGCCTCTTTAGGGTTTCGGATGTGTTGCCTGTGTACAATGGCGGTTGTGTTGTGGTGTGTATGTGTGACACGGAAGAGAGAGAGCAGGCCAACATTGTCTTTGCTGCTAAACTTTTACAGACTCTCCTTCCTCCCGTTTACACAGTGACAAATGAATCTGAGCCATCTTGTACTTAGCAGTGTGCCCTCACTTTCCTACAGCAGAGCCTCGCAGCTCAACAATCAGTAAGAACTGGTGACATCACTGAGGCCTGTCCTGGTGATGTCACTAGAGCCCAGCTTCAAAAACATGGCAGCCTTCACTGTTTGTGAGTGAGGGTCACACTTGAACATCGTCCTGTTAACTCTGCCTCTTTCTAACTTTTCCCTTCATATTTCAATAACTCTGTAATATATAACTCAATAATAAATATTTTCCTGCCAGCCTTTTGCAGACTGTCTCTACCTCATCCATAACTCTGCAGAGCATTGTTCTATTAACTCATCAGTAATCTGACTACAGTGGGGGAATAGAAATCAAAACCGCTTAATTAAGGAGCCAGTGTGAGGGAGAGGGTGCAGTCATCATTGTTTTGGGGCTCGTTAAGATAACGAGCAGAGCATTTGCAGAAGAGTGTGGGAGGAGAAAGAGGATAACAGACAAGGTCCAGGAAGTGAAGTGCTTCCCCCCCCCCTTCCCCCCATGTAGTGTCTATACCACCCTCACCATCAGCTGCCAGAATAGAAGGCCTCACACTTTCATGGGGTACCTGCTATTGTTCCCGGAGAGGTTTCAGATACATTGCAAACTCTCTGGGTGTATAGAATGAATCTCAGCGAGTCCATACAAGCTGCAGTACCGCGGCCCATGTCGGACGGATAACCGCATTTGTGGGATGTCAGCTCTAATTGTGAATAAAAGTGTTGATAATCAGGCATGACGGAGAGAAGAGCAGCAAGATGACAACAATCTGCCTCCTTGTGTTCAGCCTGACACGCACAATGGAAGTGTGAAGTATATGGACAGGTGCAGGTGTGAGGTAAATGGGCAGGTGCAGGTGTGAGGTAAATGGACAGGTGCAGGTGTGAGGTAAATGGACAGGTGCAGGTGTAAGGTAAATGAATAGGTACAGGTGTGAGGTAAATGGACAGGTGCAGGTGTGAGGTATATGGACAGGTACAGGTGTGAGGTAAATGGGCAGGTGCAGGTGTGAGGTAAATGGACAGGTACAGGTGTGAGGTGTATGGACAGGTACAGGTGTGAGGTGTATGGACAGGTGCAGGTGTGAGGTATATGGACAGGAGCAGGTGTGAGGTATATGGACAGGTACAGGTGTGAGGTATATGGACAGGAGCAGGTGTGAGGTATATGGACAGGTACATGTGTGAGGTATATGGACAGGAGCAGGTGTGAGGTATATGGACAGGTACAGGTGTGAGGTATATGGACAGGTACAGGTGTGAGGTATATGGACAGGTACAGGTGTGAGGTATATGGACAGGTACAGGTGTGAGGTATATGGACAGGTACAGGTGTGAGGTATATGGACAGGTACAGGTGTGAGGTATATGGACAGGTACAGGTGTGAGGTATATGGACAGGTACAGGTGTGAGGTATATGGACAGGTACAGGTATGAGGTAAATGGGCAGGTACAGGTGTGAGGTATATGGACAGGTACAGGTGTGAGGTATATGGACAGGTGCAGGTGTGAGGTATATGGACAGGTACAGGTGTGAGGTATATGGACAGGTACAGGTGTGAGGTATATGGACAGTTGCAGGTGTGAGGTATATGGACAGGTACAGGTGTGAGGTATATGGACAGGAGCAGGTGTGAGGTATATGGACAGGTACAGGTGTGAGGTACATGGACAGGTACAGGTGGGAGGTATATGGACAGGTGCAGGTGTGAGGTATATGGACAGGTACAGGTGGGAGGTATATGGACAGGTACAGGTGTGAGGTATATGGACAGGTACAGGTGTGAGGTACATGGACAGGTGCAGGTGTGAGGTATATGGACAGGTACAGGTGTGAGGTATATGGACAGGTACAGGTGGGAGGTATATGGACAGGTGCAGGTGTGAGGTATATGGACAGGTACAGGTGTGAGGTATATGGACAGGTACAGGTGTGAGGTATATGGACAGGTGCAGGTGTGAGGTATATGGACAGGTACAGGTGTGAGGTACATGTACAGGTACAGGTGTGAGGTACATGTACAGGTGCAGGTGTGAGGTTTATGGACAGGTACAGGTGGGAGGTATATGGACAGGTACAGGTGGGAGGTATATGGACAGGAGCAGGTGTGAGGTATATGGACAGGTACAGGTGTGAGGTATATGGACAGGTACAGGTGTGAGGTACATGTACAGGTGTGAGGTATATGGACAGGTGCAGGTGTGAGGTATATGGACAGGTACAGCTGTGAGGTATATGGACAGGTGCAGGTGTGAGGTATATGGACAGGTACAGGTGTGAGGTATATGGACAGGTACAGGTGTGAGGTATATGGACAGGTACAGGTGTGAGGTATATGGACAGGTACAGGTGGGAGGTATATGGACAGGTGCAGGTGTGAGGTATATGGACAGGTGCAGGTGTGAGGTATATGGACAGTTGCAGGTGTGAGGTATATGGACAGGTACAGGTGTGAGGTATATGGACAGGTCAGGTGTGAGGTATATGGACAGGTACAGGTGTGAGGTATATGGACAGGTACAGGTGTGAGGTATATGGACAGGTACAGGTGTAAGGTATATGGACAGGTCAGGTGTGAGGTATATGGACAGGTACAGGTGTAAGGTATATGGACAGGTACAGGTGTGAGGTACATGTACAGGTACAGGTGGGAGGTATATGGACAGGTGCAGGTGTGAGGTATATGGACAGGTACAGGTGGGAGGTATATGGACAGGTGCAGGTGTGAGGTATATGGACAGGTACAGGTGTGAGGTATATGGACAGGTACAGGTGTGAGGTATATGGACAGTTGCAGGTGTGAGGTATATGGACAGGTACAGGTGTCAGGTATATGGACAGGTACAGGTGTGAGGTATATGGACAGGTACAGGTGTGAGGTATATGGACAGTTGCAGGTGTGAGGTATATGGACAGGTACAGGTGTGAGGTATATGGACAGGTCAGGTGTGAGGTATATGGACAGGTGCAGGTGTGAGGTATATGGACAGGTACAGGTGTGAGGTACATGTACAGGTACAGGTGGGAGGTATATTGACAGGTGCAGGTTTGAGGTATATGGACAGGTACAGGTGGGAGGTATATGGACAGGTACAGGTGGGAGGTATATGGACAGGAGCAGGTGTGAGGTATATGGACAGGTACAGGTGTGAGGTATATGGACAGGAGCAGGTGTGAGGTATATGGACAGGAGCAGGTGTGAGGTATATGAACAGGTACAGGTGTGAGGTATATGGACAGGAGCAGGTGTGAGGTATATGGACAGGTGCAGGTGTGAGGTATATGAACAGGTACAGGTGTGAGGTATATGGACAGGTACAGGTGTGAGGTATATGGACAGGAGCAGGTGTGAGGTACATGTACAGGTGGGAGGTATATGGACAGGTGCAGGTGTGACGTATATGGACAGGTACAGGTGGGAGATATATGGACAGGTGCAGGTGTGAGGTATATGAACAGGTACAAGTATAGCATATACTACAGGGTAATGCTGATTAGTGCTGTGATATGAGATAGATAGATAGATAGATAGATAGATGTGAGAGAGATAACCTGGCCATACATCTACAGATCGATTGTCAGATTGGGCCGGTTGGAACAAACACCTGGTAATATCTGAATGACAGTTTTTGGCAGTTTTCCAGCATTTCAAAGCAAATGGTCAACTATCATCTGCTCTCATCCATTACCAGGTTTTTGTTACAACTAGACAGATCTGACAATCTATCTGTAAATGTATGGCCAGCGATAGATAGATAGATATATATATAAAATATATAGATGGATTGATTGATTGATTGATAAATAGTTTGTTTGATTGATAGATATGAGATAAATAGGTTGATAGATAGATAGATAGATAGATACATATAGATAAGAAATAGATAGATAGATCAATCTGAGTGATGATAGATAGATAGATAGATAGATAGATAGATAGATAGATAGATAG